>NW_024879399.1:545305-910976 GCF_018340385.1 Cyprinus carpio | reverse complement strand
GCATAATTATGACCCAAAGCATATATTACTGAACACAATATTACTGTTTTGACTGTATTTTTGATCAAATAAATGCAGACTTGGTGAGCAGAACATTTACAACTCCAAAAAAATGTTTGCACTGTGTACTGACATCAAACTCTGTTTGTAATGATGCTGCCTTAGAGGGCAACAGCCTGTGTAGGCAGCTGACTAGATTTTGGAACAGAGCTCAAGAGTGTGTGATAATTATTATGTGAAGATGAAAATGGCTTTTTGTTGGTAGTTTTCTTTTTCTTTTCTATGGATGATGTTAAGAACATGAAGAGAGCATTCACACACTAGCAGAGTGACGGTGGACTGTTGAGATACGGCGCTCCGGTGTGTGAGAGAGTCTGCAGTGATGCTGCAGAACTGCGGAGCCGTCCCAGCCTGCATGACTCAGAGCCGCGTGTCACGCTGACGTGAGGGGGAATTGAAACAGCACAGAGATCTCTTCAGACCGGAAGAAAATCTAATGCACACCAACCAGATTTCAGTCACACACACATACACAGAAACTATGCTTAGTAGCCTATGTTAAAGGAATAGTTTATCCAAAAAAAAAAAAAAAAACATCTGTAATTTAAGGAAGGAATAATTGACCTCACCTTTTGTCCTTAAAACGTTCTAGTGTGTAGGATTAAATCACACTATTTAATAGACAGCAGTTGCAAGCAAGTGGCAAGTTCAAACTAGACGAACATTTAAGGGATACGGTGCAGTCAAACTACTAACTACACAACATTTCACCATATAAATAATTATGGTCATAAAAGATATTGATTTAAGACGAAAATGTTTTCAGGATATCAGGATGACATAATTAAATAATTGTACACAATTTTTTATATTTTTACACAAAGTTTTTATATTTTATTAGCTAAACATACGCAAAGCTTCCACCAAGAAAAAAAAACTGTTCCTATCAAGAGTATAGTGCCGACTTCAGTTACCTGGATGAGCCTGTGTTATCAGATTTTACCAGTTGTTATTGAGGGATAACATACCATGGAATGTCACGACTGACCAATCAGAATCAAGTTTTCCACAGAGCTGTGTAATAAGATTTTTTAATGTTTTTAAAAGAAGTCTCTTCTACTCATCAAGATTGCCTTTATATGAATAAATATTCCTGATGCAAATTTCTAAATTTTTAGCATCATTACTCCAGTCTAAATAAAAGTATTATTCAGTTGGTAGTACATCACGGTTTTCTCAAAAATATTAAGTAGCAAAAATGTTTTCAACACTGATAATATTAAGAAATGTTTGTTGAGCAGCAAATCAGCATATGATGATTTCTGAAGTATCATGTGACACTGAAGACTGGAGTAATGATGCTAAAAAATTCAGCTTAGCATCACAGGGATAAATTACATTTGTACAAAAATTCAAACAGAAAAGAGTTATTTTAAATTGTAATATTTCACAATATAACTGTTTTGACTATTTTTGATCAAATAAATGCAGCCTTGGTGAGCAGAAGAGACTTCTTTCAAAAACTTTCAATGCACAAGAAATATGGACTACATTTAAAATAGGTCTACAGGTTTTTTTTTTTTTTTTGGAGCTTGACCGTGGTCACTATGGTTCAGGGTTTGGCTCTGCAGAACAAAACCTTCCCCTTGAGAAGTGAAACCCGACACATCTGGGCCTGACATGCACGTCCCAGCTGCTCCGATAAGGCTTCACCAATCCCGTCATGAAAAGCAGATTCATCAGTTTTACCCAGAGGGTTTCCGAGATTTAAACTCCACTACATAAACCCGAGGACAAAGATTTACAGGAAAGTGAGATCAGTCACGATTACGGTGAATGAGGGGAGTGTAATAGGTGCAGGCATTGCTGTCTGCTTTGATTTGTAACATTGTGAACGCAGAGGAATGTTAGAGGTGAAAATCTCTCTCACACACACAATCACACTTGCTCTCTCAGGAAATTAGAGTCAGAACACTGACTCACATAGAGGATCAGAGTGCAGTCTGTGTGCATCTCACCAAAAATATCTCCAATTAAAGACTAACACCTTATTTTTACTTGGTAAAAGCATACATACATGCAACACTGTTTTGCAGGAATAGTTCAACCAAATTGCAAAGTTCTGTCATCAGTTTTTTTACTGTCATATTTTTCCAAACCTGTATGATTTTCTTTCTTCTCTATAATGCAGGAGATATCAAGCAATATTAAAAAAGCTATTTTTCATATACTGAATGGGGATGAATGCTGTCCAATGAAAAAATAAAACATAATACTTAATATAAACAAATATATGAGCAACTATAATATGTGTATGGGAGCGTGTTTCCCCAAATTCATTATTAAAAAATAAAGTTTTTTTTCTTAAAATTGCAACTTGACAGTTTTTCTCACAAGGTGACTTTTTATTTCACAATTGCAACTTTGTCATAATGTGACTTTATATTTCAGAACTGCATATTTAGTTCTCATAATTGCAACTAATGTCACATTCTGACTTTACATGTCATAATTTTGCAACTTTATTTTTCAGAACTGCAACTCTGTTTAAAATGTGACTTTATATTTCACAATTGCAGCTTTGTCTCAAAATTTTAAATTTTTGGGTGAACCACCCCTTTAAATGCAGCACATAAGTAATATGGTCTACTGTACTGCCATTTTTGGAGCTTGAAAATATGTAATTGTGTGTTTTATGGAGGTAAAAATCACAAGTCATACACGTTTAAATATGATCTTAAATTAGATAACTTAAATTTCACCATCATTTACTCACCAAAGATTGCAAAATCTAAACATGGATGCATTATTTTGCTGTCTGAATGTGTCAGTCTCCCTCATTCCCTGTCTTATTCTCTTGTTTTCTCTCAGAATCTTGGAGACAGGCTCAAGCCGTGTGACCTTTTCTGTGGAAGTCACAGCTGATAGTCATGTCACTGCAATCAATACCTCTGTAATGCATTTCCCACGCTGCTCTTCTATCTGTCTCTCCGAAGGCTCTTTGTCCCTGTATCCATCGACAGAGATTTCCTCCTCACTCTGACACAGCACTAATAATGAAGCATTTCATCTGCACTCACCTTAAATATTGCATATAACTCCATGCGGCCATGTGTCAGGAAGCCTGTCACGGTCACTTAAGGCTGCCACAAAAAACACCTAAAAACCTGAAGACAGAAACTAAATCGGTGACTGCTACATGGTAAAATACATTTCTTGTGAACTAAATTAAATTCATACCTAACATAGCCTATGTGCAAAGAAACAACAACAGTGCACTTAAAGATGAATTACCAATACTGTTATTTCTTGAAATATTTGTAAAAAAATAAAATGGTATAATACATTGTATTTTTGATAAAGGTTATGTATTTTATTATAAATTTAATTTTAAGTTTTATTATTTATTAATTTAGTGGTAATCAATTTATATTAATGTGTATTTATTATGTAGGTTTTTTATTTTAAAATAATTTTACTTTTTCTTATTTTATTTATATATATATCTCTATTTAGGGCTGTCAAATGATTATCACGATTAAATCACATCCAAAATAAAAGTTTTGTTTACATAATAGGATATGTATGGTACAGGGGTATATTTATTATGTATATATAATACACACACATAATTATATATTTAGAAAATATTTTACAATATACATTTATATATTTATATTCTTATATTTTTATATTAATATAAATATATTTAATATTAAACATAAACATATTCTTCTAAATATTACATGCATTGTGTGGTGTTGTATATATTATACATAATAAATATACACAGTATACACCACATATATTATGTAACAAAACTTTTATTTTGGATGTGATTAATCGTGATTAATCATATTTGACCAGCCCTAAATATATATATATATATATATATGTGTGGTGTGGTGTTGTGTGTGTGTGTAATGTGTGTGTGTATATATATATATATATTATATTATTATATATATATATATATATATATATATATATATTTATATAATATATATAAAACATTTCTGTAATAAATAACTATAATTCCTATATTAATAAATATATATTTGTTCAAACTTACAAACTATGGCACACACTAAAAACTAAATGATCATTCTGGGCCCTGCAGCCAAAATATAGTAAAATGACAGAAATGGAAATAATAATTGCTTGCATTTTTTCCACAACTAAATTAGTTTTCTTCAAAAACATCACTACTCTGTACTGAATTAAAAATCTTCAAAGTCAAAGCCACCAGCACAAATCTTTATTAAATTCTATTAAAAAATAAACAAGACACAACATCAGCTTTATCTGTCAGTGCTGTTAACTACATGTATAATAGTTCACTGCAGTGAAGACTGACTGTTACCAATGTTTACAGAGCTGGTTATTCCCAGTTGTTTTGTGCAGATTGATGTTCTGCTGAACTGAAGCAAAACACATGATAAAATCAGCACAACAAGCAGGAGAAAGTCGTCAGTTACTGACACAGCAGATTTCACCTACGCTAGCTGTTAATAGTTAATTAATACTAATGACCTGGCAACCACCCAAACACTGTAAAAACTGAGAAAATTGCATTTTTGTCAAAGACAAACATCCAGAACAGATTCAGAACGATGATCAAAACAGATGGAGTAGATCACTTCCTTCATCACCCCCCAGCTTCTCAGTCCTATAGCACTTCCTGGATCATAAATTCATTCTGTAATGTTAGGAAGTGTTGATTTATTTGGTGTTTAATTCTTTATGATTATGTTATTTTACATATGCACCTGCTTACATACACAATCACTTGTTTCTACTTCTTCTTTGCCATGTTTTGATCCAGAGATGCAATACTCACCTCCTACCATACAACAGTGAAAATACGGAAAGCTGGAAAATTCCATCAGTGGCTGGGAAGCTTTGTCTCATAAATGACGGAAAATACCATCAGACTGAAGGCAGAAGGTCTGGAAACCCTGGCCACTTTGAATGGCCAAGGACCACCTAAGAGGCCATATAACTGACAGGTAAAATAATCAATCAAAAAATTATTGAAAATTCCATCAATGGCAGAGAAGTGTGTCTCATAAATTCCAGAAAATTCTGTCAATGGCAGGGAAAGAGCTAACCACTCAGAACACCACAGCAACACCCTGGCAACCACTTAAAATGCCTGGGTGGAAAATTTTGCATGTCAGTCACCACAGAAAGTAAAAATAAAGCAATACTTGATTTGTTTAAATGCATTTAAAAGTACTTTAACATGAACTCATTTTCAAGGTGACCTTACAAATTGAGTTAGTTACAATTACAGAAATGCAATCTTCAAAATCTGGAACTGCTATTAGCTATGATTATAAATTATAAATTGAGTTAGTTACATATTTACGAATTCACCTGTCATAACTTCAAGTATGTATAGTCATTAAGAGTCTCCATTCAGGCTGTCAATCACAGACATGTCAAACACACACGGTTTTATGTGAAGCAATCAGGTGTGTGATAGCGTGACAACTGAATTCAGGCTGTCAACCACAGACATGTCAAACACACACGGTTTTATGTTCGCTTCCTAATAACTTTAGAATGAAGATTAACATTCTTTTGATTTGTTTAGCCGTGTTTCCCTGTTCCCACCCAAACTTAAGAATGAAGATTAACAGTCTTTTATTTAGCCATTCCCCGTTCGCCGCAGTAAATTAGCAGGAGAAAATTGAATCATCCGCATTGGATTTTAATACAGAAAGATGAGAAGCGCAAGAGCCGGCGCTTATGGGGAATCATTTCCGTCATGAAAATTTACTGAAGAAGAAAAAAAGAAAGGAATATTGGACAAAATCTTTCTCTGCAATATTTGCCTAAAAGCAGGTCTCGCCTCCCCTTCATGCAGTTTGGACAGGATTCATTAGGTCATTTCATGAGAGAGCAGTGCCACCCGTATCTCAGCTCCAGTGCTGATAAAGAGCAACTCGGAACAAATAGGATTTTTTTATTTTTGCAGCACGCGGTCCCCTGATGAAACACATTTGTTTCACCCGGCCTCTATCTGTTCCTCCAGAGATGGAGAGGAAGAGAGAATGAGGGGGATATTCTAGGTGTTACCCCTGTGTCACAGTGCCAGTGCTCATTCTGGGAAATTTAATTACCGGCGCCAACAGTCTGAGGATCTGTGGCCACACGAACGGTGTGTGTCACGAATGCTGGCTAATGCAACACTCCTCGTCCACCTCCTCCCAGAGTCTGTGGCCTACTTCCATCATTAAAACATGCCGTGACACAGCTGCCTGCAACAAGACAAAGTGTGATTAAAATGTAAACATCAGCATCGGCTGATTTGATGTGCTCAGGGTGTGCTAGCGATAAGATCACGTCAGCAATGTGGCCTTTCTTGAATTTAACTTTTGCCTTAATGGTGATTAGATTCATGGTTTTGGATCACCACATTTAATCTGAGAATTCATGTTCAGAATGATGCGTCCAGTATGCGAAAGAGTAAACTATCACTAGCTCACGCAGCAGGTTTTTTTTTTTTTTTTTTTTTGGAAATTGTGATACTTTTTTCAGGATTCTTTGATGAATAAAAAGTTAAAAAGAACAGAATTTATTAAACATATAAATATTTTCTAACAATGTATGTATTTGTTTGCTTTTATTTTTTTTTTAATTTAAATCATTGCTGAATAAAAGTGTTTATTTTATTATTTTTTTTCAAAAAAAAGAAAGAATAACGCACATTTACTGACCCCACAACTTTTGAACTGTAGTGTATATTGTTAGAAAAGATTTCTATTTTAAATAAATGCTCTTCTTTTTAACTTTTTATTACTCAAAGAATCCTGAAAAAAGTACCACAGATTTGGTTCCAAAAAATATATAGATTTTCACGTCACCCTGCCCGCGTTTTATTAGTAAAAGAGTTTTGAAAAATGTAATATATGTTTGAAGTGTATCATATGTTTATGAAGTGGCACAACAGTTTCCAGCACTGATAGTAAATCAGCATATTTAATGATTTCTGAAGGATCATTTTTATTATCACAGGAATAAATTAGATTTAATGTATATTAAAATAGCAAAAAAAGGTTATTTTACCATTGGAGAGCGCGGGACACCATCGAGGTGCGAGACGGGAAATACTTTTACAATATTACATTCCTTGGGAATTCCTGGTATTGGAGAAACATAATAATATTTTACAATATTACATTTTTTCCTGTATTTTTGATCAAATAAACTCCTTTAAAAAACATTAAAAATCATTCTTATATTAGTGTTTTGTGTGTTAGATTTGTAAATTGTTTTTAATTATGTAGAATGTATTGTATAAAGAAGAAATATTTTCTTTATAAAGATTATTTTATTTATGTAGATTTAAAGAGATTTTTAATTTTTAATATATATTTTGCTTTATATTTTTTGTAATTAATGATTTTTTATATAATGTAGCGAAATGTCTCCATCTAGTTCTTACTATGTCCTTGCACACAGGGTCCAACCTCGTGTCTCAGAGCCGAAGCCTCACGGCATCGAACAACATAATTACAAATCAGGCCTCTCCAAACCAGTGCCAGAGAAATGATACACACACACACTGATAAAGACGACACAATGATGAGCCACCGGCTGACAGATTGTATTCGCTCATGAATATTCATGACATCAGGGTCAGACGCCTCACAGTAATGCCAGGCTTCTTTCTGAAATGAGGAAACACAAACACACACACCTCTCTGGAGAGATCAGCAGCGAGGATGGACAAATTGAGAGAGTGGCAGTGATAGTGAGAATGCACTAAATTCCATGCCCTCTTTCTGCGTTTTGATTGGTTGTTGTGTGTGTTTTGTTTGATGGGTTATTTTTAATGTTGTTTTTTGTCAGTCAGGTGCATGCTTCCAAAAGGAAGTAATGATTACACAAACACGGCTGAATGAAATCGCTTTCTCTCCTCAATCACAGCTGCTCGATCATATTACACAAACACATGTGCAGGGATTCCAGTCAATGCATTTAAATCACATGCAATTTAACACACACACATGCAACTTTGCTCTTTATGGCATTCCTCCTGCTGAATGTAAAGAGAAGTCTGTGTTATTAAAGGAGCTGGTTTAGGAGATCATGCAGGTAATTTACCCCAAAATAAACATTCTGTCATCATTTACTCACCCTTATTGTCCAAACGCAGTTTGCTGTTACTCTCTCTGTAGAAGAGAAATAGAGAATTTGTTAATCTTTCTAAATTTCAGAAGAGAGGATTCAGAAATTCACCTGCATATAAGAAATAAAGTAAACAAAACAAAACAAAAAAGCTAAATGATGACAGAATTCCCATTTAAGTGTAAACTCTTTTTTTAAATGGTTTAAATTCAGTGGTATCAAGCCAAAAATTCATATATATATATATATATATTATATATATATATATATATATATATATATATATATATATATATATATAAATTTGTACACAGAGAAATAATAGTATGTTTAAATAGTTAATTCAAATAAATAAATTAAATTGTTTTTCAATATACTGTCTCATATATAATATATTCAAATATAAATAATTTGATTTATTTAAATATTAATTAAATATTTGCATTTATATAACTATGTTCTTTCATACATTAATATAGATTTAAATAGCAAATTAATAATTTAATAATTTAATCATCCAACCCCCAAGTGCTGTTATTCTTTCTGTGCAAAAGAATTTGATAATTTGTTGATGAATCATTCCAAGTTTCCTGAAGTTCACCTGCATGGAAGAAATATAGTCAAAAACAGTAAATGACAGGAATTCAATTCATGGGTGATCTGTTACTTTAAATGGTTTAAACTCAGTGATTAACAAGCCAAAATTATACAAACTTAAACCGTTTTGTCCAGAGAGAAACTCTTTTCATGGATACATAAAATTCTATAAATGTTACATAAAATTCTATGAACATGAAGAGAGATAAACACAGACAATATGCATTTAATGCACTTTGCGGTTGAAACCTGTTTGTCCTGTAGCTGGAATTAGTGCATAAATTAGTCTCAAAGATACCAGAATACCATATCATTTTATCTTAATACAAAATAAGGAATTGAGCTTTCTCTGATATTTTAAGAAAACAGAATTTGATGCATTTGAAAACATACTGTAACTGAACTCAAAATCATGGCTGCGCTTCAGAGTCTTATCATAATACATGGATTTTAATTCAACACACCACAAATCTCTAGTCATCCGAATGCTTTGGGGATTAACAGTGAATATCCAGCTTAAATATAACCTTATTATTGCATTTAATAATAACAACAAGGGCCATCTGATTTTTTTTAGCAGGAGTCCAATTTACAGGAGTCAACATGCACATTTTTTTTTTTTTTTTTTTTGTGTTGCAACAAAATCATTTACAGTTTACCAAGCAGCCAATAATAGCAGTTCAGAGACCCATCAATGTATTTCTATTTAAAATAAGTGAAGAATTCTGCTAGTGCAGTATTAAAAATACATTCTTTGAAAACAAGCCTTTTAAGAAGTGCTCCTTTTCAAGAAAATTTATTTTGGTTTCAAGCTTTTTTAGTTGGAAACTTTGAATATAAAGAGAAACAGGCTAGCCACAGTTAAATCTCACTGGTTCAAAATCCCACTCCAAAAAGCTGCATATTAAACACCAGACATTCTGATTGGCTGGTAATGTTGTACATCACACAGCATGTCACTTTCAGTATGGATAGACAAATGTCTTATCGTGTCACAACTGGTTAGGACACAGAGACAGAAAGAGTAAAATACACAAGAAATGATTTATTTTTCAGAATCTTTCTAGAAAACCATTCATTAATTCTAAAATGTAATTAAATGCATTATACTATATTTAAATTACTAATTAAATTATTAAATTAACTTTATCATATATATATATATATATATATATAGAATATAGATATATATATATATATGATAAAGTAAATTGAATATATATAAATAGTGTTTTGTCATCCTACAAACTAGCATTTGCATCAACAGGATGAACAAGTCACACCTACTTCATATTGGTTGGACCTGCATATCAAGTTTTCCCGGTGCAAACGACTGCGAGTGATAGTGTGAGATAATACTGTTGCTTTGCTTGAGTGGTTATGTGGTAAACAGACTCTGTGTGTGTGTGTGTGTGTGTGTGTGTGTGTGTGTGTGTGTGTGTGTGTGTGTGTGTGTGTGTGTGTGTGTGTGTGTGTGTGAGATCGGCTGCTGAATACAGATGAGGGGCTGATCATTTGCGTGGTGCAGATAAAGCACTCAGTGACTGTGGCATTTAAGCAGGTCAAGAGCACTGACCTCAGCTGCCTAAGAGGAGAGGAGAGCAGAAACACACACACAAACACACACTCACAATTTCTCTCGCTGCTTCTGTTTCTTACAAACACACACACACATTCTCTGATGTCTTGATTTATTGAGCGTAATAAATATGATTAGGGGAACAAACACACATTTCAGAACTTGGCCTTCATCTGTATATCAACAACAACCCTACTGTATCAAAAATATAACCATAACATATCCATAACATCATCACACAAACCTTACAGTCTTTAACACAAAATTAACTTTGTCTTAATTTTTATATTAACATATACATTACTTTACAAAAAAAACGATATATATAAATGTATATGTATGCGTATGTATATATGCATATTTAAAATACTTGTACATTAAAATACATTCTACTGTTTTATATATATATATATACTTGCATAAGTTTGTATATATATATATTATATATATATATATATACACACAAACTAAATATATATTATTTGTAATTAATATTATAATTTAGATATAATGTGAATACACACACACACACACACACACAACACACACATTTTTATATATATATTATATATATAATATATATATATATATATATATATATAGTAAATTTGGCTCCAAATGGTGCTTCATATTGACTTTGAGGCCTTATCTTACATGGCTGAACATATAAAGCGTCATGAGGAATTTTTAACCAGCATCTCTGATTCCTCAAATCTGTGACCTTGAGTTATTAAGCTGAGTCATAGACTCATTGTTTGCCCACAGCATTTATAAAGCAATCCTTGTTCATCATCTCACTTACAGTATGAACAGAAGACGTGGAGCGCTGATCTGACTGTACACTATAAACTCATAGCGGAACTCCCCCAGTGAGAGACATTTGAGCTACATCTGGTGGTCTCACACCTCACTGGCTTGATAGAATACTAATAAAAGCCATATGACAACAGCATACCAAATATGCAATTAATATTCTAAAATATTCTACCGTGGCATGTGGCGGAGACCTGTTGAAGTCGTATTCTGCGCTGGACTGACAGCTCTGTCCGTGTGGCAGCAAAAAGACATCCTTATTAACCTTTATTACAGCAGACACGCACCTAAACACATCCACATATACACACAGACATGGACACACACATTCATTTATTAAAACACACATGCACCTCAAAGCCAACCAGAATGAGTGCAAAGATTTGTGAACAAACAGCACATTTTGGGCATTCGCCACAGTATTTCAGTCACAAAAACAGTGGAACATTCTACAACACTTAATGTGAAAAATGTTTAACATGCCTAGTGTACTAAGACAGTGATATTAATAGATAAAATTTAATAGCCTACTATATCCACCATATTTTTAACATAAGAGCAGATACAGTCATGGAGACCTTGATTGCATATGCTTTTCTTGAACCCATTTGTTCGCATTAATTCAGCTTATTTTTAAAATAATAAATAATACTTCCATCAATATTTGTGTGTGTGTGTGTGTGTGTGTGTGTGTTTGTTTGAGTTTATTTTTATTTTATTAATTTTTTTGTTTTTTTTTTTTTTTTTGTGTGTGTGTATATTTTTTTTTAGAAAGTACATACAGTGCCTTCCACTAATATTGCCACCCTTGGTAAATATGAGCAAAGGTGGCTCTGAAAATAAATCTGCATCGTTTAACCTTTTGATCTTTCATTCAAACAATTAACAAAATTCAAACCTATCACTGAAGTTAAACAATGGAAAGTAAGGAGAAAATCTCATTATGAAATAAATGTGTTTCTCTAGTTCACGTTGGCCACAATTATTGACACCTCATTTTTTCCAAGATAACAGCTCTGCGTTTTCTCCTATAATTCCTGATGAGTTTGGAGATCACCTGACAAGAGTTCAGAGAACATTCCTTCATTCAGAATCTCTCCAGATCTTTCAGATTCCCAGCTCCATGTTGGTACTTCTTCTCTACTATAGGTTTCAGGTCACGGAACATGGCTGAAGCTTGATGTTTTTTATTCACAATAAACTTAAAATCAGTCTTGTACCTTGTCTTTTTGATTTTCAAATACTTTTTTGGCTTGGTTCATGGCTTATAACACTTTAATGAAGACTCTTTTAAAATTAGTATGGGAAAATGAAAGGTAATAATACTTCCGAGAAATGCAGATTAAATTTTCAATGAATACATTTGCAGTACATTTCATTCAAATGCTAACAGAAAAACTACTGGAATCATCTGTTAACTTAATAGCATTTCCCATTTGTTTTGTTAAGTGAAGTGAGAAAATTGAGGGAATTTAAAGGGTTTGTTGCGGTTGGGGGTTTCTTATTAGTCACTCATCATGAGTGAGCTATGTGAACACATAAAGCTAAATTATTCATGCATTATTTCCCCTAGGCAAATTCTTGAGTTGTGAAAAGTTAACAGTATAAATATGTCCCTTTAAAATCACGCATTGTGTCTGAGTTTTGTCATAAATGTCCAGCAAGTTTCTTTTCAAGCACAATGAGAGCAGACGCTTCGTGTCTAGAGAGTCGACCTACATACTGTATGAGCCTAATGAATGATTTGGATGGCTTTTTATTTGCATGTTCCCCTATTTTCCATAAAATACATATGCATATGTACACATTTGTCATTTTTAGGTCATTAAAGGTGCACTAAGTACATTTTTGTTTGTTTTGCTGGACAATTAGGCTCATCTAAATATAGCTTGGGTCCTTTCTCCATTGTAAGTCTATGGGATTTTTTGCACCTGTTTTGGGTCCGTCATCGCTTACTAAAGTAAAAGCACACCTGTCCTGAATATTTCATTCAAATTATGCTCCAGAGTTTACTAAGGGTGTAGAAATTTGATTAAATCATTAACTTTAAGTATGAGAAATAGTAAAGGCTCATTCACTCCAAGAACAATAACTACAAAGCTTTAACAGGCTGATTGTTCATAATTTCTGAGAATAGCAAAGTCCACATGACAGCTATTAATGATATGACACAGAGGAACAATATATTTTTTTTTTCCAGCTGATAAACAATAAAAAAAAAACTGACAATCCATCAGAATTCACCCGACTCTTGACTCTAAAGAGCTCAAGCATTTAAAGCAATGACAAACCACAACAAAACTTCAGTGTGCTTATAATAAACAGATGTTGTTGTGCGTTGGTGTGGATGGATGCTAATACAGTTATCGTTATATCTTCATAGTGATCATTCTTGGTATGAATGGACATTTAACCCTGCTTAAACCAGTTTAGTCTAGAATACTTGTTAAATGACTAGGTCACTTCACCCAAAAATAAAAATCGTGTTTCTGTTACCATTTATTCACCATCAGGTTGAGGTCGATGTAAACTCATTCCAGACCCGTAGGATTTTCTTTCTGTTGTGGAACACAAATGGAGAAGATTGAAAAATTGAAACTGAAAAAAAGCAGATGATGAAAAAAGAACCATAAAGGTAATCGAAATGTATCTTCTGAAGTCATACGAGTTTTATATGAAGAATTTTTAAAATCCAAAACTGGTTTTAAAGGGGCGTTGGTGGTCTACTACTGGTGCAAGTTGGTTAAACTGGCTATAGTTGCAGGTTGCCAGATTGACCAGTGTAGCCATGATGACCAGACAAAATCAGCATAGATGTGACCAAAACATCCACTACATTTTACTTGTTTTAATTTTTGTTGTTTTTGTTGGTTTATTTGATTTGTTTTATAGAGTGTTTAAGAAAATATTTCAACGGTAATAGACATTAACAATGGTTGAGTGATTCTATTGGATCGACTGTGGACATGAATTAAGCACCATTGATTTTAAAACAAAAGATTTGTACAAATCCAAAATTAGCTTTTGTCTAATTTACTGAATACAGAAACACTAAACATATTTCAATCATGTGAAAACTGCATTTCAAGCAAGCATCTCCAATTTCATTTTATGCCTTTCTGTGCCATTCGAATGAATCCCTCAGGTGCATCCAAAGGGAAAAGGCACATGGCATTCCCAGCAAACCCTCAAGCTTTTCGGCTCTGAACTTCCATTATCCGTCCTTGTCCCCTGTGTGAGCTGGAGCACTATTGCAAAGAGAAGCCATCAATGCTTCAGCTCAAACAGGCATTGTCTGAGTTTGAAAAACAGCTGGCATCCATCATTCCCGGCACACATTACGGATCTAAAGTATTGCTGGATTAAAATAATTTGGCATAATTGAGAGATAACAGTGAGGCTATTTGCATTGGTTAGCATTTAAAGAAACGCATGAGCACCTTGGGGTAAATCTAGCGCTGACCCCTTTTAGTGGCGAGTTAAACCCGATCGAGTGACAATGTGCAATGAGCCCATGACAGACCGTCAGTCTCTCTGTCAGTAAAGCTTCCTTATCAGCGGTGGATTCACACATTGTCGTGAAATGACATAGAGGTGGGGAGGCAATCATCCGTGAGCTGCAGCTCTTTGAAAACCGAACATTTACTCCTCAAAATTTCATGGAAAAAAGAGGTTTCATTCGGGTCTCATTCAGTTTAAAATCAAACTTCATTTCTACCTTTGAATTATATCAAATATGGTGTCAGCTCAGACAGCAGACCTACAGACAGTTCATTTATATTCATAACTATTTTAATTAAAACATACTTTTGTATGAAAATGAGCAATGTAAGATATATACAAATTTTTTAAAAGAAAAACTTTGTGTAAAGAATTTAATCAAATACAAACGCAGTATACTGGGGATTGATCTGTAAAAAAAAAAAAAATCTGTAATATTGTGAAAATATTATTGCAATTTAAAACTGAATTTTCAGCATCATTACTCCAGTCTTCAGTGTCACATGATCCTTCAGAAATCATTCTAATATGCTGATTTGCTGCCCAAGAAACATTTCTGATTATTATCAATGTTGAAAACAGTTGTGCTGCTTCATATTTTTATGAAAATATTGTTGTGTTAAATACTTTGGGGAAAAAATACTTTTTTCTCAGAATTGTTTCATGAACAAAAAAGTTTCAAACAGCGCCAATTATTTAAAATAGAAATCTTTTGTAATATAATAAATACATTTTCTGTCACTTTTTATCAATTTAAGGCATCCTTGCTAAATAAAAGTATTATTTTCTTTCAAAAAAAATGATCTTACTGACCCCAGACATTTGAATGGTATGAGATTAATAAACTAAATCTACAACATAAACCTAATATTACTTATAAGTTATATCTGCAAACATTTCCAACACTTTAAGATGATATATAACAAATCAATCTGTAGCTGCATTCAAGTCATTTGGGAATGTTCTTCAGAGGCAGAAGACTTTTTTTGAATCTTGATGTAACAGTTTTGTACACATTTACCATACTGTTTATTAACAACTGCTATAGAGTTAGCCAGAAAACAATAGTTGCTTATTTGATTC
The DNA here is from genome assembly GCF_018340385.1 of Cyprinus carpio. Lineage (NCBI taxonomy): Eukaryota > Metazoa > Chordata > Actinopteri > Cypriniformes > Cyprinidae > Cyprinus > Cyprinus carpio. Next base: position 895,264 of record NW_024879399.1, on the reverse strand, counting down.
ATGAGGAGACAGACTTGTGTGATCAAATCACATTTCCCATCATTCTCTGTGGTAATAAGAATGAAAAAATACATAGATAAAACATCATGTGCTCATTCAGTGCTCATACTTTGCTCTTCAATATGTTGCATTAGTGCTAATATGCCTCCCAAAGTTCATTATCAAGCAAAAACATTTCACTTTAGCAAAAACCCTCATGTTTTAATTATGATTTCAAGAGGACTTGAATGCAGCATTAGTCACTTCACCTGTCAATCAGCCTAGAGAAGTGGATGGAAGTTCCTCAGCTTCTATATTATTATTGTAATACAGTGAATATTTATCAACTGGTTCAACTAAGGGGGATGTTTCCAACTGGTCTTAGGTGACTTTGAACACCACAGGGTTTTTGAGCACATGGTGCCGGGCTGAAGATAAAGCAGCTGAACTGACTGAGTGACCCTTTGTCTATTTTCCTCCTGTGTTTTTCCTGTCTTTCTAGGTCAGCCGCATCTCCAGGACTGACGCGTGAGTGCTCTCCTATATTATTTATCACTAAATATCTAGAACAACTAAAATATCTCAGCAAAATAACACAAAACCTCACTGGCACGGTATGTACAATGATTTGATGTACAATGGTTCCAACCTAAATCATTGTCAAGAAGCACCATTCAGAGATAGAGTAAGTAATGTTTTTGTTTAGAATAGCATGTAATAATAAAAGATGTACAAAAACACCTGGAACATGTATAAGTAAGCAAATAGGGTCCGTTTTGATTTCACACCTTACAAAACATCCAAGACAAATGTTATAAAAGGAACTAAATATTTGCATTTACTCACATTTTAAGGAGTGACACTGTAAAACTGTACAAACAGACAGTAAAAAAATGATTACTACTTCCTGCAGCATATGTAGGTTAGGTGACCTTCAGAAAGATGGAAACATATTGCTTCATTGCCTCTCGAGGTCCCACATTGAACCCTGGTCCTGCTACATTTCCCACCCAAACACGAGGCTCTGGATGGATGAACGGTGCCGTTTGTGAAGGTTAGACAAAATGCTCCTTGAATAATTGTCACAGCGGACCTGCTCCAGATATTTCCAGCAACAATCCTCTATTGCATGACAAACAACAACTGATGTCGAGACAATTTCAGGTAACTTTCAAATCAGGTCAGCGTGTCTTTTTTTTTTTCTTGTTTTTGCTGTAAAGACATACGGGTGGGGGGGGGGGCTGAATGTCAAACTAAAAGTAGAGAAAATCATCCAAGGTGACATTAAAAGGACAATTTACTCCAAAATGAAACTTTTTTTTCATCATTTACTCACCCTCATGTCATTCCAACCCATATGACTTTCTGTCTTCTGTGGAAAATGAGAAGAATGTTCACACAACTGTTTTCCAAACAATGACAATATATAGTGATCACAGCTGTCAAACTCTAAAAATGATTAAACAACACCAAAAAAGGATCATTAAAGTAATCCATAATCCATATATATATATAGAACAATAGAACATCACTGTATTTTCTTTTTTCTTTTAGTTTATGCTCATGCTTTCTAAATTAATAAAAGAATATATCCACCATAAGCAAATTTTATCCACATCTTGGTATTTCCATGCACCATTTTTTAATGTGATATCCAACATTTGCATACAAATATGTGGATAGAAACCCACTGAAGTTCCGAAGTCTAATTCATGTTCAGGTACACATTTAGTTTCTCACTTGTGTGGAAGCGAAATGCAGTCCATCCTTTGAATATGGAGAATGATAAGAGATGAGGAAAAGAATGAGATTTGAGAGCTTCGGCTGAGATCTTCTTTGAATAAAAACCTAATTTTGGGTCATTTTTGTTATTCTTGGAGGCATGTTGTTGTTGTTTGGGGAAGAATGGCCTGAAAATTCTTCAAAAATAACAAGAAATTTAAACAACAGTATGGGAGTAAAGGCCCATTCACGTAAAGAATGATAACTATCACAATAACTATTTTAACATCCACACCAACATTTATTAAAAAAATCTTTCTGAGCATGATTCCAGTGATATCGTTCTTCTATGTCATTATCATTATAGTTGTAGTGTATAGTGTGGTTCATGTCTTCTAAATGAACAAAACACCGCAAGCAATAAATTTTAATGCAAATTTTAGACATTTTATTCACATGTTGGTGTTTCCATGCACTATGTTTTAATGCGATATCCAGCATTCGCATTCAAATATGTGGATAGAAACCCAGGTACTGATAACTATTCTCCATTGAAGCTCTAAGGTCTCAGGGAAAGAATGGTATTTGAGATAATCAGCTGATAACAATGTCTTTATTGTTCATCTGCGGGGAAAACAACGAGAGTGATTCCAATGATATTGTTCCTCAGAGTCGCAATCGTATATAGACTTCCCTATTCTGATAGAATTAGAACGAGTATTAAAACTTTATAGTTATCATCTTTGGTCTGAACGGGCATGAAATAATGACACCAGTTTAATTTATGAGTGAACTGTCCCTTTAAAAACCCCTTGGAAAACATTCAGCTCCAGACTGGCAGTTTCCCTAAAACTCCTGAAGACCTTGAGGAAGTATGAAGGATGTGCGATGCTCTCCCCTGGCCGTACTTACAAGGGAGGTGCTGACATTCATAGAGGAAATTAATAAGGATGGACGCGAGCAGGAGGAGGCTCATGTGATGAATGAATGGAGCGCATTTATTCTGATGTGGAGCTCTTGATCAATGCTCCTCCTGACAGCAGATACACAACCGGACAACCCCATTGTTTAAATGGAGTGACGCGTCATTTGCGCTGCGCTAAAGGTTAACGATGAGAGAATCGCACACCAAATGATCAATTAATCTCTAAACACATTTGTTCTCTCACCTGTGTCCTCTCTTTCTTTACATCCTCGACTCTTTCTCTGGCTCTCCTCCTACCAGTTTTTTTTTCGGGCCACGTAATTTGTCAGCTTTATCTTGTTGGAGGGATTGAGCTGGCTTTGGGGACCATGCTTAGATACCGACTACATCCATTATCTGTCAGAGGATAACCTGATTCAGAGCGGCTGCTGCCAGACATACAAAGACAGACAGACAGTGAGAGAGAGACAAACAGAGAGACAACCCTTCTTCTGTGTTTAATTGTAAAGCTGATCAATTAGAGTCCATCTTGCAGATCGCCGCGACAGAACTCTACAACAAGAGTGACAAAAACAAGGAGATTATGGCGGGGAAAAAATCTGCTGCGCTGAATACATTACACTGATAGAGACATTGGGAAACATATCCGACCAGAATCATTCATTATCCACGTGTAATAATGAGCGATTACAAAACAGATCCGAGTTCTGATCCTGGATGCTGATTGATCAATAAAGAATGCCAGTTATGCTAAAATACACAATAACTCAATAAACACCAGTTCACTACTTACTGTGCATCAAAACGGTACTAGATTTTTACTGTAACTTTTTTTTGGAATGTTTAATAACACTTATTCTTCTTAACATCTATGCATTGCGTGATATAAACTTATAAATTATTCAGACTTTTTTCTCCGAATTGTGAACTGTAAACTCACAATTGCTAGTTATAAAGTCGTAATTACGTGTTATAAAGTCAGAATTGCAAGATATAAATTCGATTTTGGTTGGTTAAAGGTTATGAGTTTGTTTGGCCATCAGAAAGGTAGAACTTACTCAAGATCTCTCACAAAAATGAACGTCACAAATGAGGCTGTAATCATAAATGCTTTGAATAATGTCCACTGGTTGTCCTCACAGCTAAATAAACACTAAAGTTTTATGTAAGACAGAGCAGCTTGTGTCTGCATCTGAAATGAGAAGACTTGAAATCTTGATATGAGATTACAGCACAGGAATGTGTCAAACCACAGAGAAATCCCATCCCATCATTATGATTTCAGCCTGATAGAAACACATTAAACAGAATCTCTAAAGATCTATCATTCCACACGACCAAAAACAGGATGACATTGCATTTGTAAGGCCTACAAGCATGAATGGAAATACTTCCAATAATGAGAGAGTAAAAGTGAAATACAAATGACTAAATAAACCATCCAGAGATGAATGTTTACATGCGACACCACTGGGCCTTGTGGTTTTTATTCATCTTCATTTCAGCCCTATCAGTCTGTCTGCAAGATGTGACGTGACATACAGCCAAGTATGGTAACCCATACTCAGAATTCGTGCTCTGCATTTAACCCATCCAAAGTGCGCACACACACAGCAGTGAACACACACACACTGTGAACACACACCCGGAGCAGTGGGCAGCCATTTATGCTGTGGCGCCCAGGGAGCAGTTGGGGGTTTGGTGCCTTGCTCAAGGGCACCTCAGTCGTGGTATTCCCGGCCAGAGACTCGAACCCACAACCTTAGGGTTAGGAGTCAAACTCTCTAACCACTAGATTCATGAAAACCTAGTTTCATGAAAACGTGCTAAATTGCATCATATGAAAAATGTGGGGAAAATGCAACAAAGTTTCCTCTCTTTCTCCATGTTTCAGAGACATCCCATTGTACTTCACAAAGACACACACACAAATGTTTAAATGTCTCTTCTCTACAGAAATGCTGTACTGATACGGTGTATGTGTAAGTGTGCAAGGGTTTGGAAATATGGTAATATGATAATGGTATGTTGTCAGATTAAATAAAAAAGGATGAAATTGGTGATTCATCGTCTTGTCAGTCTAAACAGCACCTTCCTCTTATATATCACTCTCTTTTTATCACACATACACTTCAGTCTCTCACTCCACTTCTGTCACAACCTCCATCAACGTATTCTTACACTCAGAGGCACGTTCAACTGGACTCACACTAATCATTAATTAGTCAATTCTTTGACACTTTTATCTACAGTCACTTACAGTAATAATAAAAGACAGTTCTTCTGGAGTAACATTTGCAACTATAAAAACTACAAACTCAAACTCTCCATGGCATGTTCAGAGGTCTCTGATGCAAAGTCCAAGTTTTAATGCTCAAATCATGTCAATTCAAGGCAGAGACTAAATAAATTATGAATAAAAAAATTAAATAAATGTTTATATATATATATATATATAATTAATATTTATTTATAGTACAGTTTTTATAAATCCTGACAAATAAACAGAAGATTTCTCCTAGAATAAAAATTCTCCTAGAAAAAAAAAAAAAATTCAGCAGTAGTATAAAACTTGAGCAAACACATTTTCAAAGATTAAAAGAGTGACAGGGATTGCACAAGATGCTTCCTTATTCCTAAATATTAACCTTTAAATCTAAAAAATTAAAACAATTCAATTTTAAACAAAATAATATATTTATTTTAAAAATATTTATTTAGAATATAGTTTTCTGTACGTTGCAGGTTATTTTTATAAATCCTGTTGCAGAACAATAAATAAATAAATATGAAATAATATTTTTTAAATAGATTGATTCTATGGATGTCCTAGAAAAATAATGCTGGATCAGTGGAATTCAAGAACACTGTTGTGCTCCTGAGTCTAAAGTAATTTAGTTTTTTGTTTTTTTGTTTGTTTATTTAACGACTTAAGCATGCATCGAGCAGGCAATTTATAAAAATGACATTTTTCTGACCTGTGCAAATCTCACCACATCAATGGTAGGGTGTTGTGCACGATGAGCAATAGCAATCCTGACACCACTTCCACTATTTTAAGTCAGAATGTTTTTTTATTTATTTATTTTTTATTATTATTATTATTTTCCATAATTTGGAAGCAATCCAGAAGGAAAGTGAATTTTCTAAGAGCATTCCAATATAACAAAACTAAATTATACAAATATAACAAGCAAGGCTCTGATAAAAACTATTCACTAGAAAAATCCTGTAGTGATCCAGTTGCACCTTATTAAAATCTAAGAAGATTTATTATCTGATCCCATCAGGACTGATTCTAAATTTTGACAGAATTCCAATCGGAATCTTTACACATTCATTTAGGATCTTAACCATGGATAAGAGCCTCAGCAGAGTTCCTAAATCACCTCTTGTGAGGTTTGAACCTACTCTTTCAGTTGCCATCCCAGATTTCTAACCAACTCTCTCTCTCTCTCTCTCTCTCTTTCATCTTTCTGTTGGCTTTTTTTCGCTGTCTATGCCTGCCTCTGAAGTTGGAGTGAACTCTGTGTGTTAGCGCTGTGATTTTATGCTCCTTTGAGGTTTCGGGGGTGTGCAATCTGCTTCCTGGAGGGAATCCGAGCCTCCGCTGGCTGGATCACATTTTGATCATTAAGATCAGAATTAGTCATCTGACTTTCACACTTCAACCGTGTTAAGCCGTTTAGAAAGGCAGAAACATTGGGATGTGCCGCGACTACTGATGCTCCCTAAAACCAGTTATTTCCGCATCCATTAAGAGCCACTTTCACACCTTAATTTGCACAAATCAAACAAAATAGAGAACTGCGGCGCTTAATAGACTTGAGTTCTTCATCCACCATGTGCTGGCCTTTTATTTGACCACTGAATGTCCAATCAGAAGCTTATTCTGTGCTCAATTGTCAATTCAAGACAGCAGATAAACCGGTTTGAGGACTTCCATGATTAATTAACCCAATTCTGCCTGCCTGTATGTCCCTGTAGCTTATCAAGAATTGTGCTAAAATTAAAACTGATTCTATTAGCAGCTTTACTTCCATCAAATAAACTACAGACTAGTAATTACCCTGATAGATAAAATAATCACCCCCTGACTGAATGGATCTGATAGGATCAGTGTGATGGGAACACTGGCTGGAAGACTTCATCTGCCATGGAACTAAAAAACAATAAATAAATCAAGTATGAGGAATTTGCTGTTAATTACTCATGTCATATTGACCTGAAAGTAATGTCAGCGCTCACTTGAAAGATTGGGAATGAAATGTCTACTTCCTGTGTTAGGTCGCCCCCTAGAGGTGGTGGTTCATATCACCGGCCTTGACAACTAAACAACTGAATCATAAAGGCCTTAATGAATTGATATTTTACAAGTATGTTACATATTTATTTATTTATTGAGTTAGAGTTAGCATATTAGCAGACTACTTAAATTATGATTATTATCATTATAGTTGGTTTTAGTTTTTTATTTTACTTTGGTAGGATCTTTTTTCTTTAATAAATAAATATGTCATTAACCATTGCCATTTAGTAAGCTAGAAGACCATTTTTTTAGGATTTTTTTTTTTGTTTGTTTGTTTGTTTGTTTGTTGTTTTTTTACCATTTTAAAACCCATTTACTTACCTTATCATTGTATGGTCAGGCAAAAAAATAAAATAAAATAAAACAATACCAGAAAATAAAATATAATATAATATAAAATAAGCTTATTCAAAATATAAATATTCTAAAAATCAATTTCATTATACAATAATATTCATTTATTATTATTATTATCATTATTATTTTATTTTTATCTTTTGCAGGACAAAATAAAAAAAAAACAATATAATAAAATATAATAAAAATAACAATAAGAATATGCAATAAAATAAAATAATAAAAAACAATAATAATATAAAATGTCATTTACTATTGCTATTCATTAAGGTAGAAGACCATTTTAGGCTTTTAAAACCCATTTACTTACCTTATCAATGTGTAGTCAGGCAGAATGACTTTCTTTCAGAAGCGGACTGTAATAAATCACTATTATCTGTGCATGTACTGGAAGTGGCTGTGGCAGAGAGGTTGGGCTGCTCGGGTAACCATAGCACAGTTGAGATTATACCCCTGGAGTCCAGAGACCCTAGAGAGAACAGGCTGTGCTCTTATTTGTGGATATTGCTGTTCCTAACCTCACCCGTGCTTGTAACTCAGACACATATCAGCTCAGGAAAAGGGCGCTGGTCTGTTTAAGAGAGCTGTTTTATAGACCTGAAAGACACAAAAAGCAGAGATTCAGTGATAGTGGGTAAGTAAATGTTTTCTATTGCTTACTTTCAGCATTCAAATACCAACGAGAGTTACAACATTAAAGTATCTGATAGATTTATAATCTTTAAAGTCACTGACAAAATGCCTCAGGAAAGTGAAGTCAGTTCTGAGGTTTGATATCTTGTTATCTAATGCAGTGACACTCACACATTTTTAAGCGTGCAATTCATTTTCAAATCAGTTTGCCCAATATAAGCATATGTGTATGAATAATCACTCATTTGTGTCTCATTATGTTCTCTGTAGGAGCTTTCCACATCATGGATGGATGGAAAACCACAGGGAAGGCCATCATGCCACAGCTGGTGGTGAAGATTGTTGGTGGGAAACAAATTAAGTATTTTACTGATGGGACAAAAAGGTAAAAAAAAAAAAAAAAAAAAAATTGCTTTATTGTTAATTTAATAAAAATATAATGTAATTTTTTATTATTTTAATAAAATATTAAATCTAACACGATAAACATTAAACTTATTTTAAAAAATCTAAACATATTTTTAAATATATCTAAATATATATTTTAAATGATGTATATTTATATGTATAGTATTATTACATTAGAGTTTATTGTTGGCAGATTATTTAATAATAATAAACTTGAAACATTAATTAAATTTAAATGTACTGCTTATACATATATATATATATATATATATATATATATATATATATATATATATATATATATATATATATATATACATATATATATATATAATATATATATATATATATATATATACATATATATATATATATATACATATATAGACATATATACATATATATACATATATATATATATATATATACATATACATATATATACATATACATATATATACATATATATATATATATATATACATATATATATATATATATATATATATATATATATATATATATATTAATAAAATTATATGTATTTTTATATTTTTATTTTTTTTAACATTATATATTTAATATTAACAATAATAAAAAATATGCAAATACATTTATTATTATTATTATTATATATAGTCCCACAGATCATCTTGAGGTAACAAACTGCTCAGAGGACAGACACAGTCCACCTGTCAGAGTCACGGATGGAGATTTAAGCAGAAAATCACCTTCTCATGACCTGGAGCATCTGAGACCAGTTGAGCACACAGCAAACCTGTTAGATGCCATCAGACAGGTACTAAAAAAAAATCATCTACAGCATAAACTACACTGAATGTTAAACATAATGTCCAACTCGCAAACTCACAGTAATTTTGCATTGTTTACTACTGTGTGATTGTCACTGGCCAGTTTTCAGATGACTTTTGAGGTCGAATGATTGCACTGTCCATGGTTCTGAAGCCTGCTACTAACCAATCAAGCTGAAATACACTTGCCATGATTTACTAGAAGGAATAAATGTGCTATATCTGAAGCTCATGCAGAAGATGGCTGGATGCTAATAGTTTGGTAATGATTCAGGTTCCAGAAAGACGTTGTGTGACGGCGCCATGTGGAGATCGTTCACGGTCCTACATACATCTGAAGTCCTCAACCAACATGGGTTACTCAAAACAAATCATGCAAATTCCTCATATTACAGAGGAACAGGTAAGATATAATGTGCATGCTGTCTTTAATCAACTTGAACTGTAAGTATATATAACTATACCACTGTTCAAATGTTTGAGGTCGGAAAGTTTTTATGTTTTTGTAATAAGTCTCTTTTGCTCACCTCGGCTGCATTTATTTGTTTAAAAATACAATTTAAAGTGCAACATGGTGAAATATTATTACAATTTAAAATAACTTTTTTCTATTTGAATCTCTTTTAAAATGTAATTTATTCCTGTGATCAAAGCTGAATTTTCAGCATCATTACTTCAGTCTTCAGTGTCACGTGATCCTTCAGAAATAATTCTAATATGATGATTTGCTGCTCTAGAATCAGTTGTGCTGCTTCATATTTTGTGGAAACTGTGACACATTATTTAGGATAGCAAATTCAAAAGAACATTATATATTTAAAATAGAAATCCTTTACATAATAAACGTAATATTATAAATGTCTTTACTTTCACATTTGATCGATTAAAGTCATCCTTGCTGAAAAAAAAAGTATTCATTTCTTTAAAAAAAAAATCTTACTCCCCCCAAATGTTTGAATGGTAGTGTATACTAAATTTCAAATTAAAATCTCTCTAAAACTAATATTACTAAAATTTCTATAAGTATGAGAAATTTTATATACATTTCAGGGTTGTGGAGCCAATTAAATCCAGTCCAGAGTTCTGCCTCCTCTCATCTGTCTCGGAGGAACTGCAGGATTTGGAAAGTGAAATATCTGATCCGTCCCGATCCGGAATCATCCATCAGTCAGAACTCACGGGTCTCTTCCTCAGACTGAAGCTCCCTCTGAAGCTCACCACACTGGCCTGCATGTTCAGATCCTTCAGAAACACCACTGACCTGGAGCAGGTACTGGAGATCAGTAATAAGCAGAACCTTTGGGAATTATAGCAAATAATATTATTTGAGTCATTATACAATTTTGGTGGCATATGTGCTCAGCAAAAATGAAATCCACTGATTAAATCAGAAATCTAAACTTGCTGAATTAAATAATGGTCCTCATTTCGAATACAAGTTGCATATTACACTACTAACTGTTTTCATTATTAACCTGTTTTGTGATTTAATTATTGGTTCTGATTTCTAATATTGGTTGCATATTACACTACTAACTGTTTTCATTATATAATTAATGAAAATAGATTTCAATTTCTGTAAAATATAATTTCTTCTCTTTAGATTTTGAGATGTAATGTATTTATTTCCATTTTGTAAAAAAAAAATATATATATTTATTTATTTATTTATCTATCTATCATTACTATTATTTTATACACAATAAGTCAAAAATAAGGATCATTACTATTATTTTATAATTTTGTGTTGTTTTATTGTTATGTGTGTTTTTATTTTGTTTTTCTTTTTTTAAATTTTTTTTTTAATTTTTATTTATCAATCATTATGACATTTTCATGACAATTCAGCATACTGGTAATAAGAATAGGTTTATTTTCTTTTTTTTTGAATATATATATATATATATATATATATATATATATATATATATATATATATATATATATAAATGAGACACATTTACATACATTTTCACAGTTAAATGTAAATATTAATTATAAGATCAATTCATACTATTTCAAATTGAAGTTAAAGTACTTTTACGCATATATGGTTTTATATTTGAATTATTTTCATAAAAGTTTGTAATTTTTCATGTGAAGTGATTTTTACTTTATCATGCTGCTTTGCAGGTGCACTATCAAGACTTGCTGCAGTTCATACAGAAGGCTGTACAAGACGTGAAACAGCAAAGTGTTGAGGTCTTTCAATAAGCCTTAAAAAATTAACTAGAATATTATCATTTCATACTGTCTGCAGCTTTCTGAAATAGAGAAACACATTTTGATGGATGTTTTTGAACATGATCCTCAGGCAGAGATCTGGGATGCGTCAGTGGGCAGTACTGACCTGGAATCAGTGAGCGACTGGAGCGATATAAATGAAGAACAAAGAGAGACATGGCTTCAGAGGTTCCAGAAGATGGAGATGGCCTTACAAATGTGTGACACCAGAAACACAGGTATAAAACCCATCATACAAATACAGTCTTTACAGTTTAAAAGTGATTTAAAACACTGTGAGTCATAGAAAATGATAGAATAAAATCAATAATCAAATTTTGTACAATGAATTGATTTCAGGTTATGTGGATAGAGAGCAAGCCAAACGCCTGATACAGAACTACAGCCTCATCTTTGATCTGAATATGAGTCCACTAAAGATCAGCGAGGTCATGGGTAACACTCAGCGAGAGGGCAAAGTTCACCTCACCTCGACTCTGCAGCAGCTGAAGGAACTATACTCCTCTTTTCCTTTCACTTAAATCTATGCAAATGCTATCATCTTCATTAAATGCTCTGTCTAGGAAACATTAACAATGATCCTGTAAAAAAGGCTTTTTTGGAAAACATTGAAAACTGAGTGAATTTTTTTTTTTTTTTTTTTTTTTTTTTTTTTTATAATATATTGTATAAAAAAAACTTAATCCTAAATTAATCATATCCTAAATAAATAAATATTCCTAAGAATAATTGTAATTTTCCCTTAAAAAAATATTTCTTATTTTCCTTTTGATTTTAGATTTCTTTGGTCAGGTTTCATGACATTGACGTCACCCTCACTTTCTGCAGTTTAATCAGTCAACAATCAACTGTTACTTTTGGGGTTCTAGTGTGCTTTAATAGTTCTGGTTCATAATTTCAATATTCAAGCAAGAAATTGTTGCAAAAACAGGAATAAAAATGTACTTTTGGTGCTCAGATGTGTGCTCACAGTCAGTTCTGGTCAATGATTGCCATATTTAATGCTTATTGGTGCAGGAATAAACAGATGTACATACATGATCTAAAGAATATTGAATTACTTCTGCAATGTTTAAAAAATAAAATAAAAATTCTCATGTGCAATACTGGACTCGACCAAAAGTAAAACATTCTTACTCACAATTAAAAACATAAATAAATAAATAATCATAATACCTCAAGGAATATGTAGCCTATACTGTCTTCCTGTCTTCCATGTTTCTTCACTGGACTTCAGGAGACCAAAACATATGTGACCCTGGAGCACAAAAGCAGTCTTAAGTCGCTGGGGTATATTTGTAGCAACAGCCCAAAATACATTGTATGGGTCAAAATGATTGATTTTTCTTTTATGCCAAAAATCATTAGGATATTAAGTAAAGATCATGTTCCATGAAGATATTTTGTAAATTTCATTCTGTAAATATATCAAAACTTAATTTTTGATTAGTAATATGCATTGCTAAGAACTTCATTTGGACAATTTTAAAGGCAATTTCTCTCTCTCTCTCTCTCTCTCTCTCTCTCTCTCTCTATCTATATATATATAGATATATATATATATATATATATATATATATATATATATTCTTTTTTTATTTTATTTATTTATTTATTTATTTATTTTGCATCCTCAGATTCCAGATATTCAAATAGTTGTACCTCGGCCAAATATTGTCCAATCCTAACAAACAATACATCAATGGAAAGATTATTCATTCAGCTTTTATATGTTGTATATTTAAAAAAATTACCTTTATGACTGGTTTTGTGGTCCAAGGTCACATATTTCACATCACCCATCAAATGCTGGCAAGTAGTAAACTGATCTGACTGAGGTTTGCACACATCTGAAAAGAGAAAACGAGTTTGTGTGACAAAAAAATTGGTATGTGGCATGAGTATTTATTACAAGGTAATTTCCATAAATGTAGATTGCAGATGAATTTTCTTATATATTTACCTCGGCTTTAAAGTCACTAAACACATATGACATCTATTATGTCTTTCTGTGCTGTTGACTCGATATATAGATGGTTGTACCTTGTACTCTCAAACATGACGAGTAAAATAAAACACGGATATCCAAATATGTCTGAAAGATGTAAAACAGTGGTTCAGCCGCTAGATGGCGCACAGCCGACGCAAACAAATCACAACAACGCTGTAAAAGACAAACTGGGCTTTAAATAAAGTACAAACTAGATCTATATTAATATTGTGAACATGAAAGTGATGTTACCAACCCACAACAAACTTCAATCAGTATTTAAACAAGCAGCTATGCACTTCAGCTTAAATATAGTGTAATGTTTTGTAGCAATCGAAGACCAGCCAACATTGTGAACATCTGTGAAAATTAAATACTCTTAACTATGATTTTTAATTAGGAACTATTAACTTTTGTATTTTGGCAAACTGTGAAACTGACACATAATTTGGGGGACGAATTGGTATTTTAATTTCACAAATCAGTTCTCTTTGGAATAAACCTTCAAGCATTTAATAAACACATTAAGAGATAAACAAGGTTTAAAGGTTGTGTTCTCATGTAGCAAACAAACTGTAAAAACTCCAAAACATATTCATAGCTGTCAAATCACACCTACTTAAAATAGCCTATGCATCAAGGTGACAGACTGAGAAAAGGAAGTGTTTACATCCTATTTCATTTGCAACAGCTAGTTTAGTGATTCCTGTAGTCTAACTATTGAAGTTCAAACTACGCACATGTACAGTAGATTTATTTTTATACTGGTGTTTTTGCTGAATCTGTCATACTGTACATCTGCATCTTTTGCATACTTGTCAATCATTGCACTCTGAACACATACAGACTGTATATTCTACTTTTATTGTAATTGGTAGACAAGTTTAATACAGCAACCCCCCAGACTGTGCAGTGTCTTGAAAGATAAAAACAGTTTTTTGAAAACTGACGTAGAAAATGTGACGTCCATATTCTCTGAACCGTTCCTCGTGGGACTTGAGGGTTTTTCACTAGAACTTTAATTACAGTATGCCATGCCTCAGATCATTCTCAGATTGTATACCTTGTGAGGAAGTAAGACAATCAGCCTTATGTTATGAAAAACTTCTGTATGTCTGAACTTCCTGGGTTCAGACATCATTGTGCTGGGATCTGAATAATTACATCACTGATCGTATTTCTTCTCTTCCACGGTATGTCCCTAAAACTGCTCATGCATGTATATTCCAAAACAACTTCCTTGTAACATGGGGATTTCCTCCTGGTGTCTGCTGAATCCAGACCCGGGCTTTTTTTCTTTTTAGAGAGCCCTGCAGCAGAGGAGGGATTTGCCTGGGCATGTAAAACTCTCATGCTACATACTGGTTTGCTCTTTTTTCTCACAGTACCAGTGCCATTGTATCAACATTTCTTGGATCATGAACTATTTTAATATTACTTGCTGTCTTGTCTTTCATATAGGCTATTGCTTTATAATACATATTCATGATACTATATCAGTGTTATTTTAGCATTATTTATTATACTATTAATATTTATTAACATTTTTGAAATTGAATGTCGCTTTCTTAAGATTTCAGTTTAAAGGGGTAGTTCACCTTCAGTTGCTGTCCCACTGATTTCCATAACATGGAGAAAAAAAAAAAAACGCTATGCAAGTCAATGGGGACCAGCAACTGAAGGTTATGTTTTTATTATTATTATTATTATTATCATTGTTGTTATTATTATTATTTAGTATTTTTTATAACTCTATTTATAAGGTTATGTTTATTATTATTATTATCATTATTATCATTGTTGTTATTATTATTATTTTTTTTAATTATTTGATTTGCCAGTTTGCAACACTTTTAAAAACTATTTTTTAATTTGAGTTACTTTTTTTCAGTTATTATATGTGCCATATATAATATATATTATATATATATTATATATTTTAATTTACATGTAAACAAATACATAAATAATATATAGATATTTTTTTATAAATTTTTTAATTTGAGTTTTATTTTTAATATATATATATATATATATATATATATATATATATATATAAATATATGTATGTATGTATACATAATATTATATATATATATATATATATATATATATATATATATATATATATATATATATATATATATATATATATACACACCATATATATATATTTTTCCCCAGCTTAATTTCAAATGGAAAAATAATAATTTAAAAAATGTATATTCTTAGTTTTAGTTAACAATAACAACACTGTACTATATAACAACTGAATATTATTTATACTGCATTACACCAAAACTAATTGTCACTTACTTAGTACGTACTGTACTGCAATTTAATTTTTTTTATTTTATTTTATATTTTTTATTAATTGTATGATCAAAAGCACATTAGGCTACTCAAAAACACAATTAGGCTGCATTTTGAAGTTTGCTAAAGTCACGCAAGGTCACTGCACTGACAACACTAAATGTTTACATCCTCCAAAAATAACTTACATAAATTTAAGACAGTTTTGTTTTAGTAATTTTTAGTAAAGTACTAAATACAATGGCTGGCCGTAGTGCTCAGCATTTTTCTGTTTTAGTCACAGAGTGTGGTAAATTAACTATGATTTTCTGTTTTGCTTATGAAGATGCTATGGTGACATTAAATCTGGTAAATAATTAAACAAAGGTCACTTCCACGTAAAAGATAGGTTTTGACACTGGTGACGGGACTCAATAATATAGTGTTTTTGGTCTGGAGGAAGTGAAAGTCAAGCTGGGAAGTTCTGCCTGGTCAAGCGACATTGTCGTGGAGTTAGTTAGACTGACAGATAAACCAACTTCATGTTATGACCTGGGCCTTTTTTAATTAATAAAATAATTGTTTATATTATAGGCTATTTATTTAAAATATCTTAATGCTTCGTTTAAAGCTTTCCAGAGCTCTAAAACGCAAAATAATTCTTAAAATATTATAATAGCCTAAGTGTAATAACTTGACCAGTTTCATCATGCATTAGCTCATCAACAGCCTCAATGTGTCTTTTTCAACTCGCACTTCTTGGAAAAGCATAGGGAAAAGGGAAATGGTCACATGTCACATGTGGGCGTGTCTGTGGGAAGAAATCCCCTCTCGCGACTGCCAAGCGTTAGTTAAAGATCTGCAGCTGACAGGACAGTGTCTTGTGTGTCTGTGAGGCGTTGACAGCTGGTTACAAGAATCCGTTTCTGCATATAGCTACTGTCATCATGAAAACAGTTGCCATTCTTTGTTTGCTGGTAAGTGATGTGCTTAACGCTTTTCGCGTGCATGTTAACTACGCACGGACATTCTTGGTCATTATTATTTAAATTGTAACAATGAATCCATTTATAGTTTTCATGTGCAGCATTTAGAACGTTCAGATTGTCGTTGTTATTGAAAGGATGGCTCGTGTGTTTAACTTTCACTTTCGATTTGAATGCGCATTGGTATCGGAGAAGCATTTAAAGCGTCTGTATCTAAGTGACATATGAAATATGTGCATTGTATGTTTGTAAGTAGTTATTTAATGTGTTCGTGTAAGGTTGCAGTCTTCTGTATTGAAAAACAGTCTGGGTGGGAAATTGGCATCTCGGGGACTTTCCGTAGTGCCACGTAGGTCGTTTCGGTTTCAGCTCCACCATGTTCAGTTTTGGGGACCGACGAACCTCATATCCATTAAAGAGCTCAAAAACATACTTAACATTGAAATATAGTGTTCATCGATATGTTGGCGTCACATGACCTGTGATGAATTTGATACACGCTCATGTTGTGTTCTGGTCAATTAGACCCATAGAGGATTCTTTTTTTTCACCAAAATACTAGTTAATGTTGTCGCAATGGACTAAAACTTACGGGCTTAACTCACACAGGGTATAACAACTTCCAAAAATGGATAACTTTTGTACTTTTTTGTTACAACTGATCCCAGCCAAAAATGACCAACCTACAAAAGAAAAGAAAACTGACTGAAAGTCTTCAAGTCTTCAGTCAATTGTTTTCAACTTGTTTTCTTTCAATTGCACATATTTTGTATTAACTTTTGTCATTTTTTGTTGTGGCAATAAGGCCTATGACCAATCAGTTGCAAACCTGTCCTAACTGACACAAAACAAGTTTACAAAAAAATTGAATCCAGGATTTACAAGCAATATCAGGGACACCAATTAGGTAAAGGATTTTCAGCACAGCACAGGAATGAATGAATATTCTTCATAATGTTCCTTGTGCATTTACCTTTGACAGGTCACATTGTTGTACCTTGTGTCATGTTGTGAGGAGGAAACACATTACCGGAAGCAAGATAAATGTTGCAAGAAGTGTGGACCAGGTAGGTGGACGGACGAAATGTAATTCAATGTGGCGTGACATTAAACTGGCATAATCTAGAGGAAGTATCAGCATGCAGTCTATTTCCCTTACGCAAGAGTAGTCTACTCAGTTACACAGTACCATCTTGTTTTAACTTACTTTAACTAGTTGATATCGTTTCACATGCTGGCTTGAAATAAACCCATCAATACTCTTACGTTTTGCTTAATCTTAGTCTTCTTTTAATATACGGGTCTAATCAGAGAGTGTGTCACAGGTAAGAGGATGCTGGTGGACGACAACTGCGAGGACCCGCGCTGTCAGGACTGCAAAGACGGAGAGTATCAGAGCGGCTACACAAACAAAACCAAATGTGAACGCCAGCCCAGCTGTGACCCCAGTGAGTGTCCACAGGTTAAAGTATTACTGCTGATATATTAGAGAGAAAAAAAAAAAGTCTAATGGAGATCACGTTTAATCTCTAAAATATATATTTGTTTAGATAAATGTATCTATGATTTTGGACAGTTACACATTTTAAGCAATCTCAGGTGATACTATAGCATACTATTAATATCACGTCATATTAATATTAACAATAAATTGTTAAAAATAATATTAATCACTAATATTAGTCAAGAATATTAATGATAAATTGATATGGTTTGGATGACAGTGTCTGCTAAATGCATAAGTGTTTTCTGAAGCTTACAACTTTTTCTTTTGTTTTTCTGTTTAATTCAGATTTACATTTTCAGCAACAAATGAATCCCAGTAAGACCAGTTTAAGCAAATGTGAGTGTAAACCTGGATACTACTGTACGCAATATGATGACTGCAACACTTGTAGGGAACACAAAGTTTGCAAGCCAGGACAGAGAGTCGTCACGAAAGGTTTGTGCTGTCTGAAGTAAGACTCAGTTTGAAGCTAATATTCATATACAAAAATGGTTTATGTTGACTCTGCCCTAAACTCTACCTTCTGAATAATAGTCACATCTCTTAGACTATCATTTTAGATATATATTTAAAATAAAGCTTTTTTTTCACAGGTTCACCGGTTAGTGATACTGTGTGTGAGGCATGTAAAAACGGAACATTCTCCACCCAAGAGTCAGCTGACACTTGCAAGGAATGGGCAATGTATGAAAAAGCTTTTTTCTCCTTTTTATTTTTTTTTGGTGCCAGTGCTGATGTCTTTTTTTGTACTAAAAGAAGGAAAAAGGGCCTTTTGTTTCTAGTGTAATTTTGAGTTTAATCTACACAGTAGCATGCAAGTGTTGCATTAAATTTTTATTTCTACCTGATCTAACCCTTTAAATGACTTACGTTGGTGTAACCTAATGAAGTCAGGTTAACGGAGTCATTAAAAAAAAAAAAAAAAAAGAATTAAATAATCTGATGGAACTGTACCAAACAAAACACATAATACAGTTTAAAAAGTTTAGAGTGAGGATGATTTTTTTTTAAAGAAATTATTCTTTTTTTTTTTCAGTAAGGATGCATTAAATTGATCTATTGTGATAGTAAAGACATAATATTACAAAAGTTAGATTTTAAATAAATGCTGTTTTGAATTTTCTATTTATTAAAGAATCCTGAAAAAAAAATGTATCACAGTTTCCAAATATTAAGCAGCAAAAACTGACTTCAACATTCATAGCTATTGGAAATTTTTATTAATTAAGGTTTAAATCAGCGTATTTATGAGGGATAAGGTATGTGACACTGAAGACTGGAGTAATGATGCTAAAATTTCCTGCATCACAGGAACAAATGACATTTAAAATATATTTAAATAAAAATAGCTATTTTGAATTCCAGTATAACTGTATTTTTGATCAAACAAATGCAGCCTTAATGAGCAAAAGAGACTTCTTTCAAAAACATTAGAAGATTTAACAAACTTTTTGAACAGTAGTGTATGTTTTTGTTTATTATTTATTATATATATTCATTTGGTGATTACATTTATGGTTTATGTCAGAATAGTTTTGTTTGTTTGGGAGTTTGACCAGCATGCAAAATAAGTAGTTAATGAATAGTTGTTTTATTTACTGTCTTTTTAAATTAGTTTTTTTTTTTCTTCCGTGTCTAGATGTGAATATGGATATGATAAAAACGCTCCTGGCAGTTTAACTTCAGACCGAATCTGTGGTGAGTACACTGTAAAATGTGATCTCGTGTTTAGTGACTGTGTAATTGTCAGTAAAACTGATACTTTTGTTCATATGTTAGTTCCTAAAAGAGTGCATGTGGGCGTTGAAAGTACAGTAGTGAAACTTGAGTGATGTGTGGGTGGAGTCCAGTTCCTGATCACTTCACAGAATCAGAAAATCATGCTTATTTAAAAAAAAAAACTGTGACGTGTTTGCATGGTTGAAATACACACTAAAATGTTTTACAGAGCTGTCAGTAGCAATGTTCTGATCACCAGTACTATTAAAAGATTGTCATCTGAGCTTGTTGTGTGTTTTGTTTGTCACATTTCAGTGGAAGGTAGACCCACTCAAAGAGGTGTAATTGTGGTGGGAGTTGTAGTTCTTCTGCTCATCTTAATAGCTGGAGTTGCTGCAATATTATACATGACAAAAAGTATGTACTGCAACCTACAAATTATTTACTGCATTTATCTACAATACAATTCCTAAAGGAATACTTCACCCAAAAATGAAAATTCTGTCATCATTTACTTACCCCATACTCTGTGGATTTCTTATATTTGCTGAACACAAAAGTGGATATTTTGAAGAATGTGGGTAACCAAACAGTTTCTGGTCCCCATTGACTTCCATAGTATCTTTTTCCATACTATGGAAGTCATTGGGGACCAACAACTGTATGGTCACCAACATTTCAGGGTGAGGAAATAATGACAGAATTTTCATTTTTGAGTGAACTATCCTTGATCAAGTGCTCTTATCACATTATAGCTTTGATAAATCAAAAGAGTTTACCAGTAATTGCTCTCTTTATTTCCTCTAGGACATAAATGCTGGAAAAAGATAAAGGTCTGTTTACTATTAATATATACTGTATGTAACAATTCAAAGACATACACTGTCTTTCTGAGATTAATCGCATGGAATAGTCATTCTTGTGTGTGGAGATTAATAATAATGATTGATTTGTTTTTAGCTCCCTGAACAGGCCCCAAAGATAGCAGGCTTAAATATAAGATTACATCAAGATGCAGATGTTGAGAGAGCAATCCAACAGCCTGAGGAGGTCGATGAAATAAACGGACCTGTGAGCCCCACGCCAAGTAACGTGACTGAAAATGGAAATGTTGTTGAACAAGAGTGGGGGAAAGAACCTGTCTATCCAAGTGCTGAATCAAATTCAAATTCATATTCACATTTTTAGAGCAAAGCCTTCTACAAAGTACAGGCAGCTGTCCTTTCATCATGTTACAACCATCAACATACAGAGCATTAAATTATAAAGCAATGCTTTACTCTAAATGTTCCAAAACCAGCATGTATCTTACACAATCATGACTGAAACAGAAGCACCTTAACATGAGCTTTGTGTTTTCAAACATATAAATAGAAAATACTTAGCTGCTGCTGAAAGCCTTTGCCGTTGTATTGTAACTTAACATCCTATGATTGCTACGAAATGCACTCGACACTAGTGCTGAATAGAAGAGCAAGGGAGAAAAGAAGTGAAACACTTCAAAGGAGATTTCAGCTGTAGATTGATAAGAAAAAGACTCACAGTAACACCAATGTGATGCCAAAAGACTGCACAAAACACACATGAATCCCAATGCTTGGTACTTTATATTTAGGATTGCACACTTTGAAGGTTATTCAGCTAACGTTTTCCTAAATGCTTGTATAACTTAAAAATTTAAGTTCTGAACATTCATAGAATTTTCTTAGAACATAAAAGTGTCAGTTGGGATTGAAAATAATGTGGTGCAGAAGTGTTAGATCACAAAATCATGTATATATTTTTCTAATGTTTTATAATTGTTAAATGTTGTGCAATGTCTGTTGCTTTGTATTTTGTGTAAATATTTCCTTTGTACATTACCATTTTTATTACTTTTATTGTAAATGTTGTGTTGTCCTATGAAATAGTTTGTGATTCAATGTACATATTAAATCATTTTTGATTCTCCATGAATAAATACACGTTGGCCACCCTAAGATATTCATTTGCTACTTATGAGGTGTGAAATGTCCACAGAAAAACTATTGACAAGTTTTAGATGAATCGCTCATGCATTGTGGGATACTCTGAATGTCCACAAGAGGTTGCCATTTCCATATTTGAGGTATTTTGGCATCCAATTTTACTTTTCTTTCACATTAAAATCACAACATGATTTTTATTTCTTAAAACAAGTCCCTTAATTTTTTTTTTTTTTTTTTGAAAATGTAAAGTTTTGTCGTAGTGATGTTTAGATTTTTGACTCATAAAACTCATATTTTTATATATATCTAAACAAACAAATCCAAAAGTAGCTTGTTGAACTATAAATAAGGCTGTAGTATCCAAAACATTTGACCATATGCTCGGATCGGGAAGCCCATTGATGGCTGATTTAGGCATTGTATCTCACGCCATTATTCAACGCCTCAATCCTTATCTCAATATCACAGCCTTTTGCCTGTCATGTTTAGACTAGGATTACACATCATTTGGGCCACTGAAAGGGGGGCATGGAGGAGATTGTTGTGCCCAGTGTGTGGGGGGTGGGAGGTGCTCCTTTTTTTTTTGTACCCAGGGGTTTTCTCATTATCCTTGGATTAACAGGCCACAGGCCTTCGAATTTACATGGAGGCCAAAGTGATTGGCAAGGAAGAGTTTCCTTTTATCATTCCCTCTGCAGAGGGGAGGCCACAAAAACAGAATATTGTCCCAAGGCCTAATCCCATTGCTGTGTTTTTTTGTCAGAGAGATTTATAAAAGAAACCAACGGATGCAAGATTTTTGATGCCCCATTCCTTGATGGATCAGTTTATTTGACACTTAATTTCTTTTTTTTCTTTTAATTCCATTCCTTCACTAGTAGCAGTTAAAAGTTATATGGTTGGTGAAAAAAGCACAGGATATTTTTATTGCCAATACCATGTTTGTTGTGTTATAATAAATTGCTAAATTTATTTATATTATTTTGGACTTTTTTATTTTTATTGCTTAAGTATTTTTATTCTATATTTAATTGTGAATACCATCTTCATTCATTTTATTATTATTATTATTGTTACTATTACTACTTTTCGACTTTTATTAATTTATTTTAGCATATTTATTTATTTAAACATTTTGACTTTTTATTCTATACTGTATTATAATATTATTTTAATAAAATCAAATCATTCTATTTCAAGATGTCTTTGCTTTCAGTTTTAACTTTTTGCACTTGACTTTTTTGTGTCAGTATACCATTTATTTTGTCACAAGTCACTTTGTTCATGTTTGATCCCATAACACCAACATTTAAGTACTAAATGAGGGTAAAGGTAGAAGCCTCTGGCATTTTTCGTCTGTTAAATCGTGACTAAGCAGAATAATCTTAATTATCACCCTTTAAGACGGAACAATTCATGTCCTTAATCCGCGCTGCTTTGAATTGTTTTAACAGATCACAGCCAGATATGCAAATCCCTTAATAACAGTGTCCTCACTGATAACATGAAGCCTAAATCTAGCCTTGAAGTGAAACGCTTTGAACGCGTCTTGATCTGCCTCCAAAATCTGAGAACTCCTCTTGAAAGACGTCAATTGTCATATATAAAGTTCTATTGTGAACACGTACTTTAAAAGGTTTTAAGGTGATGACACACAGGGCAACTTTTTTGAGCAATGTTGGGCAACAGATTTCTATCTGGAGACTTTAGATCGGTCGTGGGCCCTGTGTCTCACCTGGGTGCCCGATGACGGAAACATTGCTGGTGCATCATCGTGCGTGCATCGACACTTTTGAGAGTGCGATCATGGATAAAGTTGTGACTATAAAACAGATAGCGCTCTGATTGGATGAGACGCGTTCGAACGCATTGTTAAACGGCTAATATAGTGTTTGGCAGCCAGCAAACAGTTAAGCTATATGCGCGTTTTTTTTTTTTAAATCCAATTATTGTCGAATATGATTAATTATTAAACATTGTGCATTTTATAACTTTTATTAGTTTTGTGCCAGTTTTGATTGAATGAGCCGTGTTTGAAGCCAGTAGGCCTACAGTTTCCATCATGCTGATGCTTTGCTTGTGTAAAAAGCATAAGAATCTTCTTATTAATTTTTATTTCGATTATTAAATTTAATAAGGTTGCTATTTGTTAAACAATGGTCCGTTTAATTATGTTGCTTCTGTGCCTATCTTTTACATTTTTCTTATTGCGGCTACGAACACTTACGCGAGTTAAATTCACTGAAATGGGAAGATTTCGTGACATTTCTTTAATTAATGGGTCTTTAGGACTTTAAGAAACTACTGCATTACAACTGGACATCGAAGTAGGCTACTCTAACTAAATGCAAAACAATGCAACTCTTTTTAAATTATTTCAGTGCAATACGCATTTAAATAATTTCAACAGATTTCCTGCCATTGACCATGACCAAAACCTTTAAATTTTTCAACGTTTTATTTTAGCAAAAATAAGTCAGCAGGTAAATGCATTTATAATTTAAACAAAATAACTGTACAATATTTACACAATCCTTTGGTTTTTAAACCAGGCATTGGATTAAATCTTGTATGCAAACTTCCACAACAAAACGTTCCCAATGGTTTTCAAAGTGCAAAATTCAGTCTATAATGTCTTGAATTAAGGGTTTCATTGACTTTGTTTGAGCAGGTCATGTGTGGAGAGGTTCACGGGCGAGTAGGAGTCCCTTGAAGGCCATCCAGCCCACCACTTCCCAAAGTCTGGCCTGTGGAGATGTTTCAGATCGCTGGGTTTCTTGACGATATCTGAAGTCGCGGTTTCCGCGAGAGACCAGATTTTAGGTTTCTGGACCTCGACGTTTTGTTTACACACCTCTTTTTTGCTCTCACACGACGTGTCAGACTTGTCACTTTCCTTTTGCTGATCCATTCCTTCCGCTAAACGGTCCTCGACCGACTTTGACCCCGCGACAACCTCCTCCTCCTCCTCATCAACCGTTTGAGGATCGATTTCATCTTCATCCTCCGTGCCTTTCCTCAAAGACCCCTCCTCTTCGCTCTCACCCTCCTCTTCCTCATCCTCCTCCTCCTCGTCGGACTTTCCTTTGGAGGCCCAGCTGACCCGGTTCTCCTTCTTCAGGCGGCGCCGGGCGTTGGCGAACCACGTCGACACCTGCGTGAGGCTCATTTTGGTGACGATGGCGAGCATGATCTTCTCACCTTTGGTGGGATATGGGTTTTTCAGGTGTTCGCTGAGCCAGGCCTTCAAAGCGCTGGTGCTCTCTCTGGTGGCCACTTTGGTGACCCTACTCGGGTCATCAGCTGGCATGGGACGATATGGAGTGTAATAGGGTCCCCCACGTCCGAGGAGAACTTGGTGACACGGAGATGCAGCCTTGAGGTCATAGGAATTACTCTGAAAGCAAGCAAGAGTCGGTTTTAGAAAATGAACAATATGCATGTTGCAATACAATAATAAAGTTTTTATTTTATTTTTTTCAGTTTGTGATGTTTTATTTCTATATTCATTACACCATTTGTAATGCAAAATAAAATCTAAACATTTTATTTCCGATGGACTTGCATTGAACTGTAATACATTTTTACTTACAATGTTTGCTATGCGTCCCGGATGAGGATAAGGGATGAAACTGTATCCCGGTATTCCTGAGAAAGGTAAGGGAACCCCAGTCATCCCCACAAGATGAGGGGGTGGCTGTTGCCTTCCTGGCGGGCAGCCCAATAATTGATATCCAGCGGGCATGTTGAAGTTCCTGTCCATAAAGAAGTTTCCAAACCCCGTTGGTGAAGCAGGCATCCTTACTCCCTGAGCTCTGGTGTTTGAATGACACTCCCTCGAGTTCACGGGCGACCTTTATAGGCGGAGCCGCACCAGTGGGCGGTGCCATGGTGGTTGATTGACAGCTGTGATCCAAAGGCTTGCACTGGGGCTAAATCCTTTCAAACGAGAATTTCGGTTGTTCCTTTCAATGGCCTTTAAAAGTCTTTAAACTCATACTGCTTATCTCACGTTTATCCGCACTGAAGAGTGGAAAAAGTAGGGCTCCATTTGAAATTCGTTTTTTTTTTTTCTTTGAAGATTCCTAAATGGAATTGGTGTTTGATTGTACATCGATCTGAAATATATAGCCTAATTATGACAACAATGAAAAAAAAGTATTAAAATCCGTTTGTTTTAATTTTTATTTTTAGAATTAGAATTTGTATTTATTTTTTTTAGTTTTTTTTTTTTTTTAGTGTAAAACAATAAATTATTTTATTATAGCATGTACATTATCTTATTTACATTTTAAAAATTAGTATTAAAATGACATTTTATTTTACATTTTATATATTTTAGTTTTGTCTTATGTTTTATTTAATCTTGCTTGCATGCAATGCAACAAGGTCAGCTGAGAGAATCGATTGAAAGCCATCGGAACACCTTCAAATATCGCACATTAGCGTCTCAGAATAAACTTTTTGCTGAGACCATTTAATCTTTTTTGTCTGAGCAAACCGATACAAGACACGACAAGACAAGCAATTATCAGAATTTGATTAGCAACACGGTGCAATGTGCGTCTGAGGGGTTTGAAAAAGTAAGAACATGTGGAAAGTTAAGTTGCTTTGATTTGACATTACATTTAGTGTTAAACAAACTTGCGTTGCACGTTTGATTCGTCGGTATAAAAGTAGATTAGCTTTCATTAATAGCATTAACATTTAGCAAGATTAATGTATAATGTATTTTCATTTCTTAAGGAATTTTCGTTGAGAATTTGATGTCGTCTTTTGATTATTTTTACACAGATATAAAAATAATCTCGTTATAGGCTACACGCCGTTTTTTTTTTTTTTTTTTTTTTTTTTTTTTTTTTTTTTTTTTATTAACTAGTCAAAAAAAAAACATTTATGTAAATAATTTCCGCGGTTGCAATTTTTTTTCTTTCGGTTCCAAGCGACCCTGGACTATGAATTATTTGGCTTTATTGTGACCGAACATCAAACCTCTTTTAAACGGAGATTACTTTGTTTTTGGCCACAACAAACCAGTACAATTGGCGTAATTAAATAGGTTTAAGCGAAACAGGTGTCGACTAATGTATATGGTAATTGCAGCATAACAGATGTTAATGCAGGGAGATACTCAGATAAGATTAGAATTCCTAAACATACATACCAATGCCCTGGAAAGAAAAGCACAGCAAACAACCCGATAGCAGGGGGTGCATGCTCTCTGACATTGGAAATACAAGTTTTGAATCTGTTATCTAGTAAACAATGCTGGCATGCATTGTTTCCTAAAACTTTGATAGCGTCTCACAGAATTAAGTTTAGTGGCATTTCATGCATTATTTCAGTATATCTGATGAAACGAAGTGTTACCATGATCTTTTCCAAAGGTTCATCCCCTTTTATTTGGAAATGTTTAATAAGATTTTGTATGGTGAGGTTGTGAAGGTGTGAGACATCTGAAGGGCTGACAGATGGATGGATAAGTTTGGAAGCAGGGTGGGGTTCAGATCCCCTCGGGCCAAGAGCAAATTTACTCAGCTAGCACAATGGTCAAAACGAAGCGCAAAGAGCAAAGCTTATGCTGCATCTCTGGAGATAAGCAGCTCAGGGCTGTGATTATTGTGTTTCTCACACACTCAGCTTTCTCCTCTCTTTCCTCTCTTCTCACACACAATACAGGTGTACTCATGTTCTGACAGGTCCAGTTAAGACTGTTTGCTCATGGGATGTCAGTCATTTGCCGAGAGGAGAACAGTGTGAGATAGTAGACTGACATACTTCAGATAAGAGATGAGTTTTTCCAGTCCTTTACCACAGAGAAAGCAAAGAAATCAAGATCTGCATGAGCAGAGATTTCTCCTGAGAGCTGCATTCAATTTTGTTTCACTCTACTGGAACTATTCGTGTCAAAATCCTAATGGTTTGTGTTGTGGTTAACCAAACAGATCAACCAGATTAATCAATACAAATCAACAACTGCAGGATCAGAGGAAAAGGTCCCAGTACTCACCAGCTTAGTGCTACCTCTACACATCAAGGTCAACTGAAATCCTCAATAACATCATATAAAATATGTAGGTGTACTGAAATATATAGAGACATAGAAATGCACCACAAATATAAAAAATATATACAAAAAAATATGCACAAAGTGGTTTAAATAAAATAAAATAAAAAACAAACAAAAAACAAAGAAACCATACAAAATGCATGGAAAATTAAAAAAAAAAAAATAAACTCAGAAACAAATAAGCACAAAACTTGGTTTTTACTATGACATACTGAAAAATGACTTTTAAAAATACAAATATATGGTAAATAAAAAACTCAAATAAATAAATTTGGCTTTTAGACAATCTAAAAAATAGCAGTTAAAATAAAAAATAAATAACTAAATAAAATAAAAAAATCACATCTATATACTGTAAATATACCATTTTAATTTATTTAAAAATATTTAAGAAACAAATATATATAGATATATATATATATATATATATATATATATATATATATATATATATTATATATATATATATATATATATAATTTTTTTTTTTTTAATTTTGCTGTATTGTTATACTGTACACCGTAATGTAAAATAAGAAATCTATAATTAATCAACTTCTCCAAGCTTGAATAAACAAACCATAAAAATAAATCATAGTTTCTACTGGTGTATAAATATACATGTTAAACATGTCAAGACAAAACAAGACTGGTCTGTCTAGGTACTCCAACACTGAAAAATTAAACTATCTGCATTTTACCCAAATGGAATTCTTTGCAAATGGGAGGATCATCCATTGAGCGCAGTATGTGTGTCCTAATGAGTTGATAATGCCAATGGGCAGAGGTGTGACTTCATTTAGCACTCATCACACACCGCTGAGCAGACAAAAGGCTTGAACATGTCATTAGAATGGCTAAGTCAGGTGTCAATAAGATCTGTTAACAAAAGCATGAAGGGAATCCACAGTGTTTCACACCTGCTACATGTTAGTTTTTCTTTCTGGAAGTAGTTCCTTTTTAAAGCCGTTTTGAGGTGTGAAGAGATACATGCTTAAAAATCTGACCTGGTAAAATAAAATTAAACATTGCGTATCAAATTTGTTAGTGTCAAATCAATTTTATTATTATTATTATTATTTGACTAAACTAGCACAATATAGAGAAATTTAGTCAGGTAAAATATATAAACATGTAAATGATTAAATAAAAATAATTTAATCAATCTGCTACTTTGAGGGGTTTTTTTTTCCCACCTAGTCTGACCTTATAAAAAAGACTTTAATTGGTTTTGATTGTGTTATAACAGACATACTAATATTGATTTGAATAAAACAAGGTGATGTGTAAATTGAATGTTAACACTACAAGCACATATATTAAGGTTGACAGTGTGTGTTTGTTTTACAGCATAGAGAAATTAATATAAACATCCATATATGGTCTAAATTGCTAAATCCCCTTTTAAAAATAAGTTTATTTTTATATGGGCCATTTCATCACAAGACAGGTTTATTTTAAGTGGTGTGACCTCATAATAGTGTTGGCCTAAAACAATGCTGTTGTGTTTTTTTTGTGTTCAAAACCCTAATTTTGAGAGCTAATGAGCTATGCCAAGTCCACAGACCCAAACAGAGGGAAGTAAGCTGAACGTTAATGTTATCAGTCTTTCCCACCTCCCCTCTATCAATCACTCCCTCCACTATCCATCTATCTTTTGTCATTTGTGTTATCAGCCCCGCTCTATCACTCCTCTTTACAGAGAAGTGACATTGCAAGTACTCACCAATGGGAGGATGCCTTTGTTAGGGGTCTAGACTGGTCCCGCCCACTCCTCTTTCTCTTTCGGGGTGTGATTTGAT
The DNA here is from genome assembly GCF_018340385.1 of Cyprinus carpio. Lineage (NCBI taxonomy): Eukaryota > Metazoa > Chordata > Actinopteri > Cypriniformes > Cyprinidae > Cyprinus > Cyprinus carpio. Next base: position 865,543 of record NW_024879399.1, on the reverse strand, counting down.
TGACAGCCCCCGCATGGGGTGAGTGACAGGTGGTGTTCGTTAGCCAGGCGGCATGGTGGTTGGAGTTTGTGCTGTAGATTGGGGCCCATCCACATGAGAACCCTTATCTGCACCTTATGACAATACAATGCAGTGCGTCCATACAGCATCCAGAATCCTACTACATGTTTTGCTGCTGGAATGAAAGGCTGGGATGCTGCAAAAAAAAAAAAAAAAAAAGACAGACAGACAGACAGACAGATAGAAACAGACAGATATGCATTAGACAGACAGATAGATATGCATTAGACAAGACAGACAGATAATGCATTAGACAGACAGATAGACAGAAAAAAAGACAGAAAGACAGATAGATAGACAGACAGACAGACAGATAGATAGATAGATATGCATTAGAAAGACAGACAGATAGATAAATATGCATTAGACAGACAGACACAGATAATGCATTAGACAGATAGATATAGATAAGACAGACATACATACAGAGATAATGCATAAGACAGACAGACAGACATAGATATGCATTAGACAGACAGAGAGACAGATAGATATGCATTAGACAGACAGACAGAGATATGCATTAGACAGACAGACAGACAGATATGCATTAGACAGACAGACAGACAGACAGACAGACAGACAGACAGACAGATAGATAGATAGATAGATAGATAGATAGATAGATAGATAGATAGATAGATAATGCATTAGACAGAGAAACAGACAGACAGATAGATAGATAATGCATAAGACAGAAAAACAGACAGACAGACATAGATATGCATTAGACAGACAGAGAGATAGATAGATATGCATTAGATAGACAGACAGACAGACAGGCAGATAATGCATTAGACAGACAGACAGATAGATAGATATGCATTAGACAGACAGACAGACAGACAGATAGATAGATGATGCATTAGATAGACAGACAGATAGATATGCATTAGATAGACAGACAGACAGATATGCATTAGACAGACAGACAGACAGACAGACAGACAGATATGCATTAGACAGACAGACAGACAGATAGATAGATATGCATTAGACAGACAGACAGACAGACAGACAGACAGACAGACAGACAGACAGACAGAGACAGACAGACAGACAGACAGATAGATAGATAGATAGATAGATAGATAGATAGATAGATAGATAGATAGATAGATAGATAGATAGATAGATAGATAGATGATGCATTAGATGGACAGACAGACAGACAGATAATGCATTAGATAGACAGACATATATGCATTAGACAGACAGGTAGATATGCATTAGACAGACAGACAGATAGATATGCATTAGACAGACAAGGTAGATATGCATTAGACAGATAGACAGATAGATATGCATTAGACAGACAGATATGCATTAGACAGACAGACAGATATGCATTAGACAGACAGACAGACAGATATGCATTAGACAGACAGGTAGATATGCATTAGACAGATAGACAGATAGATATGCATTAGACAGATAGATAATACATTAGATAGACAGACAGATAGATATGCATTAGACAGATAGACAGAAATGCATTAGACAGATAGATATGTAGATAATGGATTAGACAGACAGACAGATAGATATGCATTAGACAGACAGAAAGACAGATAGATAATGCATTAGACAAACAGACAGACAGACAGTCAGACAATGCATTAGACAGACAGACATACAGACAGATATGCTTTAGACAGACAGACAGGTATGCATTAGACAAATAGATAATGCATTAGATAGACAGACAGATATGCATTAGACAAACAGATAATGCATTAGACAGACACATACAGACAGATATGCATTAGACAAATAGATAATGCATTAGATAGACAGATAGATATGCATTAGACAAATAGATAATGCATTAGATAGACAGATAGATATGCATTAAACAGACAGACAGACATATGTGCATTAGACAGACAGACAGAAAAAGACATTATTGATCATTTGTGATCAGAAACTTTAAGGCACACAAGACAGACTTGCATGAAGCGCTTAAAAAATGCACTCCTTTTGCGGCTGTTTTCTCCTCACAATCAATACCTGGTGTGCTTGTAAGGCATCTTTGACATGACATCTACATTTTGGGTCATTTGTAAAACAAAGACTACAAGGAAGCTGGAGGCCTTGAGTCGCTGGTTTCAGTTCCCCCTCCCAGGCACAATGGTGGCCTGTAACCGCAGGGGGAGCGGCCCTCAGATGGAAATGAGCAACCAAACCAACAATGTAGTGCCTAATCTCTTCAGAGAGCCGGGAATCAGTTACACAGCAGTAGAGGCCTCTCCGTGCTTTTCAGCGGCCTCCCCCCCACAAACGCAGACACGCACACAGCCTCCAACCCCCCTCCTGTTTAGCCACAGGCTCTCCTTACACATGGACCAGATACAAGGTATCCCCCTGCGACAGAAGGGGCAAGAATAAGTGGGGCGTGGGGTGGGGCAGAGCCCTCAAAGCACGGGATTAGAGCTAATGTGCCCTCCCTGGGTTCTAATCTCTTCAGAGAAGCAGCATGTTTGAGGACTGCAGGGCAGTCAGATAAGTATCTATTACAGCAAGGCCCTCTTATCCTTCAAACACCCCCATGCCCTTCAGAAATGAGGCACAAAACCTTTTGCCTGTCTTCTCCTGTGATACCCAAAACCCGAAAGCAAGTGCTGGCCTTTTGCAACTAAACTGGAATTAAGGTCTCAGGACCTTACAGAGGGTCGCTAGGGCCCATATTTGCTCCATCTGGGGAACTCATAGACGAGCGGCAATGGGCATCAAAGAAGGAGAGGAGAAAAGAACTGCGGAGCTTCGCTGGGAAGGTGCGAGCCAGGGGACAGTGACTGAGGTGGAAGATCTGATAGGGTGTGATCTTGTTAGGGTGATCCAGAAGAGTGATGAAAGAGCCGCACGCTAGATTAGCGCAAGTGCCCTGGGGAAAGGTGAAATATTGGAGACAAAAAACTTGATCTTACCAGAAAAAACACTCATTACACACAGTACAGTTTATTAGATTTTTTTTATATAAGGGAACATAAATTATATTATGAAAATAAACACTCAGGTAACAGGAAAGACCCTCAGACCTCCAGTATAAGACACAAACTAGAAGATTTACTTGACACCATTCTTTGGAATGCAACAGACATTTATTTTATAATAAAAATGGGCTTAAAACATACAAAGACACTAATGGCAGGAAAGAATAGCATTTAAAAATGCAAAGCATTTAAATTCCATAAAATTATATTTGAATACTTAAGAATAATATATGCTGAAAAAAATGTTTATAATACATTTATTCTTTTTATATCGTTCATTTATATGCTATGTCTCTATCTATCCTAGCAAAAAGTTAAATATTTTTATATTTAATATATTACATATACAAAATAATATATAATATACTATATATAGTTACATATGTGTATGTGTGTGTATTATTAAATAAGGGTATATAAAATATTATAAAACTAGTAAATAAGGTATTTTTTTATTTTGTCTTTAAGGATGAAACACATTCTCATAGAGCCATAAACAGTGGTTCTGACTTTTAAGTTATGTAAGGTAAAGATAAGGAAAATAAAAGCTGAAGTTGGTCAATATTCAAGAAAGAAACTTTAGCATTGACAAATTTAGTGAAACTGAGTTCTTGTAAAATCTTGGGATCATATGATGTACAGGTATTTTAAAATGCACCTTTTCATTGCTTAATGAAAACTGTAAACCTTTAGCAGAGAAAAAATACATCACACTTACAGAATCTCACACACTGCTGTGGCATAACACTACAAATGCTAATTATTGAGCTAAAAAGCTACTTAAATGTGAATACAACTAAATCTATTTGTGCGAAAAAAGCAGCAAAGTGCGTTTTCATCTGTAAACTATTCACGTGGCACTGAAGCGATACTGAAGGTGTCTGGACTTCACACACTCTACCGTGAGAACTTTCTGGGCCTAAACGCAGGCAGCATGAGCTGATGAGCAACAGTCCTCTCCTCCGGTACGGGCGCCAGCTCCTCTGCTGAACCCCACTTCTTCATGGAGTGAAATAATGAGGTGATCTTCCTGTTCCTGCGCTCGCCGGCCTGAGTTAGACTGTGGCACTCGTTGACTTCAGCTTGGAGAACAAACATCAAAGCAGTGTTAAGAAGAAGACCACACTGTGCATGAAATAACACGATGGAAGGACAAATAGGGTGAAGACAAACAGTCCAAAATTGATCCACGAGGCACCCCGTAGATTCAGAGAAACCACATGCTTGCGCTAATGTGGAAAACATCTTCAGTGCTGCTCTTTCCACATGTGCCACATGTCTGAATGGACTAAACACCCTCATGCTGTATTGCATTTATGCACAAAAAAACAAGAATAGAGTTAAACTCACATAGCTCATGGTCTTCTAATTGTGTCTCCCGTAAATTGAGGTAATGATATGGTTTGTGGCCGCTGTAGTCCCGCAAATTCTCCTTCGCTGCTGTGAACATGTTCAAATTTCGGCAATATTAAATTAAGCAAATTTTCCTTCGCTCCTGTGAACATGTTCAAATTTCAGCAATATTAAATTAAGCAACATAATAGTTTAAAATAAAATAAAATAAACAAATAAAATAAAATAAAGTGGCATGAATGCTTACGATATTTCATTGGTGCAATGTGTAAAGGTGTGTATCCCTGTGAGAATAAAATACTAAATATCACAAACAGTGTCAAGAGCAGGTCATAATTCATCCCATAATGAAAAGAATAAAAACATTTTATTTTTATATATATATATATAAATAATATTTTTTATTAAATTAAATTCTACAAAAATATTTAATTAAATACATAATATATTTTACATTTACAAATATTTTACATGTAGTAAAAACTTATGTTAAAATATATTTTACATGTTTTGCACTGTGACATTATTTTCATGACAATTATGCCCATTTAATTATTATCATTATTGTAACATACATGACACACGCATATAGAAATACATGCATATGTTGTATTAAATTAAATACAAAATATATTTTACATTAACAAATATTTTACATAAATTAAAAATTGTCATGATGTATATCACATATGAAAATATATTTTAGATTTTTTTGTGTGACATTTAATAATTATCATTTCCGTAATATGTACATATACACACACATATATAAATATAAATATTGCATTAAATAAAACAAAACAATTTAATAAAAAATATAAATTAATAAAATATTTAATTTAAATACTAATATATATTACATTCAAATATTTTACATATTTGTAAATATAGTTTAGATTTTTTTGCATATATATATATATATATATATATATATATATATATATATATATATATATATATATATATACGAGGAATATATGAGAAATTAATAATTTATGAAATCAATAAATACAAAAGTAATGCGCACACACTGCAATACTGAAAATTAGAAACGTTCTCCACTGCTAAATAACATTGTATTTATTTTCTTTTGATTTTGGTGTGAAAATGTTATTTGTTAGATTCACCCAAACAGAAAAGGTTCTCTATTTTAAATATCTCTAGTGATCAATCTCACCACTAAACACAAATGAAAAGAAACAGACTGGGTGAAGGAAAATTCGACACTTACCCCCTAGTGCCCGTGTTCCAATCAACACAAGAGAATCAGAGAGTGACAGAAAGAAGAGAAGAAGGGGAGAGAAAGACGGGACACAAATTAACTGAGGTTACAGCAACACAATCTAATGACAGAATCATAATTGCCTGGTAATTCAGTGAAATTGCTTTGCTCTGAGCCTGCTGTTGGAATACATGAAGACATTGTTTAAGGGAAGCTGTTAACATGACAGAGTTTGATTTATGAACAGACATTCTCAAATGTTGCCTGGCTTCATTTGCACAGCTGGGCACCCACATAGCCTTTCACAGGAGTTATGTCAGAAGCGGACACTTTCTGGCAACTTGGCACACAGGTGAGAAACATTAACCCGTCACATCCAGAGTGAATGTAAGGCGAGGAGTACTTACATACTGTGAGAGAAAAGGAGACACCAAAATATGATTAGTAAATGCATTTGAGTTTAGGCATATATGGATATGAAAAAAAAATGATTTGATTTATGAAGTGCGTACTGCTTTTGTATTGACGTCAGCCCCTGCTTCTGCCAACATTGTGGTCATATCTTGTTTACCGTGTTTGGCAGCCCAGTGCAGCGCTGTCTGTAAGACATTGAAACATTACAATACTAAAATATATATAAAAGTAAATATACACAATATATAGACACATTTACATAAAATAACATCATTTAAATAGCATCCTCCTGTACAAAGTATTAGCCATGAACTCTTTATAATATGGTCCGTGTCAAAAATTTGCTTCTGACATTTGCCCAAGAAATGTGCACTCTTCTTCTATTTCTTCAAATAGTACTTTCATTATATTTCTTTTTTTCTTTATTTTTCTTTTTCTTTATTTTATTTTATTTATTCATTAATATTTATTCTTCAAATAGTATTTTTCATTATATTATTTTATTTGAATATTTATTTATTCTTACATTTATTTGAATATTTTTTACTTTATTTATACATTCTTTCTTTCTTTTATTCATTTTTAAATGCTTTTTTACATTTGACCTAGAAATTGCGCAGTAAACTTAATATTCATTCTTCAAATAACATTTTAATTACAATATAATTTTATTTTCATATTTATTTATTTTTACTTTAATTTATCCATTCTTTCATTTATTCATCCTTAAATGTTTTTATGACATTTAACCTAGAAATTGTGCAGAATACTAAATATTAGTTCTTGTTTTTCCATTATAATATTTATTTACTTTATTTTATTACATTTATTTATTTTGCTTCATTCATTCACAAATGTTTTTATCATTTATTATATTTAACCAAGGAATTGTCCTTCAAATATTATTTCTTCATTATAACATTTTTATTTTAATATTTATTTTTTCTTTTATTTTAATATTTTTATTACACTTTACTCATTCATTATTATTATTATTTTTTTCCAAATAACGAAATTGGTTGAGAGGTTTGGTTTAACATTTTTGTTGGTCACTACATAATTCTCACACTTGCATTCATGTTATTTCATAGTTTTAATTTCATTTTTAAAATAATTTAGAAAATGTATTTAAGCATTTTTAAGAATAATTCATCAAATTGTTATACATTTTTCACAATTCTTAAACTTTAATCTTAAACTGATCATTTCCTGTCTAAATCCAAAAAAGGCAGATTTTGAGTGTGGTCTCAGTGGGCAGTACGGTCGATCTGAATCCTCATATTGCTTGTTTGACCAGCTTGTCTGAGCTAGTACACAATCGTCAAGCCATCTGATTCATCGTGTAATACATCATTTACACTCCGCATGTTCATTCTCTCCCACTAGGTAGATCCCCACCCCCCTAACGCCACGCTGTGGAGTGCCCCGCGGGTCCCATAGGCTGCCAGCGGGCCCCAGCTGTGCACAGAGGGTGTGGAGGGGACGGTTTCCTGCCATCTAATAGCGGTCTAATTACAAAACAACAAACCAGTGCGCGCACTGCGGGGGGAGAACAGGCCTGTCACGAGGTGCAAGATTGATGATGTTGGTATGACCCTCTGATGAAGGACCCACCCAGGAATCAGCCTGTTGACAAGGCCTGTCAAGAGGAAAAAGGGCCGCGCACCACACACAAGCTCAGATACACACACATGCACACGGATGCTGGAGCTTCTGAATGTCCTGCGCTCAAACACGAAGAATGGAGGAAATGGGGAAGCTATTGACCCCAGCCTGAGCGACACACCTCCTCTATCAGGAGGATGATCAAAATCAACCACTTTACGTGGACGTACTCTGCAGAATTTTTAGTGCATGTTATTCTAGAGAGAAAAAAAAATAAAGATAAAATAAAGTTTACTCCTTATTTGAACTGTTTTTCCTTTCAAGAAGGGTCATGTGAGTGAGGGGGGAAAAAAAGTTAAATACTAACACATCTCAATTTTCATGATGATTAAAATGGAATGTTAAACCAAACCTCTCAAAACTCTTAAAAACAACTCAAAGGAGTAAATAAAAAAACGAAATGAATGAATGCATAAACGAAATGGAATTTAGTTTTGTAAAGAAATTCATATGTTTTAAAGAATAAAATACAGTTCTGATCTACGTTATTTAACCAAGTTTCTGTTTCACTCATTTTAATGCATTGTGAAAAATACCAAATAGATACAAGTTAAAATTAATTAAATCACTTCTCTAAGCTATATCAGCTGATATAATTTCAATTAATAAATAACGTTTTACATCAATTTGTCAAATACTAATTCGGTCTGTCTAGAGTTAGATATTTCTACACAAAACTACACTAAAAACACACACACACACAAAAAAAAATTCCTGAGATGATTGCAAGAATAGGAAGCCACTCCTTAAAACAAACAAAATGAGGTCACGTGACAACAATATGGCATACTAGAATGCTTTTAGTGGCATAACATGGCTAAGTTTGGAATAGCATATCCAAATATTGCATCGGGCTCAAAGTGAATTACTGTACAAAGGTTAGATTTTTTTAAATGTTTTTGAAAGAAGTCTCTTCTGCTCACCAAGGCTGCATTTATTTGATCAAAAATACAGTAAAAAGTTTTATTGTGAAATATTATTACAATGTAAAATAGCTATCTATTTGAATATATATTTTAAAATGTAATTTATTTCTGTGATCAAAGCTGAATTTTCAGCATCATTACTCCAGTCTTCAGTGTCACATGATCCTTCAGAAATCATTCTAATATGCTGATTTGCTGCTCAAGAAACATTTATTTTTATTATCAATGTTGAAAACAGTTGTGCTTCTTAATTTCTTTTTTTTTCATGGAAACTAAATTTTTTTCAGGATTCTATAATGAATAGAAAGTTCTTTGAAATATAAATATTTTTAAATGCTTTTACGATCAATGTGTCCCTGCTTCAATATAATAGAAATATGAATTTCTTAAAAAAATATATACAGAATGCTATGATTTTAGTAACTCTTCCCTAATTCTGACAAAAGATATTTAAGACATTTTTAATAACCAGACCCAACTCGGTGACTAAAGTCACATGACAACAATGTACTACAGTCTGAAATCTACATATGCATACTGCATACTATTTCATCTGTACACAGTACGCATCATATCTCCACTATTGTGTATTCTTAAGCATGTGTTCTGTATTAAGGGAGGGTCCTGTCTCCTGTAGGTGTTTCCAGTCCTGCCCACGGGACATATTGTGATCGATGAAGTCTGGTTTCCCTATCAGCCGCTCTATTGTTTGGGCTGTCGCACCCTTGAGATGGATTGGCTGGCACACATGCTTGACTGACAGCACGACAGGTCTCATGGAGGCTCAGCGTGACGGATGACGGCCAACAGGAAGTGACGTCTCCTACCCTTGTTCCTCAGGTTCCTGTTTTGGCCTTGTGGGGAACCCACAGCTCTCACTAACCAAATAGCACCTTTGTGACGACTACCACTGCAGCACAACAGAGACATATTCACTGCGCCTTTTAAAGAAGAGCGATGGATAAAAGATGTACTCACAAACTGGGCGGAGGAAGGAGGAAGTCCGGGATACATCGGGAGAGGATGACATGGTGGAGAAAGAGAGAAAGAGATGAGCACACAGGTGGATTTACATTTACACTTGTGTACGGCAAAGTTTGTTTCATTCTTCACTTAGGGGTAAAAAGAAGTTCAAAAAAACTGAGAATAATGTTATCAAACAGTATTTAGATGTATTTATATAATATTAAAGATATTTCAGCGAATTTCTACAGGCAAAAAACTTCAATATTGTAGAATTTCTTCCTTTATTTTAGTTAGAATTTGCAGGTTTTATGACGGTAAATTCAAAATGTTTCACATCCAGGAAGAGAAAATTTAAAGGAATAAAGTAAATGGAACACAATATGTCAATGTTTTCAAAATCTAAATGTCTTGAATTAAAAATGCTTCAAAGTTTGAAAAATCATGTTTCACATAAAGGTTGAGAAAATTTTACATTACATTTCTTTATTTTTACTTTCATTTTTTTTAATTTAATTAATTAATTTAATTAAATAAATAAATTAATTAATTAAGTATTTAATTTATGTGTTTGAATAATCTGTTTCAAAATCTGTTTTACTGTAAGTTTTGTTATTTTTCAGTATTTTTGTCGTTTTTTAGTGTTTTTGTCTTTTTATTGTTCATATGTCTAAATATTTTTAATACATCATTAAAATGTTTATGATTAAAACAGGAACAAATATCTGCCAATGGGCTCAGAAAAAAAATCAACTTAATTGTGAAGTTTTCCACATTGACAGATTTTTATAAAAAATCAACTTAATTGTGAAGTTTTCCACATTGACAGATTTTTATCCTTGTTTTAAGCATAAACTCACTTAATTTTGTCTTAATTTTTCAGAAAACAAGACTTTTAGGATGTTTAGATATTTGTTTTGGAAAACAAAACAAAAATACTGAGCAAAATATTAATATTTTTGCAGAGTATGCAACATGAGATGACTATGAATTTAATGATGGAAATTATGATATGATTTATGAGCAAAATATTAATTTTTTTGTATTGTATGCAACATGAGATGATTTGTTGTGTTGTGGATTGAGTTATTTTTTTTTAAGGCAGGAAGACTGTTGGTGTTGGTAGACAGCGTGTTTGTTGAACTAATTCATTCCCTAGTTTTAATTCATTCAAATTAAGGAAATGAATGAGAACTGCAAGGCCACAATTTATTAAAACAAAGGAACAAACTCTCAATATCCACACGTCATGTGCAGGGCTCTCATGAAATGAACCGATTTTGTTCACAATGACGTCAAACCAGTTAATCTTTGATTTCTCTTGAAGTACATCAGGGCCTTTATCTCATTTGCGGCTAGAAAGCGAGTGGTCCTGCTCGAGTGGCTCAAAGCAAAGAGTGTTTACGTTGCATCTGAGATCGTGGCTGTCTATCCCCTGGCAATTTTTCATATGGGCTTCACTGTGAGAGCTGGAATCCCTCAATTGGAATTACAGGAGCATCGCTCCCCCAAAGGAGCTTTCAACGTGTGAAAGGAAAACAGAGATAATGCGCGTTGTGTCGGGTTACGGGCTCAGGGTGATGTGTAACTTCAGCGACTGAGAGGCTAAAGGCGAAGCTTAACTACTTAAAGTTAAGACTTAAACAATAGAGGTGGCAGAAAAGATCCAGGACTCCAAAAAATGAGCATCCTTGAAAAAAATTAAAAAATAAAAATCCAACTTACTAACAAATATTTGTTATTCAGAAATAACTGATGTTTTATCTTTCTGTAGTCTTTTGTCTTTTTGATTATATTTTGCAATAAAATGTATGTTTTAAGTCACCATTAGAGTGATTCTCTTCAGTGAGATTTCATCCATTTCAGCACATATTTTCCTTGGTGTATAAAAGTAATTATTATTCTATTTTATATATATATATATATAATATATATATATATATATATATATATATATAACACACACACACACACACACACACACAACTTAGACAAACTAAGACAATTCTACACCACTATTATTTATATTAATTTAAAATACAAACTGATTATGATTAGGAGATGAGATTCAATTAAATTAATTTTGATTTTGTGTTTATTTTATTTTTTTATTGTATTTAATGAAAGCACAGACCAACTTTATTTGTTAAATTGATACAACAATTTTTCCATAAGTTGATGCTCGTTGCCTGAAGTTATTGAATTTTCTCAATTTATAACACCTGGGAAAGTTGTTAAATGACCTCTTAAACCGTTGTCTTATAAACTGTACCAAACCGAGGAGAGGTGGCTTGCTTGGCATGCCGTCCTGGTTCAGGAAGGGGGGCATCAAAGCCACATGGGGGTCAGACTTACCACCTTCCTGTGGACACGATTGTTCTCCAATTAATCCCAGCCTGCTCTATTAATTTCAGATTATCTTTAAGTGGTTGAAGTCTTTGAGGTGAGCTCTAATCTCTCCCGCACTTCAATGGCCGCTGTTGTATCTTGTCTGTGCCGGGAAGGCGAAGGGCTTAGAGGTTCTTAGAAGGTGGTCCGACACGGGACAGTGTGAGAACTCCAGCCCAGGCAGCGACCACAAACACCGGCTCAAAGCTCTTAAGCGCACAGGGGGGACTAATAAAAGGATTTGAGCTTGTTTTTGGGGGGTGAAGGAGCTAAAAAGCTATCTTTCATAATCCTTCTGAAAATAAGCCTTTGAAATGCATGATCGGGGTTGAGCTTTGCTCTTTGGTCTGGCTTGCACCTGGATACGAGAGTGGAAACTGTGGAAAGTCAGTAACCTTGCGAGGAGCCACAGGGAATCGGCGGTCCAGAACTCTAACATCATGTACGTCGCTGACAAGTTGCTGTCTCACCACACTGGCAAACATTTACATGTGCTGTAATGGACTCAGTTATCAGTACTAGTGAACTGAAACATGATGCTTTAAAAAGACAGAGGAACTAAAAAGTTTTTGTAGGTTTTCTGTTAACCAGCTTCTTCAACAGGTGATTAAATACTAAATTGCTGGGTTCTTCTTGCTGTTTTGAGTGAGAATCCAGCTTTACAGCCAAGCAAACTTAATAAAATGAGATCTTTTCCACATCAATGAAAAAAGACCAAATTTTTACTCACCCCCTTTTGGAAGTCAAATCCAGGAGAAAAAGAGAGAGAGAGAGAGAGAGAGAGAGAGAGAGAGAGAGAGAGAACTCCATAAATGAAGTTATACAATAATAAAATGAGAGCAAAGTTATGTGGAAATTGTTTCATTCAAGACTTTCATAGGTTTTGAATGTTTGAAAACATTTGCTCCTTTGATTTGACTTTTATACATTGGACATTTTTAGAAGATCAGTAAAGTCAATAAAATGATCAATTATCACAAATGGTAGGTATGCGGATTATTTATTGATTATTTAATGACATTCTTTTAAACCAAACCTCTCAATCAATGTCACAAGCTGCATCCCGGGATACTTTTAAAACAGTATTCAAGGAACTAAAAAAAAAGTCACAAGCTGCATCCCGAATAATAATAAATATTATATCTATATATATATATTATATATATATATAGTATATATATATATATATATATATATATAAATAAAAAATAATATATATATATATATATATATATATATATAATAATAATTATATATATATATATTTATTTATTTTTTTTTATTATATTTTTTTTTTATTTTTATTTATTTTTTGAATTTTTATGTTGGTGAATATAATATAATTTGTTTATAATTATTTATTAATATAGTATAATTTAATATAATTAATTAAATTGTGTTAAAATGTAGTTTTGTAAAGAAATCCACGTGCTACTAAAATTTCAGAAATTCATTGTGATCTTATTCTGAGGTTTTTAATAATTATCAGAAATATTAATTCAGTCATACATGTCCAAACTTATAAATTGTACTATAAGTGCAGTGTTGCATGATTGGTTGAAGACTTACTGAGGTGAAGTCCTGGTTTGTTCCAAGCATGTAAAAAAAATAAAAAAAGCCCAAGAAAGATTAATTATTAACACGTAATTTATGGGTTGAGATGCAGCCATTCTAATAACATTCATTTGGACACTTAATGTCAGTATATACTGATGATGTATGAGCTCTTCCTACCTTTTTATTGGCCAGGGAAGAGTCTTGTTTCAGGAGCTGAGTGAGGTGAGAAAGTTTGCCACTTGCTGCCGAGAAGATCCACTCTTTCTCAAGAGGATCCAGCTATGAATGAAATAAACAAGAAAATACCATTACATTAGCAATATTACCCTGAAATCAAATTTTTTAATTGATGAGTTATGTGCTATTACACTCACAGCCACAGCGACGGATCCCAAGCTGCCTCCACACTCCTCATCCTGCTCGGATTCACTCTGGGAAAGGAACAGGACACGATATGATTCACAAAATCACTCACAAAACCACCTGTCAGAATCACCTGGAGCTTGAAGGAGTCAGTGTGAAACTGTACAGATAGTAACGTAAATAGAGTGACACACTAGAGTGGGCGTTGTGGTTTGCAGTCATGCACTTCCTCTTCCTGTTCTGCAGTTGTGGTATGAGTGGGGGCGAACCCAGCGCTGTGAAGAATGAACAAACTCTGGTAGCAAATAAACAACGTAAACGGACCACAAAGTCCTCAGTGCACACACAGACATAAACGGACCCCAGCGAAGATGCAGTCAACACAGCGAATACATTAAACACCCATAATGCAGCTCTGTTTGTCAGTACACAGACTCATACTGAATACAGAAACAAAACTTCCAGGGATGTTTACCTCAAAGGCACAACGGATCAGCTTGTTGAAATGGGGGACCGGTAAAAACAAAGGATAATTCCTCCAATCTGCCCTCAGGTCACAGGTCACACAACTATACAAAATGCTTAAAACCCCTCAGAGGTGATCGAATAGTTCCAATGAGCACCTACCTGCTCTAACTATGACTGTGTTTTTTAATCGTATGCCATTTTACCAGAAGACTAGTTTTGAGAGCCAAAGCGACGGTTCATTTCTCTTTATGTACCAGAGTGTCAGTCAGGCTGATTAATGTGAGGGAAAATTGAGCGGTTGGGTCATTTTTGCAGTGCACGTGATGGTTAATTGTTCTCAGGACAGCTGTGGAGTGTCCGAGCGGACAGTGGGAAAACACTTACACTCTTTCATATAGGCTACACTAACAAGGTCTCTTTTCCTAAAGACTGCATGCAATATTTGTTTACCTGTGCTTACACAGGAACTATGCCGGGCAGATTTCCTTTTGAAACAAGAACAATGAGTGACTGAATCATTGCATTCAAAGTTATTTTTTCCATGTGAAAGTCAACCAGACGTAACAAATAACCACCGTAGCGAAACCCAAATATGTCAATGAAAGAGATTCGCTGCATTGTAAAATATTATACAGACCACATTTTATGCAGATGATTTCAGCTTCAATGCATCATAAGAATAATTCTTATGAAGGACTAGTAATTTTTGTCTGGCTTCTTGGAAAGAGCTCTCAGGCGTGAAGAGCTATCAAGTGTGAATCTCTTCCACTTAAACAGTTTGTAAGCAGAGCGGTTGAAATAGAAAGCTTTAATGCAAAACATTAATGTCTTAAAGCTCTAAGAGCAAAATATACATTTATATTACTCGTATTTAAATAAAAGAAAAAATATTACATTAAAAAAAATTAAATAAAAAGGATTAAAAATCAAGCATAAAATCCCATGTTCCTACATTATGCCACTGGCCTTTAACAAGCCGCATCTCAGATTGATCTGCATACAAATGTTCGGAGGGCACAGATGATCATTTTCTCTATGATGAGGTGGAGCATGTTGCTGTTTTGCACAAGAATAGAAAGTCTCATTCAAATGCAAATGAAATTGTCTTTCATGCTGTCACCCCTGGCTGAAATAAGGCCTCTCAAAAATCCAGCTATTTATTCTGGCGCCACCTTTTGGTTAGTCCTAGTATTACAGATATCATATGAGGAGATTGTTTGGGGAGCTCTCTTGAATTATTGTGTCAGCTTTTGGGTGAATGATAAGAATGCACAAATAAGAGCAATGACAAATGTGACCCTGGACCACAAAACCAGTGAAAATGAAAATTTTGTCATTAATCACTTACCCCCATGTCGTTCCAAACCTGTAAAAGCTTTGTTTGTCTTCGGAACACAATTTAAGATATTTTGGATGAAAACAGGGAGGCTTGAGACTGTCCCATAGACTGCCAAATAAATAACAGTGTCAAGATCCATAAAAGGTATGAAAAGCATCATCAGAATAGTCCATCTGCTATCAATGGTTTAACCGTAACGTTACAAAGCAACGAGAATACATTTTGTACGCGAAGAAAACAAAATTAACTACTTTATTCAACAATTCCTCTCCTCTGTGTCTCTCCAAATCAGCGTAGTGCCACTCTGGCAAATCTGACTAGTATGCAGATAGTGTACGCTCTTCTGTGTCAGCTATTCTGATGATGCTTTTCATACCTTTTATGGATCTTGACACTGTTATTTATTTGGCAGTCTATGGGACAGTTTCAAGCCTCCCTGTTTTCATCCAAAATATCTTAAATTGTGTTCTGAAGTACGAAGCTTTAACGGGTTTGGAACGACATGGGGGTACATGATTAATGACAAATTTTTCATTTTTGGGTGGAGTAACCCTATAAGTCACTGGGGTATATTTGTAGCAATAGCCAAAAATACATTGTATGTGTCAAAATTATAGATTTTGTTAAATGCCAAAAATCATTAGGATATTAAGTAAAGATCATGTTCCATGAAGATATTTTGTAAATTTCCTACCGTAAATATATCAAAACATAATATCTGATTAGTAATATGCATTGCTAAAGACTCAATATTTAGATGTTTTTGCACCCTCAGATTCCAGATATTCAAATAGTTGTATCTCGACCAAATATTGTCCAATCCTAACAAACCATGCATTAATGGAAAGCTTATTTATTCAGCTCTCAGATGATGTATAAACGTCAATTTTGAAAAATGTTTGTGGTTCAGGGTCACATAAGAAATTGTTAAGGAAAAATCGTAAAAAAAAAAAAAAAAAAAAAACTTCAAATGCATGTGCTAATTTTTTTGAAATGTAATCTGTATTGATGCTGGTTTACCGTGTTACCTAAAGATAACAATTCTCAACAAAAGTTCTGAAGGTGTGTAATAATCAAATATAAATTCACAACATATTTCACTTTCATCATCATTTTCAAAAGATTTTGCAAACATATTTTCAAGAAATACCATTTCTTTTAAATAATGATTATCATGAAGTTTTCTTGGGGTTTTACAATTTGAGAAGCTGAATTTGAATCTGAGTATTTAAAAAGGCTTGACACAGTCATGAGGGTCGACAGTGGGCCTCCCTGTGATGTCATTTCCTATTTACGGTAGCATTGTCACACGACAACAAAATGGCTTTTTGTATGTTGGCTACATAAAATGTACACAAATTTTTCCTTTTAATTATTTTTAAATTTTTCACTTTTCAATTTTAAAATAAAACAGCTTCATCTGTTATTTTTACATATATAATACATCTTTTTTAAGAGTTTTTTTTTACTTTTTGATTATAGATATATAGGTCTTGGCACCTAATTAGCTGGAATAGTGTGGTGAGTGCATTGACTGGTATTTTATAGATATATACTTTTTTTTTTTTTTTTTTTTTTTGAATAGTAATTTTATATTTGTTTGTTTTTTTACATTTTATTATTTTTTAAATAAAAATTTCATTTATAATAATACATACATATATATATACACACATATATATATATATATATATATATATATATATATATATATATATATATATATATTATATATATATATATATATATATATATATATATATATATACAGAGCTGGGTAGTAACGGATTACCAGTAATCTGGATTACGTAATCAGATTCCAAAACTCAAGTACTTGTAATTAGAGTAAAC
Source organism: Cyprinus carpio (assembly GCF_018340385.1). Classification (NCBI taxonomy): domain Eukaryota; kingdom Metazoa; phylum Chordata; class Actinopteri; order Cypriniformes; family Cyprinidae; genus Cyprinus; species Cyprinus carpio. Next base: position 847,981 of record NW_024879399.1, on the reverse strand, counting down.
TACTTTTTAAAAGTACTCGTAATCAGACTACAGTTACTTTTTTATGGATTACATGATTACATTTTATATTTACACAATGGTAATAAGTTGTTCACAATTAACTGATTCTCCTAAATTTCCTTTTTTTAAACGTTTATATTTTTTCCTATTAAACCTGCCACATATATATATTTGTGATTCTTCGAGTTTTTCCGGCGGAGAGGGGAAGGGATGTCAGAATATATATATTAGCAATGTTATTGTTGTGAGTTTAATATTCTTTAATATTCATTTTTGTAATATTGTTTTGTCTTTTCCTCATTGTTACTATGCACTTAATGTTTTGAGATGGGTAGAAATTTCATTGCTATGTGAAAATTTAATCTTTTTCAAAGTTCATGTTTGCAATGTGTAGGCTATTTTTATGTTTTCATTGATACATTCATATACACTTCTAGTGTTTTATTAGATTAATTATTTGACCTGGCAGGGATATTGCTGTGAATTTCATGGGGTTTTCAATAATGTTTATGTAATGTAGCTGTTTTCTAAATTTACTTAATTATAAGTAAATATGCTTTAAAATCATAAGATGTGATTTTGTTTTATTCAGTGTTACTAGCAAACACTTACAGCAAGGTACATTAGTGTTAGTATTTTTATAAATTATTACATTGCACTTGAAAAAGAAGCTATTGTGGCTCTTGTTGGTGAATTAAATATATTTTGTGGAATATATTTTTTCTTTTGTCAAAATAGTACAAGATTAGACTAATTCATTATATGTGATATCAAATAAGGGTTAGCACAAATGTAATCTAAAAGTAATCAGATTACGTTACAAAAAAATGTGTAATCTAAGAGATTATATTACTGACTACAAATTTTGTCATGTAATCTGTAATCAGTAACTGATTACAATTCATAAGGAATCTACCCAGCTCTGTATATATTATATATATATATAATGACATATATATATAGATAATATAAAATATTATTATTATTGTTATAATATAATTTGTTTTTCTTTATTATTAATTTTTTTTCTTCTATCTGGGTCGTAAAGCCTCTTAGACATATTAACTTTAAGCACAGGATAAAATATCAAAATCCATTTTAATTAAGATATTTTAATACTGTTAAATCAAATAAGGAATATTAAAGTCATTGTCTTTACGAAACGCATTTGTGATTTTTTTAAAGTGTGTAAACTGATACATACAGAAATACCACTGACCCTTCTATGTTTAGTGCCTTTATGACAACTAACTGAAGTTTGTTCTAAATCAAGAAAATGTGTTTTAACACAAAGATTTTAAATAGAGTGTGATCAAAAGAAAAAAGAAAAGCTACATGACTCTAACCTTTGACCCTGAATCCTTGTCGAGTTCATCTTCTCTGTCTGAGGCTGAAAGCTCCTCCGGTTTCTCCTCTGCTGCTGGCGGTGAGGGGGTGCTGTCTGCCTGCTAATCACAAGAAAAGCAGAAGTTACACTTCTCTAAGATCTTTCACATAATAAGGATCTCTTCACTGCACGTCAATCAGCTGATGCTGACAAAATAGTAGGTCAATGGGCCCAACACATTCTCAGTAGACACACATGGAAGACATTCACTCATTCTTATACAGAGATCAGAAAAACTAAAGTACAGGAAGATGGTGTTTTCATTGCTTAGAAATAAATGCAGCTGCTTTCATAGTAGGCTTTTCTGTTTAACGTTCTTCTAGACATAATTTCAAAGTGGCTGAAATAAGTGCTGACAGGAAATCCACACTATTATGTGTTGAACTCTATGTGGAGATGCGCTCCATGCATGGGTGAAAATTGACACTCAGCAACCAGTGTTATTTTAGTAGAATTTACTATCAAAGTTTATATTAATATTTTGACATTTATTTTCAGTTTTCATTTTACTTTTAGTTTAATTTTTAGTAATTTTGTCATGTGCTTTATTCTTTTATTCATTTTTTGGTAGTAGTTAGTTTTAGTGCTTCAGCTTAAACTTATTTCAATTAGTTGCTAAGGTAACGTTTACATTTTTAATTTAAGTTTTTCTTTGAACATAACATTCTCATAATAAGGAATTAATGGATATGCTTATGATGTTGACCTTTATAGAGTATTTTGCCACTTTTTTCAAAATTAAATTCATTTTATTTATACTTTGCATTAGATTGAATTGAATTTTTATTTTTATTTTTTTGCATTTTTATTAGATTTATTAGATTTTATTTTGGTTTAATTTAAGTTTTTTCCCCCAGTTAGTACTTTTAGTGCTTCAACTTAAACTTATTTCAGTTTTGCCAAGGCATCATTTCTAAGTTTACGTTTTTCCATCAAATATTTATATTTTATTTTATTTTAGCTTTACTTCAAATAAAAACATTTTTAATTTTACTTTTAGTTAACTATACTAACAACCCTATCATCAGCTCACAAATTCTTTTAATAGGGACTCAATGGATATGCTTATGATTTGCATTAATAGTTATGTTTGCCAATAAAAGTAATGTTAATGTTGTGCTGTGACAGTTGTGTGCAAACTTTAACCCATGACATTGTCCACAGATCTTCTGAGTGAGGTTTTTGTCAAGGCCGCCACACAGAGATGCAAACCTCACAAACTTATATGATCCAAAAGTGCTTCAAGGCTTCAAAGATAAGTGAAGATTATCTTAAAACCAAGCAAAAAAAAATAGCAATTTATCATTCCAAAAATGAAAATTTACATGCCCACTATACTCTCCCTTGCTGGAAGTCTCAATATGCTGTTTAAAATAACGTTTTTAACAGCTGAAGTCCTACAGCTAAAGATAAGGCAACAGAAACACTATGTTATCTGCTTTTGACAAGATATCTCTAATCACCAGCTGCTTCTTTAATCCAGCTAGAAAAGCTTTAGCAAAAACACCTGACTCTGGGTGACATCCAGGAAAATGATTAATAGTGACCTGAATTTCACAAGAGTTTTACACTAGTTGATGCGAACATGTCATGCTAGGCATTACTCAGATTCCAGATTCCTCTTTAGCTCATTTCTTCTTCTTATGTTTTTTTTAGGCAAAATCATAAGATGTCAAGATGTGTCATGTTTGATAACATGGATGTGACAAAACTGGTTTACTTGTAAGCTCCTCTTAAAGAAACAGTTCACCCAAAAATGAAAAATTAACTTATTCATCAAAGGATCCTCTGCAGTGAATGGGTGCCGTCAGAATGAGACAGCTGATAAAACATCACAATAATCTACAAGTAATCCACACATCTTCAGTCCATCAATTAACACATTCTGAAGTAAAAAGTTGTGTTTGTAAGAAACAAATCCATCAATAAGGCATTTTAACTTTAAACTGTTGCTTCTGGCCAAGTCCATGATACATAATAACACTTTATAATGAAAAAGTCCATGATTCAGAGCAGAGAAGATGGTTTTTCCACTGGAGAAAGCAATAGTATGGATAAAGGACTCTGGAATTTGACAGTTTGATGTTTTCACAAGATGTTCATTGTGGATTACTTGTGGTTTATTGTGATGTTTTTATCAGCCGTTTGGACTCTCATTCTGACGGCACCCATTTACTACAGAGGATCCATTGGTGAGCAAGTAATGGAATGGGAAATTTCTCGAAATGTGTTCTGATGAAGAAACAAACTATCTACATCTCAGATGGCCTGAAGTTGAGTACATTTTCAACAAATTGTCATTTTTGGGTGAACTATTCCTTTAATACTATTAACTATTCCTTTAATATTCTTTTAAGACGGCGCCGCACATGGCCGCCTCGTTTTGGTGCTCCTTGGTACTTTTACGTTTTTTGTTTGTTTGTCCCGTCTTAAGCAACTTTTTTCCGAGCAGCTTCACTAGAATCGAACTCTTGGACATAAGGAATAGCACACCAGATAACTTTTTGTCGACGTTTGAACATTCAGACATTTTACTGGACATTTTAGTCGGAGGCGCTGTGTTCCTATACAAGCGCTCCAGGCGACGCAAGCGAGGAAAGGCACTGGTGCACTCATGAAACTCCAACAATGCGGTTATAGGATTCCGCTGCCGAGTATTCATCTGGCTGAAAGCTGCAGTTTGCTTACCGAGCAAACAGGTCTGTGGATGATGCAGTCAATATGGGACTCCACTACATCCTGCAACATCGGGACAAACCAGGGACTTATGCAAGGATCTTGTTTGTGGACTTCAGCTCCTCTTTCAACACCATCATCCCGGACCCCCTTCAGAATAAACTGACCCAGCTATCTGTGCCCACCTCCATCTGTCAGTGGATAACCAGCTTCCTGACAGACAGGCAGCAGTTAGTGAGGATGGGAAAACCAGGGGGCATTTTATTGAAGCATCCCTGGGCGCCGCCATTGGCTAGCGGACCCCCACTGCTGTTAGCAATTCCATTGACTCCCATTCATTTTGGCGTCACTTTGACAGCGAATAAATTTACATCTGAGGCGTTTAATGACTCCATTTTGTCCATTCATTATTTCTAAAGAAACACGAAAATGTATATAAACGGCCCCATTACCTTGTATCTTACGTTTATGGCCCCGTAGAAGCAGCAGTTTTGTAAAAATAGGCTAACGATTGCGTCATAACCTGCAACATCTCTGTCGCACAGTAGAGAAATTACGTATGGACAGGAGGAGAAGGCTCGCAGGCAATCTTTTACTGTCTATGAGGCTATCGGGGGGACGTGGAGGCATGATGAAGTACAAGGGAGAAGACCCATAGAGAGTCCATAAACAGCAAAAAGCATCCGGACAAAATTATTTAAAAACGTCTGCAAGATATTTGGTGGGTGATTCAGATTTCTCTTGGCACAGCGATAGAAGACTTACATTGTCAGGCAGTTGCTCACGTGACATTTCAATCATCAAGCTCAGTTTGAGTCTGCGCAGTACGCTCGACTCCCCAGGAAGTGCGTGCTTCTAATTGACTTCACTTGTCTCCGTTGATCCAACGGGGTCGCTGTGTCCATTTCTCTTTTACTGTCTATGGGGAAAACTCACATCCAACACCTGTACCATCAGCACCGGCGCTCCTCAGGGCTGCGTTCTCTCCCCACTGCTCTTGTCCCTCTACACAAATGACTACACCTCTAAAGCCCCTCTGACAAACTCCTGAAGTCTGCAGATGACACTACAGTCATCGTCCTCATCCAGGACAGCGAAACTCCTGTTACAGACAATAGGTTGAGCAGCTGGCTGTCTGGTGCAGTCACAACAAGCTGGAGCTGAACACGCTCAAAATTGTGGAGATGATAGTGGTCTTCAGGAGAAACCCCCTGCTCTCCCCCTTCTCACCATCATGGACAGCACGGTGGCTGCAGTGGAGTCATTAGAGCCTTTGACACTGCTTTAGTTCCAGAACTAAATGTACAGTACTAAAGTACTCGGATGATTTTGCGCTAACTATTTCCCAGTACCATTTAAAGGGTTGCATTCACACCGACAGTGTGTACTAGGAAGTGCTGGTCCACAGCAGTGTCATTTGTGCGCGGTGTTCAACAACAGAAACAAAGAACAACAACGTTAACAGGAGGATGGAGGACACTGTGATCGGAGCGGTGTTTTTGTTGTGTCTCGCGGGTTTCACGATAATGGACATGGAATGTCGACGTATACATAAAGCGATTGAAAGAATGGAAAGGAGGACTAAGAATCTCCAACGACAACTGGCAGTGCTACATTTGCTACAAGTGCCTGCACTTCAGTGTCTGTATATTTATCGCTGTTCATCATACTTGCAAAATAAGTTGACACAATGTTTACAGCATGTTTACACTGCGTTTTTAATCATGGTGGGTGAGGGCGTTTTCGTACACATTTGGCCAATCAATGTCTACTTACATCATGGGTAATACCAGTTGTGATGTTAGACCCTGATGTTAATTTGGTTCTCGAAAAAGGCAGTCTGGTACTAAAATTGGCGAAAACGCCAAAAAGTGGGTGGGTAGTTCCACAATTAGTTCTGATACTATGAAAAGGTTCCCGCGGTGCGAAATGCCCTATTAAGATTCCTGGGAACCACCATCTCTCAGGACCTGAAACCAGGAGCTTCTTAAAAACCACAGCAAATTCCTTGTGTGTTTGCGCGCACTTGGTGAATAAAGCTGATTCTGATGAAGAGTAAAACAGAACTATCATAATCAATAATCACTCACATTATCTGTATAGGTTGGTTCTGTTGCCTCTGTGACTGTAATCATGGGTCCTGAGCACCAGGCCACCAGTGCTGGTTTCTGATCTGTTGGGTTACAGTTCTGCACTGGATTGGCGACCTGGAGATCATTTTGTGTGTTTGGATGAAACTGCTTGACTGATTGTCCTTCCTTTCCAGCACCAGACTCTTGCTCTTGCATTTGCGGTCTATACTTCTTCTTGAGGACAAGATATTTCTCTCCCTGAAATGAAAAAGGAACCATTACTTTCATACTGTTATTTAAAAATCAAAAACAAAATATAAATGGTTTATGCCTAATTTTTTTTTAGGTTAACTCTACCTTTAACACAATTATATAAACATAAGTGTTTTTTTCTTAAAGAAATTAATATTTTTATTTATCATAGATACATTAAATTGATCAAAAGTGACATTAAAGATATTTGTTACAAATTATTCCTATTTCTATCTCAAAAAAAGAAAAGAAAGAATTGATCTGAGTTTCCACAAGAATATCAAGCAGAAAAACTTTTTCAACACTGATAATAAGAAAAAAAATTCTACAGCACCAAATCAATATATTAGAATGATTTCTGAAGGATCATGTGACACTGAAGAATGGAGTAATGATGCTGAAAATTCAGCTTTGCATCAAAGGAATAAATTACATTTTAAAATATATGCAAAATAAAACAGTTATATAAAATTGTAATAATTTTTCACAATATTTGACTTCATTTTTAATCAAATAAATGCATTCGTTGTGAGTACAAGAGATACCCTTCAAAAACACAAATTCTTACTGACCCCAAATTTATGAATGGCAGTGTATGGCTGGAAAACAATGGATTACAGTTCAGAATAGACTGAAAGTGATCTCATTCCAAGGGAAAGTACACATGTGGGACAATGATCCAAAATCACAAGGGTGTGGGGTATAGCATTAATGTAAGAAAGTGAAGCCTATCCCAGTTACAGAGTAAATAATGAGTCACTGTGGGAATAGAGACCTGTACCTGTGCGACTGTTCTTCAGGGACAGGGAATAAAATGTGATCATATTACAAATGCAAAATTGCCCTTATTTAAACAGACTTAAGGATGAGTTAATTAGTTTAAACTCTGCAATAATGATTTGACAACACATGTACTCACATTCTCAGCTTTCACCACTGCAATTCTATCAATGATGAGTTTGAACTCTTCTCTGTATTTGGCTGGAGGGGGAAAAAAAAGGAGATTAAAGTGTCATGAGTATGTGCTGCTGGCAAAGATTTTTTTCCCAACATGTTTTCCAAATGTATCTTAAAAGAAAGGTTACTCGTACAATATGACCTTGCATTCCTTCTTTCCTTTGTAAGCCTAAACTCAACATCAGAAGAAAACCCAAAGCGTATCAGAGGCTAGAGGCTTTCTTCTGTGGAACACAAAATTAGTTACATTTTGTAAATGCACTTTATTCTTTTGTGTTCCACTGAAAAAAGAAGGTCATACAGGTTTGGATGGTCATGAGGGCGAGTAAAGGTTTGGATGGTTATGAGTTAGCTTTAAAGGATTAGTTAATTAGAATATTTAAATTTGGTATAGTTTTAACTAAGGATTTATGTTTTGTAGTTGTTTTTTTTTTTTAATTGAGATGTATTTGTGTTAATGTAGCATTCCATCACTTGCTCACCAATGGATCCTCTGCAGTGAATGGGTGCCGTCAGAATGAGAGTCCAAACAGCTGTTAAAAACATCACAATAATCCACAAGTAATCTACATGACTTCAGTCCATCAATTAACATCTTGTGAAGTGAAAAGCTGCATGTTTGTAAGAAACAAATCCATAATTGCAAGGTTTTAACTTTAAACCATCACTTCTGGCCAAAATACCAGTCCTTGTGAAGTCATGAAAAAAATAACGCTTCCTCCAGTGAAAAAAAATCCATTGTTCTTTTCAGCCGTTTGAATTCTCATTCTGACGGCACCCATTCACTGCAGAGGATCCATTGTTAATGGCTTGAGGGTTAGAACATTTTTTAGCAACCTGAATGGTCTTTTGTGTGAGAACAAACTCATTTACACCCTGAATGGCTTGAGGGTTAGAAAAAAACTACTAAATTTCCTGAACACCTGATTTGTGATTAAAATTAACCCTTGAACACTTGTTTATTTACTGATATGTTCTATCTGCATGTTGTTGAGTGGAAAGGATAGATGTTTAACGTTTGGCACATACAATGGACTCTGATTCCAGGCATGTGGGAGTTTGTGATGTTATGCAACATCACCTCAGCACAGACTGACTGCAGCAGGGAGAAACCAGAAACTGGCTTGAGTTACCATACCAGAATAGAAAATGATTAAATGACAGAGAAGCAGGAGAGCTGCACAATCAAATGCTTCATTACTGCTGCGCTCATATGCCTTTTCAACAACCATTCCCAAAGGGTCATCACTCAGATGCCCCAGCGCTGGACTGTAGTTTTATTTAGATCCCAGGAAAACATTTACCCTTCTTCAGTTACATTCCATTTCCCTAAGTAGAATATATTTTTTGCTTTATTTGTGGCAGAAGTAAGAATACCTATAGTGACATAATGAGCTTTGTCATGGAACTTGCAGTTCAGTTAATCAGTAGTATGATAATTCAGTAGCACCTCTGACGGAGATCATTCAAAATAACATTCATCTGTTTGAATGAGTTATTAACCAACTCATAAGATTCATTAGTTCGAGATTCGGACTACACAGCTGATGCTGATATATTCCTGCACACATTTTCAAACTAGGGCTGTGCGATATGGACAAAAAAAACCTATCACGATTTTTTTGATCAATTTTGCGATTCCGATTTTAATCACGATTTTGACACACACAGACATGCTTTACAGTCATAAATGCATTCAGTATAAATTTGAAACATATTTCCAAAAGAAAACCATTGAGAGCTTTATCAAAAAGTTGTAACATGCCTCTAGAACAGACATAAGTCAATATAATCACTAAGTAAAGATGTCAAACAAAATGTCTAGACATATGGCAAAAAAAAATAAAAAATAAATTAAAATAAAACAAAATAAAATAAAATAAAACCCGTGTCCAGGGCTTTTTATTTTATTTTTTTGCCATGCATTGGTCATAGAGCTCATTGTAGCGGTGCCTCAGGTGCTGAAATATATTTATTGCCCAAGGTTCATGAATCTTTCCGCTCGCACGCAGATTTCCTTTGCTTTGTCACAAAACCAGACAGCGCTCGCGTGTGAACCTGGAGTTAGGCATATCACAACTCCCAGTCTGTTCTCTTTTCTCGCGCTCTGTTTCACATCTTTTACCGTGTGGTGTGAACGTTCTGATTCTGATGGATGTCTGGAGTTAATAGCATACTGCGGCTCCCTTAGGGTGCTGCATTATGGGATAGCAACTGCGGGAGGTCGGGACCGCGGAAAATAGTGCTATAAAGCGATTTAGAAATCGCGCACGCTCAAATCGTGATTTTATTATGATTTCGATTAATCGCACAGCCCTATTTCAAACCAAATATGCTTTTTTTTATGATTGATGGTGTCATGAACTAATCATTTTATTTCTGATTAACATTGTGAATATAGTGACACAATGAGCGTTGACATGGAACTTGCAGAAAGTGAGTCATATGTTGATTCAGTAGCCACTCTGAAAGAGTTCATTCAGTAAAAGATTCATCACACTGATTCAGACGAGTAATGAGTCATTAAAAGAACAGAGTCATTTGTTCATGAATCAGACTACACAGGTGGCGACTGTTTGTTTTTACATGCACTGCAGACCGTGAGGAGTGGGAGTTCAGGAAACACTGCTGTAATGTCAGAAATATGTAAACACAAGATGTGAACCCCATGAGAATTTGAGAACATAGACATTTCATATTTCTCACATGGCATGAATGTACCATCATTCTTCCACTTACTCTGTGATGATTTGAGACCCACAGTTTGAAAACTGCTGCTCTAGTTTTAACTGTACGTGGTCCTGTTTAATTTTTCTATCACACAAAGGCTTGTTTGCAGATGCTGTATTACTGGATCCTAGCTTTATTTTCTGTGAAATAGTTATTTTGTTGCCACAGCAACAGACACAGTTGATGCTAGATTTTGAGCCACTTTGTTGAAGGTCAACATGCAAGATTATTCTGAAGTATTCATCTTTTAAAAGAGTATAATAATGGCCAACACATGTTTAGTGCATAGCATAGTCAAAGTCTGGACTTTTCGATCTTTTCGATGCCACTGACCCACAAATTTAATCACTCTCACCTAAGGGACCATAAGACTTAAAGCTATATAATGTGAAAAAAATGTTATAAATATTTTGTCTTTGTTACATTATATTATTACATTTTCCCTGTAGTACTGAACTGGTCGATTGATTTATTGATTGATTTCAAATGTTTTATTTATTTTACCTTTTATTTATTCAATTCTTATTTTTAATTTAAAAGTTTATTTTTACATTTGTTCAGTTTTTTTTTTTTTTTGTGTGAAAATAAATATATATAAAATATAATTATATATATATATATATATATATATATATATATATATACACATATATGTTACATATCATTATTCGATTTTACCCTACTTACAGTAGTACTTTATTGTTAGATGTATTATTTATTAACTTTTTTTATTTTATTTACATTTTTTTATTTTATTTTAAATATATATTTTTATTTAGTCTAATTTCAGTTTTTATATTTATGTACACTATTTTTCTCTAATAGTATTGATATCTTTTACTGTATTAGTATATAACAAGTATGCATTTTTTTTAATAATTGATGACTAATGGTTTTATTGCTGATGGACATGAATTAATAAAATGTCATCTTTACTGAACAATTAAATAAAAAATAAACATAAATTATTTCAAAGAATCCCATCCTCGAGACTTTCACCTAAGAAATAAAAATGTTTTATGAAATATTTTACTCTTTTTTTTGTGTCAAAAGTCAGATAGCACAAACAAACAAACTTGACTGGGTATGTTGTTAATCTTTCAAAAACAACACGTTTATATAATAGGTTAAAAATGAGAATAATGGGTTAAAAATGAGAGCTACTTAAACTGGACCGTGCCAAACAGGCAAAATGTATCAGGACTAAGATCTTTAAATAGAGAATGTACCCTACACAACCTTTCCGTTTTCCTGCCAGGGGAAAAGACAGGGATGACATTGCAACACAGGAAACCATAAGGGAAGTCAACACTTAACAGTTGTAGCCCGCAGAATTCTTGTCGTGGTGCTCAGAGGCACACAGTTTAGACTTCTGAGCAAATTTATTCGTCTATGCTTGCCAACTACATGAGGACTCTATGTTCCCACACAGAATATAGCAACTGCCTGCATCCCATCAAACATCCCTAAAAAGGACTGGAATCATGATAACTTCAGAATTAGAGCATGTCATACTGTTTGATGCCATGATCACGAATAATTACGATAATTGGTTAGCAATGTCAGATGGTAGCAGATGAAGGCAGATTTTGAAACCTCTGTACACAACTGTACCTGCACAGCTGGACGAGGTATTATAAGCCATTACAGATAATTGCTTCATAAATTCATGTTTGACACATGTATGTAGGATTAAATGCAACATCATCTAATTTAATTACAATTTAAATGGCTTATGAGAACATCGTGTTTGATAATTTGGCCCACTTTGCTACGCTACTGCATTTTTTTAAATTAAATAATAATGTTCATACACAAAACACTAGTGTTGTTTTTCAGTGGCAGATGCTGATATCTATAAATTATTCAGGGAGGCAATATTGAGAACACGTAATCACAAACACACACAAACCTAAAAATATATCTGAAAATAAATTGTGCATCATCCATCGACAAAGGTGCTGAAATCGAGCGTTAATCAGGTGTAAATAATCTAAAAATGATCAACTTATCAGCTCACACATCAGTCTATCAGGGTTAAACAACAACAGATTCATTTGAGCAATCAGCAATTAGTCAGCATTTATCAAAATAAGATACTGATTATTATTAAGAATGTGGTCATATTCTGAGTCTCTTCCTTGTGCCAAATCTCAATAGCTCAATTTTTCAAAACTTTCTCTATCTAATATCACTCAGATTTAGTTTAATTTGGATAAGCACAGATATAAACGAAAGCCAGATGTGTTATTCAGATGTACAGAATTCGGAATATCAGCTTACTCTGGTTATTATAGCACTAAGTGTGTTGCATAATTCATTATGACCATTTGATAAATACCGGAATATGAATCAAATGATGAATGAATCAGTGAATATTGCATTTTGAAGTCAGCTGTTATGGTTTGGGAATGTGGAGGCCCTTTCTGAGGGAGCAAAAGGAAATGACTGCTGGCATCTGTTGGTAGTTTTTTTTTTTTTTTTAATCTAAAGCAGATGTTTGGCACAGTTACTTTAGAGGGTTTTTAAGAAACTAAATACGTTACAGCCATTCCCCAAGCGAAGCGAGTTTTTAATTCTTATTTTAGAGTGAAAATAGCAGAGATGTGCCACCAAAAACACTCTACATAATTAAAAGGTGTATTCTAGCGCGATGTTTAACCCTAGGTCTGAGTTACACGTGCGTCAGACGCGTCGCTCCTCGAGCGTTGCTCTCGCGTGTCAAATTAAAAATCGATTTTATTAAAATAACTCACCAAACCGAGTCTCGAGACCCCACGCGTTGCGTTTCATTCAGTTAAGCTAGTGTTTCTAAACGCAAACCGCGTCTTGTGTGTGCGTGAGCGCGCTCTGCGTCGCGTGCTTGCAGTGCTCGAACGCGAATATGAAAAATGTCATATTCTCATTTACTCACCACGTAGTTGCAAATCGCTATGGTTTATAAACTGCTTATATGTTTTGGCCAGATCAGAATTTTTGACTTTTCCTCCAGAGGAACAGATATAATCCAGCAAGGACGCTTCACTGATCTCGCCCATCTCTGACAGGGAACTGAAAACGAGATGTTTTACAATATTTTACAACAGATGTGATGAAGTCGTCACGGGTTCTTCTCGAAGATGCTGAGGCATGGCTTTGCTGGAAGCCAAGCTAATAACTGAAGCAGAAAAGTGTACACTGACTGGCCAAGTTCACTCCACCCTTCTCTGCAAACACTCAGAGCCTCCTACAGTTAACCCTTTGTGCTCTGAAGACTAAAAACAGAGAATTAATAAAGGATAAATAACACCATTTGCATCTGAAAACAAGATGATCCTATAGGATACATTTTATTAAAATATCTATAAAATAAAAATGAAAGTAATATAAAAGAAAAAAATATATAAAATATTAATATAATAATAAAATATAAATATTAAACACTGGTGTTATGGAATGTTACATTTGAAATAATATATATATAATATATATATATATATATATATATATATATATATATATATATATATATATATATATTATATTTTATATTTAAATATATACAGATTCCATTGTGAGAACTTACCTCATGTAGTTTAACATAAAATGTTTTTGGGACATGTTGTCACAGAAGGCCTTTCTTTTTTCCTGGGCAATAAAGATGGAAATGTTCAATAGCTTTTTTTAGTCAATATGTGAAGACTACTGGTATACAGAAACTGTATAATGAAATATAGGAATATTCAGCAGTTTCATTCTCAAGATGAGTTTGTCTGTTAATGCTTAATGACTGGAAGTGACTGGACGTTTCGCAACATTCTCTTCTGGACACTCGTTTAATGACGGTTAGTCACACAAACACAAAACAGTATGTTTCAAGTTTTCTGTTACTTTGGCTTCAGGGATTTGACATCTGGTAATCCAAAGGTCTGTCAGAGCCACTGTATACTGTAACGAATTGCTGTAAAAATTACAGCAATATTTTACAGCAGTGGGCTGTTTTTCTAATAATACAGCATATCGCTATAAACTGCAGTGCATTGGGCGGTTTGGAGCAAATATACAGTATATTGCTGTAAATTTCAAATTTCAGAGGCACTGTGGGATTTTCAGTGGTAAGAGGAGTGATTCACAACTGTGGTAAACAGAGGCAGACTTACCCATAGGCAAAGGTAGGTGACCGCCTTGGGCCCCCAAAAGCCAGGGGCCCCTTAAAATGCTTTTCATATATGAGATGCGCATAAGCGCTGACACGCGAACGGTTGCTATTTTCGCTGTTTAATATCATGACAACAGCCTATGTGTACGCCTTGAACGTGTTTCTTGTTTATCCTACTTGAAGCAAATTACATTTTTTTCATATGAATGAATCTCTGAAGGGAACCAACTGTCTTCAGAAAAGTTTCAGTTGTGTTTTCATTTTATATGATAACATTTATGAGCTCAGCGCTGCTTTGTTTACAGCCATTATCTCTCTGTATCTGACTGTGTCTGTCATCCGTTTTTGACTGTATCTGCCATACCTCTCTCTGTATCTGACTGTATCTGCCATCATTCATCTATCTCTATCTGTCATCCCTCTATCTCTTTGTAATAAATCTAATATATTGTCCTCTTTGTTCTTTTCAATATTTCTAGCCACTCTTAGCATCCTGTGATGGAACAGCATCTGTTCCAGCATCAGTTTGTGGTTTTTAGAACTGTTTTATCATGACCATGTTAGTTAACTTGTGGTTTTAAAGTCATACAGGGTAATTTCATACAGGGTAATTTGTTTATATTTATTTTAATTTTTTTTTTTTTTTTGTATTTTTAATAAATACATATTTGTGAAATCTTGTGGAAAAACCTGTTTTTCAATATTAAGAAGTGTCAAATTTGTATTATTATTATGTTGTTTTGTGAAATAAAAGGTAAATTCATATGCATTATTCACTTCATGCAGTTAAATATTGTTTAAAGCTTATGCAGTTAATGAATAGCTGCCAGTCATTAATATTCAGCAATCAGGAAAATATATATTGCATTTTACATCCTTCTTCTAAATATAGCATACACACATTAAAGTGGTTTCCTGAAAAAAAAAATACAGCAATACACACGTTAAAGTGGTTTCCTGAAAAAAAAAATACAGCTTAAAATAGTTATTTGCTGTACTCAGGGTAATCAGGGAAACTGCTGGAATTACACTACAGAACACTGTTTTATAAGTTAATGTAGGTGGATGGGTGCTGTGATGATTGTATTTTATTGTTGGCAACCCTGCTTGTTTTGTTTTTGTTTTTTTATGGAATATTACTTGCAAAAAATGGTGGTAAATGCACCCCGTTTACATCACAGCTCTACCTCCCTTCTCACTGGCAGCGTCTGGCATTTCAGAATCAGAATCAGAAAGAGCTTTATTGCTAAGTATGCTTGCGCATACAAGGAATTTGTTTTAGTGACATAAGCTTCCAGTGCACAGAGACACATTTCCAAATGGATTTCCATTTAATTAAGCAATATGCTTGTCATTTCATTTTCATGTGCATTAACCTCCTTAAAAATACAATGATGGAATAAGAATAAGCTCCTTAAGACTGATACAATAACAGTAATCTCTGTAAAGTTGTTTTTATAAACTGTGCCGTATGGTCACCTTCATTTTTCAAAACACCTAAGTAATGATTATGAGCTCGCAGACATATGTTATGTCTAATAGGACAGAATCAGAACAGAAAAACAGCTTAAATATTAAGCCACACAGAAGTCATTTAGAAAAACAAAAAAACACCAGAAAACTCAGGCCTGGTTTCTTATGGCATATAAATTATGTGAACCTTATTAGTAATCATTTGTGATGCTTTTTAATGTTTAGATTTATTATATATTTATCTTTATTATTTGTGGTGACAAATAATCACAAAAAATAAATAAAAAATAATGATAATAATAAAAAACAATAATATAATAAGTATTATTAATTATTAATCATCATACTTTTCATTATATTATATTATATTATATTATATTATATTATATATATATTATATTATATAATATATATATTAAAATTATAAAATATTATATTATATTATATTATATTATAGTTGTGGTAACAAATAATGACAATTAAGTAATACATTAAGAATTAGCTTTAAATATTACATATAAAAAAATATTACATTTAAAATATTATTATCTAAAATTTTTTAGAAAATAAATATCCAAGTGGTTTAATGTGGTTTTATTGAAAGAGGTGTTAACTGGTGGTTATTGGTAGTATTGGCATTGATAAATGTTTTTATATGATTTTTTTTTTATATTCTATTTTATTTGTGGTAATGAATATTTATTAAAATAATAATAACAACAACGGTAATTAAAACATCAGGTTTTTCCATCTCATGTATGGCGAGATATCAAACCTCAAACCAGATTTTCCATGTCTCCTCTTTGGATCTGTATGCAATATTCCATGTTGACCTGATAAAAACCACTGTGCCTAATGATGGCAGATGTTGCTTGACAGCTTTAGTGACAATACAAAGGTCAATCAGTGTATAAGGGTGCTGTGTAACATGGGCTGATGACGGAAGGCAGATGTTCTCACGGTGAGTCTCTTCTTATGTATGTTGGGTGTTTTTCAAATCATAGTAGACTTAACATAAGTTGTTTTCATTCCCATTTCTCTCTCTCACACAAACACTACCTAAATCCAATCACCTCTGCCTCTAAAGAAGATTTTTAGAGAGATCTGAGAGAGGTGTTTTCTCTATATTGTGAAGAGAGAAACAAGAGGGGTTTTAGAGGGGTTTTTTTTAGAGAGAATGTTGTGTATATGATCTTAATCCCAGAGCTGCAGAGAGTGCTGGGATTGGCAGCGTTTAATAAAGGAAAGTGCTCTCGTAATCTGGATATACCAAAGTGCCCTTTTGTGTTAATCAGACCGTTTTTTACAGGATGCTTTCTGACATCTGTCACAAGGAGAAGCAGGAGTTCATGATCGCTTGTGTCAGACATGGTGACAGACATAAAGTACAGTGTCCAATTAATTGGAGAAAAATAATTTTTTCATAATAATCTTTTCATCGATTTGTATTATGAATATGAATATAAATACATTTTAGAGGCATATTTATGTATAATATATTATATAATAATAATATATTATTTTAGTATCATGGAGATACTATTATAGTTTATAGTCAAAATATTAAGTTTTCATCTTGGTTTAAGTTGTAGTTTTAGTAATTGGGTTGTGTGTCCTCTCTCTCTCTTTAAATTGGGATTTTATTTTGCCTTGGCAACTAGCTGAAATAAAAAATTTTTTTTTATACTTTATTTTATTTTAGTTAATGTTTATTTAAAATGTATTAATATTGTAAATCTTTTGTAACATTATTATGAAACTTTATTTTCACTTTTCAAAATGTATAATATGCCCAAAATGTACATATTTAGGTTAAAGTTTTAGTAATTTAGTTGCGTTTTTCTCATTTTTTATTATTGATTTTATTATTATTATTATTATTATTATTTGTTTTAGCATTTATTTCAGTAATAGTTCAACTTAATTAAAATACTGCCTTGTCAACTAACTGAAATGTATTTATTAAATTTTAGATAATGTTTCCTTTCAAGTAATGAAAAATGTGTGTGTGTTTAATTAAAATACTGCCTTGTCAAGTAATGAAAAATGTGTGTGTGTTTAATTAAAATTAAATTCCTTATCAATTAATGCATCCTTGCTGAGTAACGTATTTTTTTCAGTGTATATACTGAGTGTGTGTGTATACAAACACACGTGCACACACACACACACATATATATTACACAGAGAATCATGAGATACTGTACCATGAGGTGTGCATGAAGGTCCACACACACACACACACACACACAAACAGAGCTGCTAATCGACTCACATTGTGTAATTACTTTTGGGTTGCAGCAAAAACTGCATTTTTATAATTAAAGTCCAGTGTATCAGCGATGAAGCATAATAAACCTCTTCTAAAATGGAGGATTACACTGATAAGCCCCAGAAGGCCAGATGTGGGAATCAGGGAGGCTGGGGCTGGATCCGGCAAATCTAGGATGGGATTAATGTAGAAAATCCCACGGGCCAGAACACTGCCTTTTCCTTGAGGATTGGGTCTTGTGTGGAGTCAACATGCTGTAATCCACCGATTAGCTGATATAATCACCTGTAAATACACCTTGGCCTGCACACATCCCAGAATGCCAGAGAGCCAATGAGTTTAAAACAACCCAAAAAGATCTGAAGAACATGCACGAATGCATGAAATAAAAAACGCAATTCATCTGAAGAAACAGTTTGAGAGTAAACACAAGAGGAGGCCATGTACGGTTCAACGTCTGGCACATGTAAATACACAGCTACGTGTATCTCGTGTTTATGTTTCTATAAAGTATATTCAGTGTGGTAGACATCTGCTGTATGTAATGCATGATGAATCAAAGCCGCCCTGTCTTTGATTTGGCTATATACACTGTCTACACAGCCAATGCGCAACAGATTTAGTAATTGTAGCTGAATTTCAATCAGTGGAAGTAACGGTTTATACAGCCTCATATTAGCTCTCTCTAGATTACACTTTCTAATGTTTGACTGTCTGGCTTCTAGAAGAAAAAAAATAAATAAAACAGAGGCTTTTTTTTTTTAGAGCGATGTACATTTAGCAAGTTATTATAACTCCCCAAATACTATATATACTGGGAAACTGAGTGAGAAATAATAACTTAAAGCTAAAGTACCACTAGCTTTCTATTGCAGAGCCAGTTCAACTACTATGAATCAGCTTCACTGTGCTTGAAATTCTGAACTTTGACTCGGTAGTTCCCTCTAGTGCTCAAAGTGAGAAATTACTTTTGTCTGAAAGTTTTCTAGGATGCACTAGTAGGACTGTTATCTATCTATCTATCTATCTATCTATCTATCTATCTATCTATAATACAACTGAAGTCACTAATAAGTCACACCAAAATCCACAAATACTGAAACGTGTCTTTTATTTCCAAAGACATTTAAGGAACACTCCCTCACATGGGAAAACAAGGTTATTTTGGTTCTTAGCAGATTTCAAAATTAATTCAAATGACAAATGAACAAATTAAACAAAATGAGACAACAAAAATACAACCATAAAGTGAAATGATACTATTATAGACCATATTTTTATATATAAAACAATGCAAGCTCAATAAATATGACAAACACAAAAAGCCTAATAAGTAGACATACAATACACCATATTTACTTTGGGCAGGGTGTTTTTCTTTTTTTGTTTCAGAAGGTTCAGAAGGGCTTGGTTTAGTTAAAGCACCAGGCAGTTTCAGTTTAACCTTTCGGGTAACAGCAGTTTCTGTGAAATCAAAAGATTACAAAATCATCAATACATACGTTAACGCTTGAAAACTAACATAAGCTTTCACTAAACCAAACACCCTATTCAGTGTCAGATAAACTCTAATAAGTGCTCATCTAGTGTCAGGCGACGCTTCCTGAATCCTTAAATCTTATAAACCAAAATACAGAGTTTTTCAGTCTGTTTGCCTTTAACTGCACATCTGCTGGAGCATTTTGGATATCATCATGCATTTATGAATCCAATTTGACCCACACAACACAATATACAGTAAAAGGTTTGATGTGCTCATGTATAACTTAAACAAGCTGCGTCAACCCAAAGATTCAATAGTAAAGCAGTTGCATGACAGAAGTATTCCTGCCATGTGAACATAACACTGGTCCTAAGTTAATGCGTAACGTGCCGTAGTGGCTACTCAAGTTATCTGAAGTCAAACAGTGATTTGGTTAAGGTCGAGAATTATAATGCACTCAGTCATACACAAATGCATGTGAATTCACACACTTTCTCATTCATAAACACACACACACACACACAGTCACATAACAGTAGTGCAGTTAACATAAATCACTTCCGTCCTTGAAGCAGAAATACTCTTAGAAAGCAAACAGGGTGATTAAGGTTTTTTAAGTGTTTTATTCTCATATTCTCATTTCTACTTCCTTTCGGCATCACGTGACCCTTTGAAACCTCAAACGTCCCACGGTAAGGGCTCCGGTCACACTTTTTCTTTGATCATCTTGAGTTCTCGTTCTGATAATGGCGCAGTTTCACCAAAAGCTTTGACCTCTTTAGAAGTTAGTTGTTTTACAAAGTGCAATGATTTAATGAGTCTGTGGGCGTCCCCTGCTGTAGAGAAACGACAGGAAGCTACAGCTGAGGAATCCATCCGACTGGAAGAGGGAGCGAGAGGGCAGCTGGGGAGCTCATTGGGTTGAGTGCATTTGTGTCCCGCAGAATTCAGTCTCACAACGTTGTCCCAAAACGTCTGTGCCAGAAAGATGCTACACTTCTCTGAGGAGAAAGATGACAAGAGTCTGAAAAATGAACTTTTCGCAACACAAAATGTTTCACAGTCAATCTGAGACCAACATTTTATCTGAGGGAAGAGAAAGTGTTGAAAAAGAGGCTAGAGATTTTTTTAAAAAATCTATTTAATTTAAATAGGTAAATCTTTTGAAATTTCAAAAATAAACCACTACTCGTACCAATTAAAAATAAATAAATAATAATAATAAAATGATAAATCAATCAATCATCCTGATATTGTATTTTCTCATATGTTTATTTTTCATATTTTTATCAAATTTGATTTCATTGATTACTATCTTATTGTGTAATATTTTTATATAATATAAATATAAATTAAATAATAGAAATAAAGTCAAAATAAAGTACATTTCATGTATTTAAAAATGTGATTTCATTATAATAAACAACATTCTATTATATTATAAAAATAATTTTACAAATTAAACAGTTCTTTTTTCTATTTTCTGTATATCTGGAGAAATCTATATTGTAAAACTGAACACTAAGGTCATCTGATTGCCAATGTTACAATAAAATAAAAGTGTGAAAATTTAATTTAATTTAAAAAGTAAGTACATTTAATTTATATTTAATTTAATTTAAAAAGTAAGTACATTTAATTTATATATATATATAAAGATTATATTATATTATTAATTACTTTTTACCATATTTTTACCCTGATTACATCTTAGTTCCTCCATACAATAAAACACCAACTAATATATCATAAGCTAATTTTGGTAAAAGCACTCAACAAAACAATATTTAAATGCATATGCATGCAAAAAAGTGACACTTACGAGGCTGTGAGCGTTGAGTTGAGCACCAGTGTGGTGCGTATCCTGTAGAGCTGGGCCAGTGTGAGTTTTTTGTGCTGCTGGGGTCTCTTACATCGGCCCATTCCCTCCAGGACACTGGGTGGCGAGAGCTCCCCGTCAGACGCACTGCAGGGAATCTGGTTGCTATCAGCCTTATGTGCAATTCTGGCTCGTCTTAATGTGTCCATAAGCATGCCTGAGGGCAAGCTGCATGTGAGACTGTGGCTTTCATCCGTCTCTGGATCAGTCGGGAGACACTCGTCTGATTCAGCGGGGGTTAGCTCCGTCAGGCTCCTGCTGAGCGGCCCTTCTACATATTTAACCCTCTGTTCCCATGTGTGCCGACTTCCTGTGCACTCTGTGGCTGCCCTGGTGACACGGTGGTTATTGTTATCATGGTGAACTGTGGACAGCAGGTTGTCTTCGGAATGGGATTTGACAGTGAGCCTCTCTAAAAACGGCAGGCGAAACTGGACAGGCGGTCGGCGCCTGGGCTTTAGAGAAAGCGCCACTGAGTTCTGAGATCCGAATGAGCTTTTATCTTCCTCATCATCTTCCTCTTCTGCATTTTCTGGCTCCTCATCTTCCCCCTCGTCACCCGTCGTCTCCTTGTCATCCTCGGAGT
This sequence comes from Cyprinus carpio, assembly GCF_018340385.1. Classification (NCBI taxonomy): domain Eukaryota; kingdom Metazoa; phylum Chordata; class Actinopteri; order Cypriniformes; family Cyprinidae; genus Cyprinus; species Cyprinus carpio. The sequence goes on along the minus strand of NW_024879399.1, from coordinate 826,076 downwards.
CGTCTTCCTCTACCAGGGCCACTCGACTCTGGGTTTCCACCATGGACTCTGGTGAAAGGGTCCCGTAAGCGCTATCCATGGACATGGAACGGCACTGTGGGTCCAGGTCTGAGCCCTCCTGACTGTCTGGATGGGGCTCAAAGTCCGTGGCCTGCTGTGGGACGGCAGAGTCAGGGAGTGGAGACACACTGGCATCATGGTCTGAATGCCCACCTAGGTCAGACTGAAGAGTAGAAGGATCCAAAGATGATCCAGACTCATCCATATCCACCACCGACAGAGTTTCTGTGGAGCCATCTGATTGGCTAAGACAGAAACAATAATGTGAGTTTATTTGTTGTAAAACAAAATGCCCAACAGGTCAACTTATTGACAGTGCTGCATTAATAAAAAAGAGAAAAAAAAAAGAAAATAGAAAAGAAAAAGGAGAAAATTGTAATTAAAATATGTAATATATAAAAAAATAATATAGTAATTGTCAGAATATTTTAAATCAAATGTATTATTTTTATAATTGATTAAATTTATTTTAAAATTTAATTTAATTAAATACAATTTTACATTTTTACACTGGCAATTATTCAACCTTGATATTCAATTTATTTAATTAGGTTGTTTACAAAGCAGGTTTACAGAAAATAGAAAAAATAATGTATTATAATATGTTTTTATTTTTTTTTTTGTTTTGATTTTTCGTGATTAATCATTTGACAGCCCTAGTTTTTATACATTATATTATATGAAAATTAGTAAATTTATTTAAATATGAAATATTCTTAAATTATTAATTAATAAAATAAACAAAGTATTTATTAAAATAAAATACATTTAAAAAATAAAAATGTTTTTTTAATAACATTTATATATTATTTAAAAATTAAAGGTAACCTAATTAAATATAAAATATTATTTCTTAAAATATTAATTAATAAATCAAATAATTATTTGAAAATAAATCATGTATTTATTGAAACAAAAACTAAATAAAACTAAAAAAAATGAAATACCTATTGCACTGATTTTTGTGTATAAATTGAGGTGAACTAGCTGTAGAGTTACAGCTGTCCTCATCTTCCTCCTGATCTTCCATTAGTCTTTTCTTCAGACAAGCCTTCTGTCGGCGAGCTTCCTCTGACCGCAGCCGCTGCAGCTGATTCTAAAATGCGTGTACAAAATAGCTAAATCAGCAAACTTCATTACTGAGCGAACATTTTAAATGATTTCTAATATCAGAAATGTCAAACAGAGATCATTATTGGTAACGGACAAGCACGATTTTACCTGGACATTGCAAATCGCATCAGCCCAACTTTTCCCCTGGGTGGCGCTGTTGGCCTGGAAAGAGTAAGCAGCCACAGCGCTCTTGAACTCATTGAGGTAGATGAGGACAAATGAGCCTAAGATGGAAAAAAAGTCAATCAGACACTTATTACTTTTAAATCTAAAATTTCACAATACATTCTCTTGAGATCTTCAGCTGCTTGTTTCTGCTCTTTTGTCATATTAATTGTATGCTGTAGTTTAACGTGGGCTCGGTCTCACCTGTGTCTTTGAGTTCTCTGCACACCACGTTCTGCAGGAGGAGAGGCTGTCGGATCACTTTCACCTTCTCCAAACGCTTCACTGGTTTAGTGATCAGCAGCAGATCAGTCAAAAGGAAGCAGTAAACATCCATCTACGCAAGAAAAAACAGATACGTGTAAAACCTAACAAACTAAAATACTCAATTACAAACTTTCAGGAAACTTAAAGAGACAGTTCACCCCAAAATAAATTTTTTTTAAATTTAAAACCAGTATTCATTCATTTCTACTGCTCAACACAAAAGAAAATAATTCGAAGAATGATGGTAACCAAAATTAAAAACCAGTATTCATTCATTTCTAATTTTGTTGTCCATAAAATTTGTTTTATTTGGAAACTAAACTGTTTAGATACCCACATTCATTAAAATATCTTTTGTCTTCCACAGCAGAAAGAAAATAATACACGGTTGGAATTTTCATTTTAAGGACAGTTTTACTGCTTATAATAAATATAAAAAAAAAAAAACTACAAATGTTTCCAAATGCATCTGAACTTTGGAGGAATTGAAGATAATGACTGAACCTAAACTAACCCTGCTGTCTTTGCCCTCTTTCATGCGGAGCGCCCCCTCCAGGTGCAGTTGCCTGATTGCTTCTGGTGAAGTGTCCATCATCGGTGCAGTCAGGTCAATTCGGTTAAACTCCTTTAGAGCCTGTAAACATACCACAAGAAGAAATTAGGGAAGACTGAAGAGTTAAACAAGACATTTCTATGAAATCCATAATATTGTACTGTAATGATATGTCTTTTTTTATTATTAGGTGGCTAGATAATTAATTATTTGTACTGTACACAGTTCTTACCTTCTCCACCTCCTCACTGGCTCCCTCCACGGCCTCGTATGACTCTACTCGAGCTGAAATGGTGGCCAGTTTCTGCCGCTCCTGTTTCTGGCGCATCTGAGAGTCCACGCTGTTAATGAAGCTCTCCACACACGTCACCTGAACACATTTACAAACATTTAGCACACTCGATGGTCTAACACACTTCAGAAAAAGGGCTAACTGAGCCTTGGTGAGTTATAGACTGTGAAAGGTCTAACCATGTTGTTGAGTGCTTCTTTGGAGGTTTGGTCGTCAGTTTTCTTCAGGATGGTCTTCAGGAGCAGAGGGTACTTGGTTAGTCTCTGGTGCGGTTTGGCTAGCATGTCCGCTAGCTTCAGACGGTTACACTGTTTATTCGTTTCTGCCCACTGAAATGATATAAGATTCGACGATTGCATTTTTACATTTCGTTTGCTTTATTTTGCCATTTTGTTCTATTTTCGTTTAATATATCGTCTGTTTGTTTGGTCTCAAACTCCTCACCGTGACGTAGATCTTAAAGATCTCATTGTCTCTCAGCAGCGAGCGCATGTATTCCATACAGCTCTCCTCCTCCATACAGTAGCGGACATACGGCTGGAACCTGGATGCAAACTATACACACAATCGAGACATTTTTAACCACTCCACCAGAAGATAAACAGCCTGTAACTATTCCACATACTTATCTAACCTATATGTCTAAACAAAGTGTGCGAGAGCATTCAGTCAGGTGTGAATGTTTGAGCACAAATCAGATGTTTCTGACAATATGCATTGTAATGTTTTTACAAAAATATGACTTTCAAAATAGAAAATGATGCTTTTCGAATAATGCATTTTTTATATGATTATATTAAATATATATTTATGATAAATGTCAAGTTTATCTACAATGCAAAAAAAAAAAAAAAAAAACTGTATTTTTGAAAATTTTTTTGTATTTGACTTTTTTTTTTCAGTACAAATATCTAAACATTCTTTGATAAGGGTAATTTTATTATATATGTCTTGTTTTGTGTTTGTTTTATGAAAATTGTTTAAAATTTACTTGCTTTCCTTTTAAATTGATCTATTTTTCTTACCCCACTGTCAATTTTTTTTTTCTATTGTTTTAAGCATAAAGTCAGTTAATTTTGACACATTTTTCAGAAATTCAGACTTATGTCATTTTGCTTCTCATGTAATTGTATCTTTTTTTAGATTTAGACTTATGTCATTTAAATATATAATCACAACTATGTTGTTTTATTGTTTTAGGATGAAAATTTTAAATATATAATTGAAACTAAGTTAGTTTTTCATTTAAAGTAAGTTTTTTAAAGCAACATTTTTATTGTTTTAAGCATAAAGTCTCTTAATTTTGATACTTTGTTTTAGAAAACGACTTAATATCTTAAGTAATTTTGCTTCTTGAGTAAATCTATCTTGATTTAAGAATGCAACGAAAACAAGACAAAAATCATTGTCTCTTTGAATAACACCTTCATGTGTAACTCACCGTACTGAAGCCCTGCTCCAGGTCCGCGGGGTCGATCAAGCTCTTAGTGCTTCGTGCTTTCTCCAGCACCGGAAGCATGACTTGAACCCACAGTGTGGAGTGCAGACGTACAATGTCGTGGATGTTGCTGAAGAGCCGAGCGGGCTCCACCTCAACCAGGAGACTGTTGTCCTGTAGATTCAGCAGGCCACACAGGAACAGCTGCACAAATAACACAATCAGCATCCAGTTTCACTAGATAAACACAATACATAAACACAATTTAAGGGGGAAATGACTTGATTTTATTCACTAGGATTGATTGGATTATAAATAGTATACATGCATAAGTCTCACAATAAGACAAGGACCATTGATTTAAAAAGGGCAACTTTAATACGTTTCTGAATCTCCTGAAATTGACTGGCGAACAGAAACTGAAACGGCTGAAGCGACTTACATCAGTGATGACCCTGAGTTTCTTGATGTATGTAGCCTCGGTTTGGATCAGTTCCCATACTGCCTCTTGCTGCTGAAACTGACGTCTACTTAGAGTCTGAAAACAGGCAGAAAAAAGTCAGATTGCTTGTGAAATATTACAAATCATATGAATATCTTATATTAGCAGTCCTGTGATGCAAATTGCAATCGGTTTATGCGAAAACTGAGGCCACTGCAATCAATAATTGTAATTGGTTATGCACACATTAGTTTGAATGATCAATAGATGGAAATGGTTATGTATTGTCCCATGACAGAAGATCAGTCGCAGTGGGTCAGTACCTCGGGGTCTTCCAGCAGTTGTCTCCAGCTCTCCTCGAGGGTCAGGTTTGGCTCCTCCTCTTCCTCCTCCCAGGAATCCTGGTGGAAGGCAGGCTGAAAAGGAACCTTGGGCAGACCGAACTGTGTGTACGCCTGCAACTTGGTATGAAGCAGCTCCACGCGGTCCATCTCCTAACACACACACAAAACAAGAAAATATTGTAATACGTAATAATACAATATAATATAAAAAATGTTAACTGATTTCTTTTTAAAGAGATTAATACATCTATTCAGCAAGGATGCATTAAATTGAACAAAAGTAGCAGTAAACACATTTATAATGTTACCAAAGATTTCTATTTCACATAAATGCTGTTCTATTTATCAAAAAATCCTAAAAAATATATTAGTTTCCACAAAAATATCAAATCAGCATATCAGAATGATTTCTGAAGGATCATGTGACACTGAAGACTGGAGTAATGGCTAATGAAAATTCAGCTTTGCATCACAGGAATAAATTAAGATATATAAGATTTATTAAGATATAAAACACAATATTAATGTTTATTTTTTGTCATTTTGATCAAATAAATGCAGCCTTGGTGAGCATAAGATACTTCTTTCAAAAACATTTACAAATCTTACCAACCTCAAAATTTTGAATGCTAGTGTACTAAATAATTACCATATTCATAATAGAAGATATTTCAAATGTCAAATGCCAAGGTATTACCATGCTCCAAAAATTATAGCATTATAATGGTAAATATCTTAAAAATCCCACAGTAGTTTGTTTTGTTAATGATAGAACCAATTATAAACAACTGTAAAGAGTCCCTAGCATTAACCAAGTTTGCAATTTAGCAAAATCACAACACAATTCACATCAGCAGACCACCGAAAACTGGCAGACAAGGAAGGCAATGCCTGTCGGTTTCAACAAAACACCCCCGACAGGGTTTATGACACCTTACAAACAACCCTTTCACTAAACACCACCTTCTCTTTAACCTCACAATTAAACCCCATCCATTCATGTCAGTGACCCTCTTTGACGGTCCATGTGCCACTGGGGCTATTGCCTTGTAATGGGTTGGCCGGTGTACTTATGACAACGAGTATTACGGATTGAGTGTTTCCAAACAATAGAGGCCAGGCACAGGTGGACTACAGGCTCTCTGAACTGGCTGCTGGAGGTGGTGGTTTGGCCCTGGTTAACCCTTCTTTTGTGAAAAGGAGTCCCAGTGGGACACAAAAACACCCCCATCTGTCTTCTTTGGGGGTTTCATGGCTAATTGTGAAAAGGATGGAAGTGTGAAATGACAGGTGAGTGACAGCTACTGTCTCTACTAGTCAAGCATCTGGTGTAAATACAGACCGAAAGTTTTTTTGTTTTTTTTTAAGGCTTATGGGATGTGTGATTTTGTTTGTTGTAATGTTTAGTCATCTAATAAAAGAATAGTTCACCCAAAAATGAAAATTTACTCACACTTCAGTCATCAAAGATGTTAATGGAGTTTTTTCTTAATTAGAACAGATTTGGAGAAATTTGCATTTACAGATTTGCATTACATCACTTGCTCACCATTGGATCCTCTGCAGTGAATGGGTGCCGTCAGAATCAGGAGTTTATAAAAACATCACAATAATCCACACGACTCCAATCCATCAATTAATGTCTTGTGAAGTGAAAAGCTGTGTGTTTGTATAAGAAACAAATCCTCTATTAAGGCATTTTGTCTTTACACTTCTGGCCAAAATATGTGTCTGTAATTCATAATAGTGCTTTCAATCTTCTTGTCCTCTCACATTGAAATCCACCAACATATTTGTTTAGAGCGTCTTTAGACTGTTTTTGGTTATAAATAGTGCTTGATTTGTGCATATTTCTCTCCTGATTCAGACGAGACAACTTTTTCACTGGAGAAAGCAAGCAATACTATGGACAGAGGACTCGTATTTCAACTGGAAGCCACGATTTTAAGTTAAAAATATCTTGATGGATTTGTTTGTTTGTTTCAAGAGGGTGTTTTTTCTTTTCAAGATGTTTTTTTTTGTGTTTTTTTTCTATATTTTTACAAAATGTGAATTACTGGGATGTTTTTAATCAGCTGTTTGGACTCTCATCCTGACGGCACACATTCACTGCAGAGGATCCATTGGATACCAAGAGTAATGCTACATTTGAAACAAACTCATCTGCATCTTAAAAAGGCCTGAGAATCGTAATATTCAATTCCAAGTTTATTTGAAACTAGATTATGGTGCAACCTACTATAGACAAAGATATTTCATCAGCCTCCAGTTTGTGTTTCGGTTTCTTTGGCTCATCTTTACATGAGATCTTTTTACTGGAAATCACACCACGGAAAGTTGCACCATCACGTCCTGCTTTCCTTAAACTTCCTGAGGTTTTCAAGATGAGTAAGATAAGGTTTACCTTTCCAGATCCGGCGCCGAAGAACACACTGATCCGACTGGTGGCGCGGTTCTTCCAGTTATCGGGTCCGGCGGCCACACCGGGCAGTGCACCTCCTGGAGCCCCGCCTGGTAAAGGCCCACCCAGCATAGCCAGAGTGTCTGGTGATGGGATGTTGGCATCGCCCAGAAACTCTGTCATGTTCTTCCGCCGACGGGCCTGACCCTGTGAGAAGGAAGAGATGGAAAATCGTAAGATCTGGGTGGGAATGACAGTGTTAACAAATGCAGAAAAATAGAGGTTTGGGAGAAGGATATCAACAAGTGTGTCAAGGACAACAGAGCGAGAGATACGAGAGAGACTGTTATCAGCAACACTACTCTACAGAATGAGGGGGTGTGAGAGAGGTAAACAAGAGATTTAGAAAAAAAGATTGAGAGAGATAGGTCGGGTGGAAGTAAATAAAGTAAATGTACCAGCATTCATCTAAAGATAACAAAGCACAACCACAAAATAAAATCAACTGGAAAAAAGGGTTGGCACACTTTGGTAATCATAATATTTTTAAAGTTAAAATCTGACCTAGAAATAGTACAGAAAAGTAAATATTTCTTATTTCACATCATACAGTTTTTCCAAATAGCTAAACAGGTTTAAATAAGCTAAACTTATTTTCAGGTTTAATTACATTTGACAATATTAATATATGTAAATATATTTTAATGTATTTAAATTATATGAATACATTAATAATTAACTGAATAATTTACCTAAATATAGGTTTAATTTAGATATTTTCTGTTTTGATTTTTTGAATTGTTTATGTTTTTATATTATTTTTAGATTTTTTTTTTTCTTGATTTTTAAAAATGTAAATTATTTAAATATTCACATTCATGTATTTACTAAATACATAAATGAGAATATTTTCGGTTCTCATTTTTCATAATTAAAATTACATTATATAATTAGTTTAAATAGTCAATTGTAAATTGCAGTGGAATATATATTTAAAAAGAAATAAAAACACTGAGAATAAAAGAATAATAATTAAAAAAAATACAAATTTATAACTAGGATTAGTTGACTCTGTGAGTTTTTGCTTTGCCTCTAAATCAGACCTCTTCATCACAAACCATTTTTTTTTAATGCATTTTAACATTTTATCATTTAAAATGACGTGTCGCCCAACCCTAGCTGGACACATGGAACATTTAGAGCTCCTATAAAGTGATGACATAAACAGAAACAATAATGCATTATGATTCATACTGATATTTCCAAACAATAAGATCCTGCTGAATGTTACAATTCCCCTATTACATCATACCAAAGTCAAGGAGGTCAGCAACCCTGCTCAGAAAGATCAAGATTGCTATTGTTTCACAAGCAATTGTTCTACTAGAGAGCATTGCAACATCTTTCTATGTAGACACATTCCCTCTTACGAGCTGCAGCGAGTTAAAACAAACAAACAGCTGTTTAGTATCTAAGAAAGTGATAATCTCTCTGAGCGGGAGGCAGATGGGCTTGTTGACCCTTCGGCCAGGGCATAGGGAATTCCACTGCCCTCAGTGCTGTTACCCACTACAAACTCCTGCAAATTCCAGAGACGACTACGACATTTTTGGGGAATGCATAAAAAACAGGAAAGGTCTGAAGACAAAACAATGGAATTCCCTAAACAAACACGAGTGAAGCTGATACCTGCTGCAATAACAGAAGGATTTGATTTGAACACTTCAGAGACTTGCAGAGGTGTTTTATACAATTAAATGCATTTCTAAATAAAGTATATTTTACTTAGACTTCTCAAAATGTTTAAAAAAAAAAAAAAAAAGACTCATATGCTTACCAGTGCTGCATGTATTTGCTCAAAAATACAGTGAAACAATAATATTGTGAAAAGATATTACTATTTAAATATATATATATTTTTTAAAATGTAATTTATTCCTGTAATGGTACAGCTGAATATTCAGCATCATTATCCAGTCTTTATCATCCCTGCAATGGAAGAAATAAAAGAATGGTGGATTGGCCACGATGTCCCCCTTGCTAAATTTAGAACAGAGGCAAAAAGACAAGCAGACGATGAGCTTTGATGTGGGGATTTTTGCGGAATCTGGGGTGAAAGGATGAGGACGCAGATGTCAGGAAACGTCCCTAACTTTGAGGAGGATGGACAACGGACGCCTGACTGCTGGTTATAACCACACTACCAGCACCGGGGATGAAAATTCAAGACTTTTGGCACAAAATTAAAAATTACTGCCATCAAAAAAAAATAAATAATAATAATTCTGTGCATTTTTATGATTTTATCATTGGTTTATATTATATTACACACAACCAACAAAGAAAGTACTGTATAAACATCAATGAGAAAAACAAATGCAACATCAAAAGGAATCTTTCTGTTGAAAGCCACACATCTATAATTTACATGGATCATTAAATCAATATTTAGCTTTTTTCCCCCACTTAATCCAACTTACAAGCAACCCCCTTGATAAACTTTACACAGCACCAGTAAGGCAAATAATTTATCCAAAAGCTAAAAAAAAAAACAATTTGTTCAAACTCATGCAATGACACCCACTTTAGGATCTGCTGTACCCGGTGATTCTCATTCTCTGCAGATAGACTGAATGACCAGCAAATTTATGAAGCATAACAGAGTGTCCAGAGTGTCTGATCTACTCACCATAGAAGCGAGCGGCATGTCAAATGAAAAGTAGACCATGGTAATCTCTCAGCCGGGTTCACGGAGCCTGACCCATACTAGAGCCAGCTGCTATGATCACTCAAAGCCTCCTCTCTTCAAATGCTCACAAAAACACCAACAGATACACTAATAGTTCAGACCCTGCAACTCCTGGATGGGTGTTAAGAGCGTTCTAGAGACTAAATGAATTGTGTAAAATTATTAATCACTAATTTTAATTCAGCGCCTTGTCATTTCCTACTAAAAATACAAAGTGCATCAAGGCTCCCTACTAGGTCCTTTCTAGCTTCTTAATGCTTCTCAACCTGCAATGAGAGGTAAAGCTGTCCGACTGAGCCTGTCTGCCTGCATTACTGAATAAGACAGGCCAAACGTCATGGCAACTAGGAGGATCCAGTCCCATTGTGTGAGACAGGAAAGAGAGGTGTGGCTGCTAAAGACAGAGCCAGAGGGTCACATGTAAAGAGGGAGGGGAGAAGAAGACAGCATACAGGGTCCCAGGAACACATCCTGGTGCCTCAGCGAAAGCCAACATATTTTTGATTTAAATGACCTATAAAATAAGTTTACTTCGGTCCTTGTGCACAGAAAAAAAAACACATGTGACACATTTAAGAAAAGTACATTTAAGACTTTCACAATCAGCTTAAAATCATATTTTACATTACAAAACTGCGAGTTTATTCATTTAATCCAGTTAATGATTTAGTCTATCATTATTAGATAGAGGTTCTGATGATCCTCTGAATTTAGGATAAATCGAAAGTGACAGGAGCATGGTATTCCTGTACTATGAATGATTTCCAAGCATCCCATTCCTGTTTACTGTAACAGGAAAATGATCTCTGCAATATGAAACTTTGGGGAATCCCAGACTATCATATGTGCTGCAACAAGTCTTGAATTATTGCATCGTTGTTATGTATCTAAACAAGATATGGCCAACTTAATGACATGTGAGCACTACTTTTACATAAAATAATCAGGTTTATCATCTTTAATGAAATGACTAAGTGAATGTTACTCCTCAATACAGCTGTTTAAAAAATGAGTCCCAGCCTTGGATCTGCAGGTTTAGCACATTAACAACTCATTAGAGGGCATGTATGCATGACCTGATGTACACTGAAATTAAATTAAAAAAGTAATTCATTTGTTTAAAATTAAGACTATAAAAAAAAAAAAAAATGAAAATAATTGTATATAATAAAAAAAATAGATATAAAATAAAATCATATTTATTTCCCTCAATGGATGCACAGAAATAAAATTTAATTAAAAATAAAATTAAAAAAAATTCCTTCAGTCAATGCACAGATGTTTACCCTCCTGAGTGCTATGAATAACTCCTAAGTCATGTTAAGTGTTTAACAGTCAGCTAAGGTGTTCCAGTTAACATTCCCCCACTGGTTGAGTTTCCTAGCACTCAAATCAGTTCCTCTTCCAATAAGTTAAAATATTACTGCTTACCACAACATACTCCTAAACATTCCCGTACGATACCCTAATTCCATTCAACAGCAGACTGACCACTGGGAACTGATGCATGTAGCTGCTTTTTAACTTAAACCTTCTCTAGACAACATAGTTCAGCTCAAGAACCCAACAAACCAGCGTGAAGATAAGACGAGCTTTTAATCAAGCTTTAAATAATGATGTAACAAACAAAGGGAAGTGGAAGAACAGCTCAACTGACAAACACTAAAGCCTCAAAAACACTTTAGACAAACACCATTCTGACCAGGTCACATTTCATCTGCTAACTTTACCTTGAGTGTCAACACAGGACTGGTCTCAGGGCCAATGACACCCACTTTGATTAGTAGAGGCAGAACAAAGAGCCATTGAAGCTTAAGGACAGACGATTAATCAGTGATCAAAACCACGATACGACCTTATCGTCTGACAGGGGCCTAAACTTGTCTCATCAGTTACTGGAATGATGCTAGCAGCTTTCCATTACGTGCACATTCAGCTTCCATTACACATGGACACGCAACATCTTCCCACTCAATACAAACATTTGCTCAATGAGAAATACAGTGGTGTGGAAACAATATGATGCTACAAAGAAGTTTAATAATTGACAAAGCATTCAATGAAACATGAATGCTCAAAATATGGCTACATGCATCATGTTTAAAAGAGAGTAAGTAACTCATAAATGGTGCAGCATTGCTTTACCTGACACTTTGTTGGCGATGGACTCTTGAGAGACGCTTCACCAGACAGACTTTCAGGATCCATGTGAAGCAGATCCCAACTGTGCCATGATGACAGACGGCCAAAACGTACCATGATCCAGCCTGGATGCCCTTTCTGACCTCACTCAAGCACTGAAGTGCACGTCCTACTCTAAACTTCAGCAGTCAGTATCCAGAGGAAGAGGCAAAAATGAAGAGACAAGCTAAAAATCCCCACATGTGCTCAGGCTCTGGATGATACACAATAGTTTTTAAGCTTTTTGCCTTGTGATTTTATCAATGTACTCCTCCCATCTCCTCCAAAGTCAGGTTCCAAATCACAGCACACAACAATCACACACTAGATGCCGGTCCCTCCCACCGCAGACACTCACAAGATCACTTCCTTACAGTATGGAAGTATTAGGGAAGTAGGTGAGCGAATCTAGGTCGTGTTTCACATCAAAATAAAAATAAACAAGAAATTATATTTGCTTAATTGTGATGAAAATGAAGCATTTTTATCACAATTAAGCATTTTCTAATTACTATAACAAAATTATTGTTTTTATTTCTGTAATTAAACAAAGAATTATATTGTGAAGTATTGCAATCATTGTAGTATTTGTTGTTCTTCAACTTTATGATTGATAAAACCAACAAAAATATAAAGGAAGTTGCCTAGAAGCAAATGTGTTTAACAGTCTTGAAATTGCCTTAAATAATAATAAAATACAATGAATATGTAGATGATTATAGGTCACATTTTACCCCAAAATCAAAATAGGTCTTTTTTTATTTTGCTACCATTTGTGCAATGTGCCAATTTCATTACAATAAAGCATTTTCCTTATTACTGTAATGAAAAAAAAAAGTAGAAAAAAATATTAATTTAATTGTATATAATAAAAATGTAGGACAATTATAGGTCACATTTCACTGCAAAATCAAAAGAAATAAAAAAATATGAATTTTGCGAAAATGAAAATGAAGCATTTCATGCAGTGAAGCATTATTCCATGTTACTGTAATGCATAAAAATCTCATTATAATCATTATAATGTAAAAATGTATGATAAATAAATGGAGAAAATTTTGAAAAGAAATATGGTTTACACTGTAATGCAATTACACATCATGGTTTTTACTGATCATACAACCTTTATGCTTATATAAATTAGCAAAATTAGCCCATTTGTTACAAAATAGTCCTAAAATTGGCTTCTTTTTGTAAAAATAATGTTTTCCTGTGAGATTTAAACCAAATCTTTTTTCTTTTTTTTGCTGATATGGGTATAAAAAAGACAGTGTTTAGACAGACATTAAACACATTATATAACAGGATTTAGATTTTTAGTAAATGCTTTTTGTTATGTTACAGATAATACTAATTCTCCATTGTAAGGTGATTAATGCGGGACAGTATGAATTTGCTTTCCACACAATGTATGCTAAGAAAACTTAGAACATTTTAGATTCACCTCACTAGTTTCCCATGAAGATAAGACCCATTTTTTGCTAAAGTCATCTTTTGTTCTTTTGTCTTCTAAGACTGGGTGTTAATGGTCAGAAACTAATTGCATGGTAATTGCATTAACTTCAGAAGAGCATCAATCACATGTGGGGGTTTGCTGCATCAAGAGCTCTAAACAGAGGAGCTCTCTGTTGATATCCCATGTAAATAAATGATTACGACTGTTTGCATTGGTCTCTTGCTTAATGAGAGAGATTGTGAAACAGAGCTCTGCCATGTGCAATTTTTTTTGGCCTAAAGCTTGCAACAGTTATTATACACCTTAAAAAAAAACATTAAACAACTTGATCCTTTCATTTAAAGAGGGAAACCGATGCAGATTAAATCTGTCTGCTCCAACACTAACCTCTACGCTGTGATATTAATACACTTTTGAACCAGTCTCTTATCAGAGAGGTCAAATAGGAACAGGAAAAGGCTCATTTCCTGCAGTTAGTCGCAGATGACAGATGCTGCACAGTTTATCCAGATCTTTGATATTCCATTGACGGAGTTACATTTGATCAAACACACCATTTCCTTATTTAACGCTCCTCTGGGAGCTTTTGATGCCATTTTCTAGACAAAACTCTGCAGTCTCTGAAGACAAATGTTCCTTAAAGGCCAAATATTTACTTTAATAACACCAATAGCTTCTGTATAGCTAGTGATTCTTTCGTAAGCTAATGCAAATAATGCTATATATATATATATATATATATATATATATATATATATATATATATATATATGGCATATGCATCATGACCAAGACTGACTAAATCTATCATAACAACACATTTCTCTACACCACTGCACACTGGGGGGCCACTGAGGGCCATGGGGATTTCTGATCTAATCACCTGTGGGCTTGTGTAATACATCTCTCAGGTCATTAGACAGGTGAGGTTGCTCTACTGTGGGTCTGTGTGGGTGAACAGTGCAGCCCAAATGCCAGCTAGCATTATCAATCTGAGGCTATTTGACTAATGCAACAGAGCCGCAGGTTAAAGGTGAAGAGGCGAGTCCTGAAGTTGAGGTCTCCTAGGTGGCAGATGAATCTTATGCAACAGGACACACTTAAAGCGACAGAATCCCAGTGTGCACTTAAAACTAAACAAGAATGGTAACCACATTGTGCTTAGGATATGCATATTTATACACATAACCATTAGAGGGCCATCATATTTAGGCAATTTGATGTCAACAGGAGGGCTGGATCAAAGTTGCAAAGGCAAAAACACGACTTTCACCTGAAAACCTGCTTTTGTGAGATACTCGTCTTTCAGCTCCTGGGAGCCTAAAAGTCACGGCGCTACATCAAACGCTCGCGCTTCAAAGGTCACTCCCCCCACCGGGGCGGATCTGGCCAATCAAACCTCAAAGAGGAGTCCTGGTGTCACCGCCGCACCAATAATCCCAGGGATGACGGGTTCCTTTCTAAAGGTCAGGCTTTGGTGAGGGGGCAAGACACAGTGGGGGGGTTACCACATACAGGTCAAACGCGCTCACAGACAAAACCGAGCAGCTCTCATAAAAATTCCAACGGAATAGTTGGCAGATGACTTGAGAATTTCATCAGCGGGAAACGAAGAGATCGAAGGACATCAGCGGACTTTACAATAGATCAGAAAATCGATTTATTCACTATCTATCTATCTGTCTATCTGTCTATCTATCTGTCCATCTATCTATCTATCTATCTATCTATCTATCTATCTATCTGTCTATCTATCTGTCTATCTATCTATCTATCTATCTATCTATCTATCTATCTATCTGTCTGTCTGTCTGTCTGTCTGTCTGTCTGTCTGTCTGTTTATCTATCTGTCTATCTATCTATCCACTGCTGTTTAAATGATAAGGGTCAGTAAATTTTAGCTATTATTCTGCAAGGACACATAAAAAATCAAAAATGGCAAAAAAAGACTTATGTTACAAAGTATTTATATTTCAAATAAATAGTATTCTTTTGAACGTTCTACTTATCAAATAATCCCGATTATCGCGGTTTACACAAAAATATTAAGCAGTACAACTGTTTTCAACATTGATAATAATATGAAATGTTTCTGGTGCAGCAAATCAGCATATTAGAATGATTTCTGAAGGATCACAGGAATAAATTATAATGATATTAGAATGATTTCTGAAGGATCACAGGAATAAACTGCATTTTAAAATATATTCAAATTTTTGTTTTTTGTGTTATAATAATGTTAATTAATAATAATATATATAATAATATATATATATATATATATATATATAAAACACATAATTCTTTAACTGTTTTGGCAAAAAAAAAAATACTTTACTACAATCTTGACAGAACTAAAATATAATATTTTGTAAATATATAATACTTTTTTATTATTATTAATTAAAAAACATAAACAACTTTTTTCTGAACATTGATGGCCATTTAATTAATTTATTATTATTTTTTTAATCACAAATTGCTTAAATCTATCAGGATGCCACAAAAAATAAAGGTTTTTGACCGTGTCAAATTTAATGATAAAATTACATACATTAAATGGCCATCAAGGTTCTTTAAAAATATAATACTTTTTGGGAAAGGTTTGCCCTACATTGTGCTATTTGCATATAATGAAAAACTACAATAGGAGTTAATTAATGAAGTGATAAGGAATGCCCTGCAGGAAAACAAGTGAGTGGGGGAACTTACGAATTTAGAAATTGATACCATGATGCAAACTCATGCTGGCTGTTAGGAAACAAATGTGTGAATGCAAAACCACTAGCTTTTTCAATGACAGCAAAGGTGATGTCTGTGAAAGCAGAAAACAGATATAACAGCCATTCTTTGTATTGAAATTGATGGAAAAATTGCTTTAAAGAATAACAGCACACCTTTTCTAAACAAGCTGCATAATTTGACACACGGTATCTTTCCTGAGTTTTTCTTCTCTATTCAAAGAGGAAACTGTAATTACTGCACAACTTCTTCAGATAAAAGCAGAACATTTACTTTTTTGGGCTGCAAATGAACCCTTTTTTTCTATTCTGAGATTTTGTTGTTTTTACTGCACATCTTATTTCTGATTAGTAAGGTTGTATGTTTATTTTTTTGGGATGCAAGTGTTACTTAAGAACTAGCCCGATTCTGATGTGCAATACCTGTGCAACACTCGTCCAACACGTGGAGACTTGTTTTATGCCGTTATGTGACCTACATCCACACAGCGGATGATTGTAAATGATTGCACAGATACTATTTAAACTGAACTGAGCTGCATGATGACATCACTGAATTCAATGATGAACTGCCTTTAACTGTCATTTTGCATTATTAACACACTGTTTTCCTAATTAATGTTGTTCAGTTGCTTTGACACAATCTGTTTTGTATAGAGCGCTTTATAAATAAAGGTGACTTGACTTGACTTGACAGTGCCCAGCAAAGCCTGACAGGACGACACAGCCTAGACCTGAATGCTCTGTTCTCAAGTTTTTGTTGCTAAGCCTGACGATTCAACCTCGAATCCTAGTAAAAACCCACAAGGTATATCGACAGGCCTTTGCCTACAATTCTAAAGTCTGCACTCATCTGCGATGCCTGCATATCCATGTTTGTACACGCAGACAGGAATACGTTCAGGCTTGCCTTTCCATGAATCCATCTTTACTGAGTATCACGGTGCAGGCGGGGAAATCCAACCCCGTGATGTTGAAAGAGTAACCAGCCATTTCCACAGAAAAGAGCTAAAACCTAAACAATCCCCAACATTAGTCAGAGGGTCAGGGTGCCGCATGTGGCAGAGGATGCACTCAGTAAACGTCCTGTATGAGGTCATGTGTTAGGTTTAAGATGATTTACACCAAGCTGGCAACTTAAAAGGAAGTTCAAGTGGGACTGAGGTTTTCAGAAATCAAGAAAGAGAGGGGCGCATGATATTAGAGCCAACAGTGCCAGCAAACACGCTTATTGTAGATTAGCCAGTCTTAAAGATCATATATGTACAGACGTCTCAAAGTGGCAAAAAAAAGAGCCTGTTTACTTTTGAAGGGGTGGAAAATGGTCTTGTTAAACTAAATGATTAAAAACACTAACGACTTTAAAAAAATGCCGCAAAGATATAAAACAATTAAAGAAAAACTCCATAAGCACATTAGGCTGTGTATCTATAACATATGAAAATAAAATAAAATAAATAAAACATTTATAAAACAGATATAACAAAAAATGAAATAGAATAAAAGAATCGCCTCCTACTATCTATTAGTGCCGTCAAACGATAAATCGCGATTAATCGTATCCAAAATAAAAGTTTTTGTTTACATAATATATGTGTGTGTACATTTATTATGTATATACAAATACAAACACATGCATGTCTTTAAGAAAAATATGTTATGTTTATATATTAAATATATTTATATATAATATTAAATATAATAATATAAATATATATACACATGTTAAAATTTTTTAAAATATATACTGAATGTGTGTGCATTTATATATACATAATAAACAAACACAGTACATTTTCTTTAAATTAGATTTTTATTTATATATTTATATATAACACACACACACACATATATATTTATATATTTATATTTTATGTTTAGTTTAAACTTTTATTTTGGATACGATTAATCACGATTAATCGTTTGAGAGCTCTACTATCTATGTGGCAGAAAATTGCCTCTAAAATAAAATAAAATAAAATCTAGGGGGCACACATCACCCCTTTGGCATCCTTAAGCACATTAGGACATGTTTCTAAAACAGATAATAAAAAAAAATCGTAATTTATGACACAAACTGGCTTTTGAAAGGCTTGAGTGTCTGTAGACAGGGAAAAGCAGCATCACTGACCAGTACATCAACATTCTCCCGCCGTGGTAATGACCCGTGCTCTGCCCTCTCACTGCCCGGTGTGAGGATGTAGACGCTGCCCCCTACTGACGGATTCATGTAGGGTAGACTGAGAGAGCGCAGATCCTTCACGCTCTGCTCCACCTTCAGCTCATCACCAGGACGAGCTGCAGAAAAACACACACTGTAATAAATACTCATTTAATTGTATGAAAAAGACAAATAATATTCTTATTCTGAAAACACTGTTTATGAAAAAGATCTATAATGGATAAATGTTTCACTGCAAAAAAAAAAAAAAAATTAATAATAATCAGATGACTTCAAATGTCAAATCTTAATAAAATATAGATTAAAACATTAAAAGAAAAATTACAGTGTGTATTATTATTTTAATATATAAAAATGTAAACTGTGGTAAAAACAGTGGAGCACATTGCTTTGAATGGCTATTTGCTTTTATAAATCACAATTTTAAATATGACATTAAAAACTCACTATTAAATATGACATACAAATATTTCAAAAATGACATACCAACATTTCAAATAATAGATTATTATAATTGTTAATCATCATTAATAATATATTATTATTATTATCATTATTATTATTATTATTATGCTTTTGTTATTTTTAAAACGAATAATTGCTGTTAAATTAATAAATAAAAACAATTAAATTAAAAATGTAAGAAAATTAAATTTAATTAAACAATTAAATAAAAAAATAAATAAGCAAGAGCAAATACTTGTTTAAACAGCGTTAAATTCCAAACGAAATATCACAAGATCACAAGGTGTTTAGATGTGACTAAAAACTTTGACCAACACTGTAAGGGAGTAAAAAAAAAAAAAAGTAGAACAAAATAATTACACTTCTGTGGATTATTGTTGTTAAATATCATCATATAATCATTATCACTGAATAAGCTGACATCCGTTGCTAGTCTGATTAAAGTAACAGAAGGTCTTCAACAGAGCAGATTTTCAGCATGAATGAAACTCTTCAGTCTGGCTGCTAATGTCCCAATCATTTTAATGCTAACCCCTCGCTTCGTTCTCACATCACAGGCGGTGTATTACGCAAGCAGCCATCGAGCACCTGTGGGATGCCTGTGTCGGCGTGTGTTTGCATTATCTGATTAAAGATGAGGGGCCATGGGGATTTGTTAAGATAGGCACATGGCTGTATAATCATGAAAAGCATTGCGCGAATGAGATGATCTATTTGAAGAAGCAGCATGTCCCTCTAAGCACTCTTTAGAAGAATGAAAGCTAACAGAAGTGTAATTGGTCACACCTCATTTCAACTGTCTGGTTCTGTGGACACAATGACTGCTGTGTTGTGTAATATGGAGATATGGTGTATGTTTTGAACCTTTAATGCTGCAAATGTGTAGGAAGAAATGGTTACCTAAACAGGGAGGAAATGCTGACAGCAAGATTGAAGCGATAAGTTGTCACAATGATTAGCTGGAAATGATGCTGATAAGAAGAAGCAGATGTAGACCTCAGAGGGTTCGTCACACTTTAAACCACACGACTCTTACCTTTCACTTTGAGGTAATGTCCTCCGAAACGATACGCCTCAAAGTGGAGTAAGAGTGGAGTGTTGGACTGGTCCAGGAACAGATCCACTCGGGAAAATTCAATGCCCTTGCGCTCAAAAATGGGTCCGAGCACCTCTCTGGAGTACAATAAAATGAGTAAATGAGCTTCACAGCTAAAATGAACAAAGACTGAGTTATGGAAATTTTGACCTTTAAAAGACAAACAATCTGTAAGAAATGGTGTTTTTATTTGGTAAGCTGGCATGAAATATGTCTTTCCTTTGCTATGGCATTTTTTTTAAATTATTTTTATAATTATTTTTTATGATATTGATACTACATGCATTTTTTTTTTTTTTTACTTTTAATTAAAAAAATTATTTTTATTATATTATATTTATTATATTTAAAATAAACTATAGTGAAGGTAAAAATACAGACTTTCTTATATATTACAGTTTATGAGGCTGCATTTATTTAATCAAAAATACAGGAAAAACAGTAATATTCTGAATAAAATTATTACAATTTAAAATAACTGTTGTCTATTTAAATATACGACTATGATCATAATTTTATTCCTGTGATCAAAGCTGAATTTTCAGCATCATTACTCCAGTCTTCAGTGTCATGTGATCTTTAAAAATGACTGTAATATGCTAATTTGGTGCTCAAGAAACATTTCTTATTATCAATATTGAAAACAGGTTTGTTGCTTCATATTTTTTGGAAACAGTAACATGTTTTTACTTGA
Source organism: Cyprinus carpio (assembly GCF_018340385.1). Classification (NCBI taxonomy): domain Eukaryota; kingdom Metazoa; phylum Chordata; class Actinopteri; order Cypriniformes; family Cyprinidae; genus Cyprinus; species Cyprinus carpio. The sequence continues at coordinate 805,437 of NW_024879399.1, read as the reverse complement.
AATAGATTTTTTTTTTGTACAATTATAAATGTCTTTGTCACTTTTGATCAATTTAGTTCATTATTGCGGAATAAAAGTATGAATTTCTTTAAAAAAAACAAATCTTAGTGTGTCCAAACTTTTGAACAGTACTGTATATTCAAAATATTGATTACGCAATGGACACATTTCGCATCAACGACCTATTTAACAGAAACACAAGAGAACTCACCGTAATGTCTTCTTTTTGACAGCAGGGACGATCTCTGTGTCAATGTCTATGTTGAGGTCAAACTTCAGGCTGAAGCACTCCTTCCTGGGGTCCTATAGGGGGCGACAGACCAGCGCTGGTCAAAGGTGGGCGACAGACAGACAACTTCCAGTCATTTACAATGAACTCTAGACGTGATCAGATCAAGCCACCACATCCTGGGGCTGCTGATGATTCAGAGACGTGTCATTTCCTGTACACTATGTTGGAGAGGGAAGTCTGTACAGGCACTTGTACAGAAAATATCGGTAGGGTATATTAATATAATATGTAGGATGTAAAGGAGCTATACATGCTTGTTTTTAGACCATCAGTGAGTACAGTCAGCTGAGAATTAAAAAGTTTCCCATGAGGCTTTTTCGAAAGGAGGACAGCACTCACATCAGTGTTGTGCCGCCGGGGCTTTTTTCCTTCTCTGCCTTTCAGCTTCATTCCTCCTGTCTTCTGTTCTCTATTAAAAGACAGAAGAACACCACAGACACATGAGGACAGTAAGCCACGGCATCCGTCTCTGACACCATCACTGTACAATTTGAAGGAAAAAAAAAAAAATAAATCGAATTGCAATTTTGTGGTAAAATTTGTGCGATTTTAAAAAAGCTCCAGGTTTGCTGTGCTTGTTTGTAAGGCTGCACAATTTAGACAAAACTGATTAGATATCATGATGATGATGATAATAGTTATTATTATTATTAAATAAAATATTAAACAAAACGATAAATATTATTGCAGTAATATTTCACTGTAAAATAAAAAATCTCAGGTAAATATAATAAAAATAATACAGAAATATAAGTATTGCAATAATAATAAAAGAACACAAGTAAAATTACAATATTAATAATTAAGGTTTTTAATTAGATTATTTTCAAATGTAAAACTATTGTGCTTTTATTTTGATGAAAATCAGCAGGGAGTCCTTAAAGCTTTTCTTTTGTTGAGATGGTTTATGAGCACTTCTCAAATTTGGGAAATTCACATAATAAGATTGCAGTGCAATTTTTTAAATAAACTAGAGTGAGGTAAAAAAAAAAAAAAAAAAAAAAAAAAAAAAAAAAAAATAATAGAAATATAATATATATATATATATAAAAAAAAAAAAAAAAAAAAAAAAAAATATATATATATATTTTAATTTATACTGGTTCTAAATATTTTTTTAAGAAGTCTTGTGCTCACAGAGGCTGTATTTATTTGATTAAAAACTCTGAAAAAACAGCAATATTCTCAAATATTATTACAATTTAAAATAACTTTTTTTATTATTTTAATATATATAAAAATTTGAAATATTTCTGTGATCAAAGCTGAATTTTCAGCATCATTACTCCAGTCTTCAGTGTCACATGATCCTTCGGAAATCTTTCTAATATGCTGATTTGCTGCTAGAAACATTTATTATTATTATCAATGTTGAAAACAGTTGTGCTGAGTCATATTAAGTGAAGCTTGCACTCTGAACTTTTAAACTTGTATCACAAGTGTGTTTCACTCTCGTTCAGGTATGTAAAGGCTTCATGCATGTCACCTTGATTTGAAAAAAACATTTTGAATTTCGCATCAATTTGTTGTGCCTCTCGGTGTGTTTAGGCAGTAAGATTTCATACAGTTATTTAAATGCTGTGGATCATCAACTAACCCTCGTTCAGTGCTTCCTTCTTCGTCTTCATCCAGGTCTATAGGGGGGCTTGTGCGAGGGGGACAGGAACGCGTGGACACATTCCGCGCCAGGATAGAACCTGACGACACAGATTTAATGCAAATCTGATCTCACATTCTTCACTCCTAACAGAAATGTCCGCTTTATAATAGTAAATCAACTAATGAAAAAATTATTAACTACATAATGGTGCAAGGATGGTGTACAAATAAAAAAATATATATATATATATACACATTATTATATATATATATATATATATATATATAATATAATAGAAAAATATAAATAAATATAATATAAATAAAATGTAAAAAGATAAAATCAAGTAATTAAAGTATTTGAAATTATTAAAATAAATCAATATCAATTAAAAAAAAAAACTTTATACTATTTTATACTTTTTTTTTTTACTATACTATTATACTACTCCTATTCAGAATCTGTTGTTGGGTGATTGAATTTTATTGGTAGTTATTAGTTGTACAACTAACTGAACTTCCGAACACTTTTGAATGAGACTCATTTGTATGAAACATAAACCTGTTTGGCAGAGGGTCACATAAGTGTGTTTGCACCGGCGGGGCCGTTTACCTTGTGGCTGTACGTCGAAGCGGAGATGCCTGTCAAAGTGCATGCTGTCAGAATCATCCAGGTGACAGCGAGAATCACATGACTCACACAGGTGCAGGGGGCTTTTACCGTTCAGTTCCTGACAGTCGGGATGATGACACACCTACAGGAACAGAGAAAGAAATCAGACATCAGACGCTTTGAGCAGAACCTTTGAGTCACTCACGGTCAGTTTCATTTCACTTCACCAGACCACAAAAAGAACTTGTGTGCTGTTTCTACAGCTGACGTCATTCCACCTATTGTAAACTTTCTCTTCTGATAGTTCAAAACAATGCGACCATACAAAGACGCACATCGTTTAGACCCCAAACCAATCCAGAAACCCAGATGTGAATGGTCTAGAAGAATACATGGTACTCCAATGTACTTTCAAAAATACCACAGTACATTTGCAAAAAACATTGTTTGTGATATCATTTACCATGTTTTTGGACATGTGCTATGGTAGAACCAAGACATTCCGGATAGAACTGTTTTCTAATTGAATATATTTTAAAATGTAATTTATTGCTATGATGCAAAGCTGAATTTTCAGCACCATTACTCCAGTCTTCAGTGTCACATGATCCTTCAGAAATCATTCTAATATGCTGATTTGCTGCTTAAGAAGCATTTATTGTTATCAGTGCTATATTTTTCAAGATTCTATGATAAATAGAAAGTTTAAAAGAATTTGAAACAGGAATCTTCTTTAACATTATACATTACTTTAATGTCACTTTTGATAAATTTAATGCATCCTTGCTGAATAAAAGTATTATTATTCATTTTTACAAATCTCTCCTTTGCGTGATGCTAATCTGCGGTGATTGGTCCGCTTGGTCTCATTTTCATTTCATTATGCCTGTTAATGCCTGATAAACCAGCGTTTGTAAGTGCAGTGCTGCTTTGTGTACAGCGTTACCCAGGAAACCACTATTTTTACACTCCAAAAGTGGCACCTAGTAGCAAAAAATTTATTTGCATTTTCATTTAGACCAATTTGAAAAGACCAACAAGTGGGCGGGCAAATTGCTAATGTTTCATGTTGATGTCAACATGTAACGGCTTGGGATTCATTTTAAAAACAATCGGTTACAATGATTCAGAGTCGACTCTTTTCTTTGAAAGACAATAACTTAATACACGGTGCACTTTTAAATTTGTTTTCATTCACTTAGAGCTGTGTTACACACTGCATGTAAGGTAATTTTCAAAAATCCATAATAGGGGCGCTTTAAAAGAAATCTTACTACCCCCCAACATTTTAATGGTTATTCATTTGAATATACAGAAAAATAATATGAACCTTTAGGTAGTAGAATCATCCAAAGATTCAACCAATTTTTGTAAAGATAACAGTAAAAAAAAAAAAAAAAAAAAATTACCACATTAAGTGTACCTTTAGTGATAAGCCAATGGTTGCCTTGTTTTGACAAGAAAACCAAGAACCAGAACTAGTTTCTTGTGCATATTGCACACCATGTCTGTAGCTTTCTGTTTAATATACAGTAAAAGCCTCGACTGCCACACCTACTCAAGCTTAATCCAAATCCCTCTGAAATGACTCCTATTGAAACACATCAATCAGACGGCCATCCCCTCCTCTTACCTTCCACATTGTGGGATGTGTGCAGGCCGCCCCATCCGCTGGACGCTGGTCCATGGCAACAAAGGATATATACACTTTAGTACCGTCACACACCCCAACATCTCATGGAAGGGTCTCAGTTCAACCCCTTCCCCCCAATGAAGCGTCAAGTTAAGCACTCATGGGGGCAGGATGGTTTTAGGGCAGCCCTGGTCTACCCCAAAACCAAATCAGTCTTCAGATGTCCAAAGCCCCTCTAATCTGAGGAGCTAATCAACTGTGTGCTCTCGTGAACCCATCTGATGGGGCAGTGGAGATTAGATCGGGCACATCTCTTTCTCAGACTGGACTCCACCTCAAAAGAATAAAGAAAGGCGGTCTTGACTCTAGAAAGTTTTTAAATAGCATTTGCTTTTAAATGGGCCTTGTTGTTTGTAATAGGCATGACATGGTCTGCCACAATGAGCACAATTAGGTTAGGTGTACTTTCATTTTTTTAGATTCAAGGGCTTGCTGGGACATCATGCAAAGCTTCAGCAGCTTTAAAGTCATGAGTCAATGTGACTACACAAGTCACTTTAGGGCAGAACAAACTTAATTACTGGTGCATGCTTGGAAGTCAGAGTTTTATAGATTTGCATAAATGTGGAAATTAAATGGGCAAATGTTGCAACATTTTGGGGTTTCCATGGCCATTGCATGCTCTAGGGTTTTCAAATTGGGATCCGAGGATTGCTAGGGGCCCGAAAGGGGAGTCTGCATGACATGACAACATAAAATAAAATGTATTACTAATTTATTTATTTATTGTCAAACAAACAACAACGTAGTTGTCTGGAATTTCTTGGTGAGCTCAGACACAACTAAGACAGTAAGGCAATAACAAACACTTTCATACATACATAAATCATTCCAACCAATTATAAAGAACAAAATACAGAAGAGTAAGTGCAAGAAGAGTTTAAAACATAGACCATCCTACAATAGGTACTATTCAAAAAGCGTGCAGACTTATTTTTAATTGTTTAATTAAAACATTATTATTTATTATTATGTATTTAATAAAAAAAAACATTAACAATTATATAAAATTAAAAACATTACATAAAAACAGAATTTAGAAAGCTGTAAGGGCAGTCTGCTGAAAATTTCAATTTTATAAAATAAATTAAAAAAAAGTTAATCAATAATAAATAAAATATTAAAAGATCTAAAATATTAAAATATTATTAAATTAAATATTATAATGTTAAATTAAAAACAATACATACAAACAGAACTTAGAATGCCTTTTATTGTATATTTATTGTATAAATATTCAATAATAAGTCAAAATGAATAAAGATATAAAATAAAAACATTACATAAAAACAGAATTTAGAAAGCCGTAAGGGCAGTCTGCTGAAAATTTCAATTTTATAAAATAAGTAAAATAATTTAAAATGTTAATCAATAATAAATAAAATATTAAAAGATATAAAATTACAAAATATTACATTCAATTAAATATTATTACATAAAAAAAATAATAATAATTATATAAAAACAGAATTTATAAAGCCGCAAGGGGAGTCTGCAGAAAATTTCAATTAAAATAAAATAAATATTTATATGAAAGACAGAATTTTGATTTGTCAAAAGGACTATTCATGTCTTTTGGTGTCTTTTACAAAGTGGTGTCCCTTTAAAATAATAGTAACAAACTTTGATAAAGTGTTTTGGGCAACAGATCACAAAGGTCACCAACAAAGGTAGTGATGGGTCAACATCCGCCAAGTGAAGACGACAGGTCAAAATATACACATATATATAAACAACATAACAACAACTACTGTAAAGCACATTATAGTTTTTATGGTGGGGGTTATGACTGAAAACAAGAGAAAGAGACGACAGGTCATTCCTCTTTACAGCAAAACCTCCTGCAGTCGATTGAGAGATTCTCCGAACCCTGAGCTCAACAGAACAGCCTGTATGCTCATGTAACTGCGTGTTTGTCATGAGCCGCTACTATAACAACCGACAGCTTTTGCTGTGCTGTCAGGAGAGGAGAGCGGAGCTGAATCACCGGGACTCATGTTCTCAGACGAGTTACAGCACATTTATCTGAAGGAGAATGAAAGGGACTCATTGCTGTTTATGTGCGGCTGACGAGACACGCGATCACATATTCACACGAACTTAGTCATTATTTACAATAAAGTGATGGAGAGAAAGGTGATTAAGGGAATTATTGAGGAAGTTGAGGTGAAAGTTGAGACTAGCTCTGCTCCAAGTGAGCTTCCTCCCTGTCTGCTGCCTACTTAGGCAGCTACCTTCTCGTCAGTAAAGTGGTAAATTCCATCAGGTGCGTGATTTCACATAGAGCAGCTGTTACTACACAGAGCCGTTGCTAACTGACAAGCTGCGCAAATCCACGCTGATAATGAAGGTGGATTTGCGCAGCTTGTCAGTGGCAATGGCTCTGTGTAGTAAAAGCTGCTCTATGTGAAATCACGCACCTGATGGAATTTATCGCTGATTCAAGAACCGGCTTTACTGACGAGATGCGCATTAATTATCGGCCAATATTTATCGTGCACCCCTAGTTTTTATTAAATGAAAAATAGTTTACTATAATAACCCTGATCTCTACCTAGAATTACTTTTAGATGTTGTCTAGGTAGGAAGTTCAACAAGTTTTAGAAACAGAACTGGAACAGAGATTGGGTGCACAGATGAGTCTTTCTGAAATGGCTAAATCGAGAGATTTCAAGCATGTTACACACTGACCAAACAGTTGGCCAATTAAAGGACCCTTAGCCAGGGATCAAAGCCAAGGACAGCAGAGACTGTGTGTGTAGACTGTCTGATTCTGAAGTTCTGCTGGATTACTCACGGGCCTCAGGAAGGGGAGATGTGTTTGGAGTGTGGAGGTGATTGTAAGTGAACAGCAGAGAAAAACAGACAGCTGTGAACACACACAAGAGTCCAGAGGGGCTCATCAAATTCAGACACGTGGCACCAGTCCATTCTTAGCTATTATAGGGCTCTATGAAATCAGTTAGATTTTTTCCGTTTTAATTTCTCCAGGCTTATTTGCGATTTAATATTCATAGACACTAGTCCATATCTGCTTTAAATAAAATGGCCTACTTTTGACTAATTCTTTCAAAATTTAACAAATTCAGTGACACTCCGTGTTAAATTCTATTATTATGAATGGATTCCATTATTCCATCTGCGTTTTTTTTTTTTTTGCATCACAGAAATCATAGGGCCCTACTACTATTTTTATTGTACTTTTTTTTTTTATAATGCAAGTAAAGAATGTGAAAATATTTGCATGTGCCAAATACAGAATCACCTGGACAAAAAAAACATATATACTACCAGCCAACATTTCAAGTCCATTCTGACAACTCCTGTATGTGTTTAAGTGTATCTAGGTGTGTGGGAGGTAGTGTTAATTTCGTTAACGAAAACTATGACAAAAAAACAAAACACACATAATACCTGGGCTAAAACAACCAAAAATCTAATTACTTGTCAGTGTAAACGTGTTTCACTCTTGGTTACAACACATAAAACAATAGCAGCCAGCATCCATATTTATCAGAGCGTGTCTGAGGATTATGACGTTAATGTTTGCTTTAATAGTTTCATGCCCTCATTTCCCCCCCTCAATAATCTTTCAATCAATTAAGCCTTGATTTGCAATAGCTTTTCATGCCTGAGAGTTTTTTTTCATCAGCATCGATCTGCAAAGATGATTTGGAGTGAAGGGGACCCATGGTAAACAGGTTCTGTTGTCTCTATGTGGCTAGCATGTTCTCCTGCACATATCTGGTGAAGAGGGGGCTGTTCAGACCGTGTGAAGAGTTTCAGGTCAAAAGTCAAGTGCAGTGTCCTTTAGCACAGGATTAATCCGTCTGCCGCAAAACTGAGCACCTGTTCCCTTCAACTGTACAGCTCGAGCTCTCTTACATAATGTACATTTTCATCCCTCTTTCTCACACAGATAATTATGCAGGCATTTAATCTCTCCTTTCATGGAAAGCCGCACAAAAAAAATTGCCCTTGCCGTTTTGAAGGGTGAATGAAATGATGTGCGAGCAACAAAGAAACACAAAAGACTGGAAAATGGAAGAGTGACATTTATGAGTGTTGAGTGGCTAAGAGAAAATAGATATCAGAAATAGAAACCGTTTCATTGTATTAGAACGATTTTTATATTTTTTTATATCATAATAAATTCTGAAGGATCATGTGACACTGAAGACTAGATTAATGGCTGCTAAATTGAAATACTGTATATATAAATAGAAAAGAGTTTAATTGGTAATAATATTTCAAAATACTGCAGCTTTTACTGTATTTTTGATCAAGCAAATGTAACCTTGGTGAGCACAAGATATTTCTTTCAAAAACATAAAAAATATACTTTTTAATCTTTATTTATATATATATATATATATATATTTATTTTTATAAATATTATTTTTATTTTTTTTTCTATATATGTGTTTTTTTATATATATAGTTAAATTATGTTTTTTTCAGTAATATTTTGAGACCTATGTGTTTTCAGTCACATTTTTTTTATAAATTTTTTATTGATTGTAAAAATGAATATTATTATCGGATTGTTATACATTTAAAAAAACCTATCCCCTTATATAGCTTAAAAACCCCATGACATCACTTACCAAGTACAGTTTTCTGTGTTGTGTTGACATATTTCCTGTTAAATTAAAACAGGAAGTTTTGGTGGGATATATCAAAATATCATTCTAGAGAACATTTTCATGAAACAAAAATATGCAGTGCAACATTAAACATCAGTATTTCTGGTCTGTTTTCCAGGAAGTTCATCAATATTTCAAAATACTGCCAGGTTTTACTGTATTTTTGATCAAGCAAATGTAAACCTTGGTGAGCACAAGATATTTCTTTCAAAAACATATAAAAATATACTTTTTAATCTTATATATTATATATATATATAATATATTATATATATATATATATATATATATAGCTACATCAGGGTTTTGTCACAACTCTACTGAACCTATGTGTTTTCAGTCACATTTACAGGCCCACATTGTTGTTGTTGTTTTTTTTTTATAAATACTGCATTGATTGTAAAAATGAATATTATTATCGGATTGTTATACATTTAAAAAAACCTATCCCCTTATATAGCTTAAAAACCCCATGACATCACTTACCAAGTACAGTTTTCTGTGTTGTGTTGACATATTTCCTGTTAAAACAGGAAGTTTGGGTGGGATATATCAAAATATCATTCTAGAGAACATTTCATGAAACAAAAATATGCAGTGCAACATTAAACATCAGTATTTCTGGTCTGTTTTCCAGGAAGTTCAAATATGTTTAAATGCATATTTGTTAATAATGAACTTTTAGGAGTGCGCTATCATGTAGATGACCTCACAGCTACCAGACATTGCCTCAAAAGTCACACATTTTTACAATGAAGTTTAGCGAAACATTTTTATAGAATAGCTTGACTTCAGTTTGAAAAACAAGAGTTAACACTGGCGAACCAGAAATGTTGTAACTCAAAACAGAGGGACATTACAAAATTAACCAGATCCCACATCCCCAGGTCCTTCCACTCCCCCCTCCCACTAACATACGATGACATGCACCAGTCACTTTGTGCAGCATTGATCTGCTCACTGCCTCATTCAGCATAGACATGACATCTACTACCTCTTCAGTCAGTTCAAATGAAAAAAGTGCTCTCTGAGCCCTTTGTCACTTTAATCAGACTGAATAAGCTTTTTTGCACTGCAATCTTTTTATCTGCACTGTTTGTTCACTTCACTGGTTTGCACTCTATCTGCCATGTGCCTTTCGCTGCTTTATTGAACTTTATTTTTATTTTTATAATTTTTTTACATGCCCTTATTTGTATAGTTGTATTTTATATTTGATCTGTATCTATCTGGACTTTTAGGCTCTACTTTTAGTGTTATCTGTATGCACCAGGGGTCTGAGAGTAACACAATTTCAATTCTCTGTATGTACAGTATGTACTGTACATGTGGAAGAATTGACAATAAAGCAGACTTGACTTGACATGCATACATCAAATCAGCAGATAAAATGCATAAGCATAATTAAATGGAGGAGTTAGTGAAGGTCACGCCCAAATAACAAGCTCTTTAAAAGATGTCCCAATTCTCTAGTCTACTCTCACCTTGACCATATAAGAAGTGAAGCAAGCATTGAGCTACGGCGCTCACGCAGACGGCACAAGCTTGAGTCTGTGACAAAAGGTCAAACAAGACCTTAAATTTACTGACAGCAGCTTCAGATTCTATCTAAAACCACTGAATCATCATTGCTTTGCAGTAGATTATGAAATATCTCACATGCATTGCCATAGTTTCAACCTCAGACACCACACCTAAGGACCCGTTCACTAAGCACCCAATGCATTTTGCACATAAAAATGGCAAAAGTGGGCTGAACCAGAGCCGGGTTGATAGAATGATGCCAGGTTAGTGGCATCAAATAAAAAAGCCAGAGTTTGAAACATCAGTATGTTTTATGTCATGCTTTTCGCTTTTAACAAAAACACTGACTCATAAACAGAACTGTCCTAAAACACACAAAGCTTGATGATTAAAAAACAGGCTTAAATTCTGCCCAACCCTGACAGCATCATGGTGACTTAGTGTGAGAGAACGGTCTGAATCACTAAATGGCCTTAAATGTCTTGATTCACACTCACGGAACTATGAAAGTCCCGTCTGATGCTTGTGACGTCTATAAACACTGACACTGCCACTTAAACACAGCAGACCAAAACATACATGAAGACTCATATAACACTGATTCACATCCCTCCACACAGTTATCAGTCAAGCTACACTTACTAAAACAAACACCCATTCAGAATACAGTTAACTCCACTAACCATTTAGAGAAGGGAGTAAGAGTTCTGCTACAGCTGTTAGAAGTCTTAAAGACTTAGCTGTTTTTCTTCCATTTATATAATGTATTGTGAGCATGTCATCACAAAACAGAGCTGGGTGTGAACTTACATAAAGCGTAGCCAAACTTTTCCATAAGAATAAGCATGAAAACTTGTGTCACATGGACATTCGTATGATAAAATAAAATAAACAGACAAAAACAAAACAAAAATCGTATATATTAACTTTCATTCTTCACTGTCAGTCAAAAGATAGGGATACTTTTCATATAATACAACATTAAAGACTGGAGTAATCGCTGATGAAAATGTTAACTCTGCATCACAGGAATAAATTACATTTTAAAATACATTCAAACAGATTATAATTTTTTTTCCAATTGTAATAATATTTTACAGTATTACTGTTTTTACTTTAAATTTGATTAAACAAATTCTTTTAAAAAAATCTTTTTAAAAGCTTTTTTTTTTTTTTTTTTTTTTACTTTTTGAAAATCTGACTATCTATTATTTTATGTAAAAAAAATGTGCTTAATCGTGGTTTTGTCACAATTGTACTGTAACTACAGTTTTCAGTCACATTTACAGGTCCACATACTTTGTTTTTGTTTTTTGCCAAATAAATACTGCTTTGTATTAAACTTAAAAAAAAATACTTAAACTATTATTAGATAATATATTTAAAAAGCTAAAATAAAAATAAAATAAAGCAAAAACATTCTAACAAACAAAAAATATTCAAATTTATAAAGCAATGAAAAGCTTTAAAACAAAATTCATACAAAGGATTACAAGAAAAAAAAAATAATTGCGAAATGGCAATCTTGCTACTGCATCTACCTTCTCTTTTATGCTTACAAACTACACCCAGACACATGGTGTGATTAAGCAATTATATGAATGTAATTATGCAACTGAAGCCACAGCCAAACATCTTTCGACTTCTCTGCTTCTGAGTGTTTAAAGAAAAACACGACCATTGAAGGAAGTGAAAACAGAGCTACTACAGTTGGCATTGGCTTTTCAGTACCAGACTGCTCTGGATGGAGAACAACCGTCTGGCCCATAAAGAACACATTAAAAGAAGATGAATTAAAACATAAAAATGCATTTACACAAACCAAGCGAGCATTATATTAGTTTGGTTCACCATGCTTTGTTTTTTCTGTTAAAAACTGTGTTCTGCTAAAAACAGAAAGCCACATCTTTTAAACGAACTGTTAGTCCATATGCTTTTTAGCTTAGTCTTTTTTATCATTAAAGAATACTTTTATCAGTCCAAACCTTCTCACATAATTTATTATACCACCAAGCCAAAGCACGAAAACTGGTTACAGGGAAACTTTTCCAGATCATTTGAACCTATTAATTAAAGAATCTTAAAAATAAAAAAAAATAAAAAAAAAACACATTGATAATAATTATAATGTTTCGTGAGCAGCAAATCAGCATATTAGAATGATTTCTGAAGGAACATGAAACACTGCAGACTGGAGTAATGATGCTGAAAATTCAGCTTTGCATCACAGGAATAAATTACATTTTAAAATATATTCAAATAGAAAACAGCTATTTAAAAATTGCAATACTATTTCATAACATGAAACTGTATTTTTAATCAAATAAATACAGCCATTAGAAATCAGAACTGACCATAACACTATTATTCAAGATTATATTTTCCAATCAAAATGCCATTAATTTACACAAACTTGCAAAAATTAAGTTGATAGCTGGACACTATCTGCATAATCAGCACTGTTTCAGAAACAGTACATACTGTGCATTATGCACTGAGCTAGTATTCAATTCCAAACAGAGACATTTTTTATCTCTAAAAAAGATTAAATTGGTCTAAAGCAAGGAAATTACCAGCATGCAAGAAGTTGCAGAAGTATACAGACAGGGGCTAGTGACTGACGGTTCACAGTCTTGGGTCAGTGGACATCCGGAACAATTAAGAGGAAAGAATGCATTACCACAAAAGTGGTGTATATCCATGTGTCAAAATACAGTGACCACAGTCTAAATTTACCAAGACTGAGCTGCTACTGCAGGATTATGACACATGCAAAAACCAAAGACTTTCAGCCAGCAGAAAACTGCCATATGGACCACTTTTATGATACTTTTGTAGCCTTTTTAGGATAGATGAGCACTGGTCACAATATGCATTGATTTTATGAACAAAAATTATCCACTCAAAGATTATTTAGGCCTAAATTTAAGATTTATGTATTTGAATTGCATATAAAACTTCTACCAATTTGGTTTATTTAAATAATCTAATCATATAATAAAAAATAATATAAAAAAACATCAAATGACCATCATTAAAATATGGCTAGCTGTGGAACAAGCAATACTCAATTAGACAAAATGTATAATATTAAAACAAATTGAATTTATCAATTATAAACATAAGCCTGGTTACTGTGTATTTAAAACACATTCAGTTTATTTAATGGATTTTCTTTCATTTCTTTGTCTGAATGTGTGCTTTTGGTTTCTCCTGCTTGGCTGTTGAAGCCAAGAAAAATCCATTAAAGAAATCCTAGTTGTTTTTGTTGTTGTTTTTTTACCCGTTTCATTTATGTTTGACTGACATGCATCACATTAAGTTTATTAGTCTGTTGGTATGTTAAAACTTTGAAATCAAAGTGAATGGAAAGTGTTGGACATTCATCAAAAAGTATTACTCAGAAAAACAAAATAGTGTTTTTAAGGGTTTTGCAATGTTGAAGGTAAATGATGTTTGAATTTTAATTTTAATGTTGACTGAATTTTATTTTTATGGTTCAATATGGTTGAGCCAACACAAACAACTCTTAAAAATAGAGGAAGTTTTCACAGTGATGCCATAGAAGAACCATTTTGAGTTCCAAAAGAACCTTTCAGTGAGCAGATCTTAAAAGAACCATATTTTTTCTAGAATATTTGAATAATCTAAAGAACCACTTTAAAGAAAGGTTCCATGGATGTTAAAGGTTCTTCATGGAACCATAGATGCGAATAAAGAATCTTTACTTTTAAGCTTGTACTACCAAAACAAGCTCAATTATTGGAGGCCCCCAGTGGTCGAACCCTTTAAACGTTCTGGAATTAACCTGCAGCTTCAACAGCCAAGCAGGAGAAACCAAAAGCACACATTCAGACAAACTTCTTCTTGTCATGTCATGGTTTGAGTGAACCGACCACAGGAGACCAGCCACAAAGAGTCCGTGTAACCAGCCCTTTCACAGAAGCTGATGATAAATGTCTATGGTGTGGTGTGGGATTTCCACGCTTACGTACTGTGAGAACAACAAAAGCCTATTTGGTCACCATCGAAGGACTAAAACTTCCTTGAGTGACTAATCCTGAGTTTAAACCAGTGGTTCACATATAAGCCACTGCACACTCACTTCCCTCCAAAAGCAAAGTTCACTCTGGTTCAATAAAGTTTGCCAACCCTGGGACAAGGTCAAAAGGTTTCATGTCTGTTTTCTCATCTCCAAATGACTTTCTACCAGCAGTTTTCCACATTTCAGTGCCCTAAATGAAGTTAGAAGTCTTGCAATGCAGATGTTCATTTAATCAATTTTAAATTGAAAGAGCTCAAGAAAAAACAGCTAAGAATGACCAAGAGGACAAGTCCATCCACGCTAAAGGAGACCAACTAACTTAACTTTTTCGCAAGAAACATTCCTCTCAGTGTGTGTTTCAACATGTAGCATCAGCAAAAGCAAATGTGCATGTTCACACCCACACCTGGAAAACAGCCACCATTATCACAGAAGTGAGCAAGAATATGAATAACTGGTTATTAGAGAGAGACTGGAATTAATGTAAAGTTAAGCCAAAATCAACCATGAAGAAATTTAGCTAATAGTATTTCGTACTTTGGTTTACTGTCAAAACCAAATGGAAACCACAATTTTCACAAACCGCTGCAATAGTGAAAACTCTGCCGAGCTTAAACCCAATTAGAGACAACGACTTGTATAGTTCAACATGTACGTCCAGGACCTTCTTAAACATGCTTTGAAATAATAGTTCAAGTTAAATCGTTCAACATTAATAATGTAAATGACATAAAACAGACATTTAAGAAGGAAACCCTAGGAAGCATCATGTCTAGCCATCTGCTGTGTAACAAGAGACATATGTAGTAAAGACAGAAGTGAAAACTCACCAGCAGCTGCGTGCATTCAACTCAAACTCTGTCAAGCGCGCTGAGAGAGCCGACTCAAGCTCCTCTCTGTGACGCAACACTGCTATCCATAGCTTTAGGGGAGAAATAGGAGGAGGAACTGACATACAGGAAAGAAGGAGGGTGAGAGAAAGAGAAAGACAGAGAGTCAGAGAAAGAAAGAGAGAGAGAAGAGAGAGTCTAGAATGAAGTGAAAAAAGCAACGCTACAGTGTTATAACATTCAAAGCTAGCATTCTCTCTGAGCTGGAAATGACAAGAGAGGGAGAGCTAATTCTCAGAAAGGTCAATATTTCATGCATGAACATATGAAAATATATTCATATATAAATAAATCAATATGAACTACAGATCTGCTTATAACTACATCATGCTTAATGTGTTTTTTTTTTTATTATAAACAGTTTTAAAAAGCAAAATGAAAAGTACAGAATAAAAAAATATTTTAAATAAAATAAAATACAACACAAGATAAAGAATGTTTCTGCATTGACATATTCATGACAATTATTACCATAATGCATCAGTTTTAATTTTGAGAATTTTTTGGCCACTCTTATTACAGTAATATAGTCAATTTTGCTGTAGTATATACTGTAATATAATTATGCATGTAAATCGTACATTATAAGCCATACAACTAATACTAACATTATGTATAAATGCCTCACAATTAATTTTTTTTTTACATTACTGAAATTAGAAGAATCTTTTCACATTATGGTAATGGAATATGAGAAAACAGCTTAGCAAGTATAGTTAATTAATAGAAATTGTATTTTATTGTCACAAAATTAATTTCTTAACGCAAAAACAAAACAATGCTTCAAAGAACACCATTTTTTTTACCATGGTACATGTCTGATAAAACATAGTAATACCATGGTACTTAATGACTACAATGTACTATAAATATACATAATATAAATATATATACATCTTATTGTAAGTATAATTTTCTAAGTAAAAAAAAGCAAACTGAGTTTGGGATTGGGAAAAGAAAGGAGCAAATCCCTGCACACATCCATCCTACCCCAGTCCGGACCTGCACGCTCACCCCACTTACTGTAACATGTTTAAACTCTTCCCACTACTCATCACGATCCAAAAAAATCCATGCAATTTTCTCCGGAAATTTCTTCACGCTCACGCACCGTCATTGGCAACATAAGAATTACGCATGCATCACATGATAGCAAAGAAAAATAAATGACCAAACATTTTTAAAAAAATGTACAAATAATAACAAGAATGGCTCTCTGGCATGCCATTAGATGCACTCACCGCCAGCTGGTCAGAGTCCCATGAGTGTTTGCATGTGTGCATGTTGTTCTACACCTCAGTACAACAAACCGCTGTCCTCTATTCTTGCTCTGGAGCAAACTGCAGTCGTTCCTGCAGTCTGGCAGGATTTGTTGGACCAGGGTGCTTTCAATCTAATAACTCCGTAAGCTGGTGTGTGTGTGCTATACAAGGTGAATGTTTCTATCCCTGTTGTAATTTCTTCCAATGTGGGCGCCGTTTAGACACTGAAGGTGTTTGTGGGACTACTTAACTCCTGGAGTCTCAATGAGGAAGATAGACATCAGATATAATCTTGTTGACAGTCGGGACTGAAGACCTAGTGTGTGTTTATGATAAACACCCCCGTGCTCAATCTGCTCACACACACAATGCACATAAACTGCTGCTTTGTCTTGCTGACATCTTCAGATGAAGCTTATCTATGAATCAGTTCACATGAACTGCTTTAATGGATTCTTGAGGAGGAGACATGATAACAATCAGGCGAAAGTGCTAAAAAGGGAAAGGAGGAAGCTTGAAATTGATAAATAGCGCATACTGATGACCTCATAAAATACATTCTTATGCTATATTAAAGAAAATAAGCATTTGCAAGCTCAAATTTTGGACCCCTTTAAAAACCAAAAATAAAATAAATGTTAAGTTTGACCAATTCATAAGCAAATCACTGGTATGTGAACTGTGTTAAATGATTAATTGAACAGATCCAACTAAAATAATAATAATAATAATAATAATAATAATTAATTGTGAGACAAATAGACTGAAATTAGTTCATGTTTGGAAAATCAGTGAATCAGTGAGTTAAACTTGAGAACTGAATCTTTGGCAAGTGCTAATTTTGGACCCCTTTAAAACCTAAAGTCATTTAGCAAAATAAATGCCAAATCTGACCAAAACATTCAATCGTTTTTATGAACTGGGTCAAATAATTCATTAAAAGATCCAACTCAAAGAAAACAAGTGCTTGGCAAGTGCTCAGTTTGGATGTGTTCAGCAACCTAAATACATTTTGCAAAACAGCAAATGCAAAGTTTGTCCAAAGTTCAAATTTCTGCAACTCTTGTAGTTCACATTTCTATCTCATATCTCAGTGTTTCTGTTTTTTAGGTTTTGTTGTAAAGATCTCAGAGCTGATTTACTCCAACACCAGAGAAACAGCCACTCATCTTGCAGAACGCAGGCAGGGTTTAATGCTCCATTTCTAAGAAACAAAAATTACGCAACAGCTTCTTTCCCAAGAAGGTGTGCAAACCTGTCCAGAAACACCTCACACTGAGACAGTTCCAGCTAACACATAAAGCCTATTATAACTGTGACGCAGATGTTGATACACACAAAGGTGTCAAATCTTGCTTTTCCATTTACCCCTGTGCCTTCATTATTTACACCCTCTGCATTCGGCATTGAAAAGCTATTATCTCGCTCGGACCAGCAGATTTTTGTGCCCAGTCTTCTTCCGCTCCACCATGCCGGCCTTTATGCCATCAGCAGCTCCAAAAGTGAGCGGTCAATGAGCATCACGCAACAGTGAAGCAATCCTCGCTTTCCTTCATGAAGGAAACCGCTCATCTGGGCCTTCAATCGCTCATTTCATCTTATGAGCCATTACCTTGTCCATTCAAGCTGAATTTATGCTTTCGGTGGTTATTTTTTGGTGTTATTATCTGTATGTAGGTGGGTGGGCATATTTCTTTTAATTCAGACGATGATGGAAGAAAACACACTGAAGAGTGCAAAACCATACGCTGCCAGAAAGACCTGTCAAAGCTTCCAATATGCTACTTCAAATTGAGTTTTTTAAAGTAGTAATGTGCAAAATGTGACATTCAGAAATGAATATCAAAAAAGTAGGATGTGGAAAAACAGGCATTAAATTCACTTACAATCTGAACGTGTCATAATTCACTCTCCTGCGTGTCATGACAGACTTTCTTCTGTGGAACTCAAAAGTAGTAATTTAAGACAATAATAATGATTTAATATTAAAAGAAGTGAATGAACTTGAGAACTGAATCAGTCTGACTCATGAGCAAATCATTTTTGTGAACTGGATCAATCAAAATTAAAAAGATCCAAATCAAAAATCCCCCCAAAAAGAAAAGATTCATTAACAAATTACACATCACTACTTCTCTGCTGAACTCTCATTATCATGCTAAGAGCTAGGCAGGGATGTTAATGTTTTTACTAAAAAAAAAAAAAGACATTTTCAGACTTGATTCACTTTATTATCTCACATCTTACTGGTTTGAAACAACATGAAAGTGAGTTAATGAATTTTTGATTAAAATATTTAAAGCCAAAAGGTTAAAAGCGAAGTCAGCAATGGTCTAAACGGTCTGTATGGCCCCCATGCCGTTGTCTTATAGGATCTTAAAAGAGCCATCCAGGATCATTTCTAAAACCACTCACTGCTCAGAGTTACCCATGAATCATTAGAGTAATGAAAAGCTAAATATTTATGGGCCGTATAAGATCTGGGAAAGAACAGATGTAAATGAGAAAAGACGGCATGCGCTCCATCACTCACCAGCACGCCTCGGGAGAGATTAACAGCAGAATAAGGAAACAGAAGGAAAAGCTGGAGTTATCTGGAAACGGGCAGCGAGGACGCCTTCCCTGAAGGAAACTTTGAGAGTAGCGGTTGAGTGGGTGGCTGAACGGCAGAGGATTGATTTTGACAAGGATGAGGTGTTATGGAGAAAGTGAGGGTAGTTATCTGATTTACTGCTCCACCTGACACACACACACACACACACACGTCTGGTTTACTATCCTTGTGGGGACTGTATACTGTAACTGTACAAACCATACATATTCTATCGACCTACACCTAAAGCTACCCCTCACAGAAACCTTTTTGCATTTTTACATTATCAAAAAAATGAATTCTGTATGATTTATAAGCTTGTTTCTCCATGAGGTCCCCACAATGACACGAATCCTCAGTGTGTATTTAGGTTTAAGTCCCCATCGGGATAGAAAAACATGCACACACACACAACTCTCAGCTGTTTGTCTTTGGTTGGGTGGTTTTCTCTGGTGATCCACACCTTGTCTAGTCCTGTCGGGGAGTGAACAGAGGTAATTGGCTCTGAGTGATGGAACACGCTCAGACTGGCCCCGTCTCCACACGGAAACACGATCAGATACCAGAAGATACAAACTGATAGACAAACGGACAGACTCCAGAGTCCCGTTAGCCATTTATTTCCTTTTCTTTTTCTTTTCTTTTTTTACATCATTTTATTAGAAAAGGGGGAAAAAGGATCAGAAAAACTGTTGTTATCGCTAACTAACTGAAATAAGTTTAAGTTGAAATACTAAAATTATTAAAACTGACAAAAATAGTTTTAAAAATAAAAAGCTATGTAGAAATTAGAAACAAAAGTACTAAAACACTTAAAATAAAAAAAATATAAAACTGTAAATTTAAACATTAAAGCTGAAAAAAATGCAATATAAATATTAGATGAAAATAATACAAAGAAATTACAGTTAATGTATATAAAAATATAAGTAAAAATTAAGATTACATAACTAAATTACTATGACTATGACCATCTTTTTTGGTAATAGAAATAGAGCTGAAAACTTAAAACAAAATTACAAATTTAAATTAAAATTAAAGAAAAGAAAATTAAATATGAAATGAAATAAATATACTGAAATAAATTACTAAAACTGAAATTAAAGCTATATAGAAATAAAAAATAATAAAAATGATAAAAATCTCAAAAACTAAAAATAGTTTTTGATTACTGAAAAAGCTGAAATAAAATGCTAAATAAATATGAGATGAAAAATAATTATAAAATATTAAAGCTAAATAGAAATAAAAATAAAAATAATAATAATGGTAAAATCACAAAAAATATTAAAACTATTAAAAATCATTTTCAGTAACTGAAAAAGTTAAACAATTTATAAAATTGAAACAAAAATTTAAATGTTAGAAACTAACTGAAATAAAGCTATATAAAAATATGTAAAAAAAAAAACAAAAAAACAAAAACAAACAACAATAACAACTAAAACTAATAAAATGACAAGCACATAACATGAATTCAAAATATTAAAAAATAAAATAGCATATGAATGCCACTTAACACTGGATAAAAAAAATGACTGAATTTTGACTTTGTGAAGCATGTCACAGCATGTGCCACACCGTCAGGCAGCGTCTCCGACAATCAGCTCATTTTTAAGGCTTTCCATAATCACCCGGTTAAAGCAGCAGATTTCAACTAGGTTACATTTACACAAACGACACACCACAGCATTTTCAAAACTGTCGAAAGCAAGCACTTTCTAAAAGTATTTCCAAATCATCGAAAACATGCATTTAACCTTTGTCTTGTCAGAATTATTCCTACAGCAGACTATAAATAAACAATCCTCCTTAAAGCAGTCAGAAGGCCTGTAGAGCAACATTAGCGACTGTTGTGCAAGAGCTGACACAGACAGTGATTCAGACATCTGCACCAGTGTGTTTGTGATCAAGTTCTAGCTAGACTTTAGCATTAAATAGCAAGACACTAACAGACCTGTCCTCAACAAGCTGCGCAGTTTAACAGTACTTAAGGTCATGGGTTGTTTTTTCTCAGGAGGCACCACTAATGATTTAACAACAGATTTCTTGACAGTTATCAGAGTCCTGTCCTGCACTCAAACACACACACACACACACACACCTCGTCTCTTTGCCTCCACCTAGTGGTCAGTGTGAGTTACTGCAGAGCAGGGATCCTGACACTTACACAAAGCTGCTTTTATTGTGTAAGGAATTCAAAATTATGACTTTAAAATTTTTATATTTATAGTAGGGGAGAAAGGGCTAAGATGTGTGAGTTGGTAAGTCGTGTAACTCTCCTAACTTAGCAACAGGAGCATTACATCACTTCACCACATATTTAAAGGATCTCTCATGCACAGCACACAGTTGTCCACATGCACAAAAAATGTTTCTTGAGCAGCAAATCAGCATATTAGAATGATTTCTGAAGGATCATGTGACACTGAAGACTGGAGTAATGATGCTGAAAATTCAGCTTTGCATCACAGGAATAAATTACATTTTAACATATATTACAATAGAAAAATATTGTACAAATATTTTACAGTATTACAGTTTTTACTGTATTGTTGATTAAATAAATGCAGCCTTGATGAGCAGAAGAGTCTTCTTTCAAAAACATTAAAATCTTACCAACACCAAACTTTTATAATATTCCACCGTCTCTCCTCTAATGCTTAAAGCATGCAAGAACAAGGAGTAACAAGTCATAAACAATCATGTTACAAGACAAGCCAACAAAATTAAGATATTAGCAAGTTAACGAGGAGATGATTAGTAATAAAAACAATGATGGCCCAGAGGGAGGCGAAGGTGACAATGAGACTAGAGGCATTCCTCCTTCATGCACGTTTGCTGTAATCTCCTTACATAACCGCAGCCCGTGACCTCGGGGCGCCAGACGAGCACAATCACTGTGGAGCTTTCCCTCCAGGCCGACCCCCTACAGCGGTCCCGCTCACATAATCACAAACCCAGAGCCCTCGTGTGCTCACTTACACACACAAACACGGACACACACTGCACTGGAGAACGGCACACACAGACATCACATGAACAGCTGACTACAGGACTTTGGATCTATGGGAGACATATTTGCTAGCTTTCTCAAAAGAATGATTAGTTAAACTTAGCAAGTGCCAACTGGTCACAGATCTCTCAGCTGGATTTCTGGCTTTGTCAATATAAATGAGCTCAGACACATATATTATATATATACTGTATATTTCAAATATATATTATAAACCATTATATACATTATACACACACACAAAAAAGTTCTTTCTGGTCCCCAAATCTGATTGGCTGAGAGGAGTGCGATGTTATAGTTTCACCATTTGTATCACCCTGCTTGCAAATCCAAATCCACCATAAATTTATAAATAATACTGTTTTCGTGTCACGGAATGTAGTTTTAAAATAAAGAATTTTATGTTATATAATGCAACTTATAATGCTAGTAATGTAGCTTTTCATGAGCTTTTTCGTTGCTTATTTTTCACAATTTATATATACAGTATATATACAGTATATATATATACAGTATATATACAGTATATATATATATATATATATATATATATATATATATATATATATTATATATATATATATATATATAATAAAACAAATTGTATTGTTGCAATAATTTTAAATTATTTAAATTTTATATTTTTTATTTATTTTAAATGACTTTATTCAGCAATGATTGAGATATATATATATATATAACAGATTTTATAGTTGCAATAATTTGTAATTATTCTATTCGGCGATGATGTATTAAACTGACCAAACCAATCAAAACCAAATGACATATCTCCACTTACAGTACATAGTTTTTGCATTGTAAAGTATTTTTAATTACCTTTTTATTTATTTTTATATATATATATACACACATATATACACACACACACACACACATACATACATACATATATATATATATATATATATATATATACACACATATATACACACACACACACACACACATATATATATATATATATATATATAAATTCTACAGAATTATATATATATACATATATTTTAATATTTATTTTACAGAATTATATAAATTTATATAAATATTCTGTGGGACAAAGAAATAAGGAAAAAAATATATTTTATAATGAATAAAATATTTACAATTTATAAAATACAGAATATTGTAAGTAGAAAACAGAAAACAGTTATTTATAAACTGTATAAAGATAAATTATAAATATAAATTACTTTATACAAAATACACTCTTTTAGTTATAAAAGTATTATCAAATTACTAAGAGTACCTAACAAATAAAATTAATAAAGTAGTTTCTTGTCACCATCACAACCCAACCTGCTACAAAACATGCCCCTGAGCACAATATCAGCCGTCTACCTCATTCCCAAAGCAAACCCCAAGTTAGCAAAGCATGGACTTCCTGAGAGTGCTGGCTGCTCTCCTCTGATCATTCTCCTGTTTCAGAGAGCATCAGCTTATGACAGCGAATTCATTTCACAGTCTGGTGGCCAGAGAGGAGACCTCATATCCCAGCAGGTCTTTCTCTGATCCTTTAAAGCACAAGATCTCCCAGCAGTCTTCAGAAAGGACCAGGCCCCCTGTTCACAAAGCACAAGATCACCTTTGAGGGAGTGACGGCGCCGATGTCTGGT
The DNA here is from genome assembly GCF_018340385.1 of Cyprinus carpio. NCBI lineage: Eukaryota > Metazoa > Chordata > Actinopteri > Cypriniformes > Cyprinidae > Cyprinus > Cyprinus carpio. Next base: position 781,630 of record NW_024879399.1, on the reverse strand, counting down.
GTGCTCATCCTCTGATATTCTCCTGTTTGAGAGCAGTGACAGCGCTCATTGGACAGCGAATTCATTTCACAGTCTGGTGGCCAGAGAGGAGACCTCTCTGATCCTTTAAAGCACAAGATCTCCCAGCAGTCTTCAGAAAGGACCAGGCCCCCTGTTCACACCGATGTCTGGTGTGCGGCTCTTACCTTTGAGGCGTGACGGCGCTCGCTGCAGTCTGGATGCTGGCAAACCACACACTCCTCATCCTGAGCGGGCTTCTCATCTACAACATTAAATCACACACACATATACATGAAAACACCCTATGAACCCAATGTGCAACTCTACATTTTCTGAAAATAAAATAAAAAATAACAAAATTAAGTTGCTATGTGGTTGCTAAGGCATTTTGGATCTAGGGTTTAAATGGCTAACTAAAACTAAAACCACTAAAAAACTAGTTGCAAAGTCAACATTTTTCATTTTTGTTTTTTCTTTCAAATATCTGTATCTTTTATTCATTTTTATTTCAGTTTTAGTTTGTTATATTAGTACCTTGATGTACTAAAATAAAGTAAAACTGAAATTTAAAAGCAACAAACATTTAAAAGCAACAAAAACTAATAAAAACGCGTCAAACACAACTTAAATTAGAACTAAAATGAAAATATAAATATAAAAACCTTCAAAATATTAATAAAAAATATATGTCAGTGTTTACCAAAATAACACTGGTTGCTAGGGTTTCCACTTAAGTTTTATTTTTTTTTTTCCAAGATCGCTACTTTGCTACTTTATTCTGCTAAATAAATAATAATAATAATAATAAATCAAATCAAATATTTTATTTTATTTTATTTTAAAAATTACAATAACATAAAAGTAATATTAAAATAAACAGGGTAAAATAAAAAGGGTGTTCTTTTGATCTTTTCTTCGTCCAGTTATTGATCAATTTTATTTTATTTTTTCCAAAAAGAACAAAGCTAAACAAAAACACATAAAAAAAAAAAACTAAACAAAAACGGTCACAACAGATCCTAAACACTAAAAGGATATTTAATGCAATGAAAGGATAATGACTGAGACAGAACTTTGAAGGACATAAAAGACGGGAGAAAGGACGAGAAAAAAAAATTAAAAAAAAAAAAAAAACCTTGGTTCAGGATCACTTTCACTGTATTATTGACTGGATGAAAAGGTGCACTATCTAAAACTAAAGCAACTGACCACACTATAAGTATTAGTTTCATGAATGCTAATTATTTCACATGCTTTAAGATCGATGTGTCTGTATGCAGATGAGAATTTCAAGACAGTTCTCAGCCACATACTTAAGTGATTCTCTGTAGAAGTCGACCCAACAACAACTTTCCATTCTCCTCTCTGCCTACAGATTCATTATTCTCAGGAAAATTCCCAACATCATTTCCATCTGGAGATCTGTCACTTTAAATCAGCTAAAATGTGTGCCCTCTTCAATAATATGCCTCACTATCCAACCTTTTACTGAATCAAGGGCGTCATGAATCAAAAACTTGTGGCAAAACCTAAAATCATGTGCGTCAACAGTGTCTGACCAGCAGCAGCTGCCTGCTCTAACCACTTTATTGTTTCTCTATCATTATTCCTCTTGCTTATGGTTTGCAAAACCTTAAGTATCACAACTTCAGTGATGATAAAACGTCTGCGGATAATAAAACAGGTGAAGAAAAAGCATAATTTAATCTTTTTTTTGCTGCTTTAAATTTCATACTTGCATAGATTGTATAAGGTAGTTTTTTATTTTATTCTTTTTTTTATGTACTACTTAGCTAGTAAAATAAAATAAAAAAAATCAAGAGCACAGAGTTGAAACTGAAATATTATTATATTTGATAAGATTTGATGTTATTTGGCATTTATAATGAATAAAGAGCTTAAGGACAACCAGCAAGTTTGTTTATCTTAGCGCAGGATGCTTATGATAGGTGTTAAGAGTTTAATTTAGCAGTATTCATCCACTCTCCTCTCTCTTTAACTTCCTCCTGCTCCTTCTCGCTCTCTGACTCCCTTTCTCTTCTTCTCTCAGTCTCTGTTTAACATGGAGAGGAATGACTGGCCTCAGCACTGCTGATTAGGCCCAAATCAAACAAATAAACGCAAACTATAGTTCAGCACACACAGTGAGCCAGCATGTGTGTACGCCACTGATGCAGTCATGCTCCAAGAAAACACACTGTGGCCAATTTCTCAAGTAAAAGTGTGTTTTTACAGCATCTGAATAAAATGTGAATATTGTTCACCTGTTGGGATGAGGTCAGCAGAGAGAGAGAAAAAAGTATGCTTTTTCATCTTTTAATAAAGTAAAAATGTTGTAATAAAATAGAAAAAGAAACAACAAACAAAACAAAAAATTTAAATTTAAAGTTGAAACGGAACCATGACTTGAGACTTGATAATCTTGATAATATCGGTCTTTATATAATATAATATCAAGACTTTACATAATAAAAATAATAAAAACAAAAAAACTCCAAAAACATAATAAAGATAAATAATTAAGAATAATAAGATACCTAATAATATAACCTAATAATGAAAAAATCTAATAATAATAATAATGATGATAAAAATAATTTAAAAACTACATTACTACTTGAGAGACATAGCCTTACAATGGTATTTGACTATAATGCTAATAATAATAATAATAATAATAATAATAATAAAGTACAAAAAAATAATAAAAATAAGTAAGATTAAGAACAATAAGACATAAGACAAATAAAAATAAACATAAAATAATTAAAATAATAATAATAAATTATTTAAAAAAAAAATTAAACTAAATTACTACCTGAGAGACTAGGTAATCTTAAAATGGTATTTGTCTTTATATAATAATAATAATAATTAATAATAATATAAACAAAAATTCACATATTTAAATATTTCTTATTTAAAATAAGAAAAAAAAGAACTTGATAATCTTACAATATAAAATGTGTAAATCTAAAATTAGTAATAACCTTTAAAAATAAATGTTTTTTTTTTTTTTTTACATAATTCAAATAGAGTAATAACAAGCTACATTTTTTTTGGTATTATTCACATATGTAAAACAAACTCTTCATGATGAGTTACATGCCGAAGTTTAACACTTTAGATAGTGACGTACTAAACCCCTAAACCAAAGTATGAGCATTAGAACTAGTGATGCTTGTCTCTAATAATCACACAAATAAGTGATCCGTAAAACAAAGGCTTACAGTTCCCAACCCACAATCCCACAGTCCTGCAGCCTTATCACACTCTTCCTCAAAGAAGACCACACAGCAAGGACCCTCGACCTGGACTGTACCATGTTTACCATGTATAGGCAGAGTGGAGCCTTCTGAGAGCATGTTTACGCATTGCTTTTGTACAGGCTTTTATGAGGAATGTGAGGAATGCCTCAGATCAGCGGTGAATTTATCCCTCTGTTGTGGAGCACTGGGACGGCTGGCACACTACTGGACCTGTCTGATGGCCTCGCTCCTCCTGCTCCTCCTCCTGCTTTGCTCTGAAGGCTAAAGCGCCCCGTCAGCTGGAGACGCCGTGTGAGTTATGTAACACAAGGCGTCTGCTGGAAGACAGATAGCAGACGGCTACAGACTGCCAAGGTACGAGGTGCTTCACTTGAATGTCAGAGATGCAGCCAACTGCTGCGTCACCACACAGGACAGTAAAACTGTTTACACTCAAGAACAAGGGAAATCTATATATAAAATAAAACCAAACAAGGTGAACAGGATCCCATTAAACTGACTTTTGACTAATATGAGTTTATCTGAACCCTCACTGTAAAAAAAGTACCTGTAGATTTTACAGTAAGATACTGGCAGCAGGTAATTTTTACAGTAGCGTTGCTGTAATTTAATTTACTGCTGTTTCCTGTATTTTCTGATTACAGTAATTTTACAATTGCTGTATTTTCTTTTACCGTAAACTATTTTATGTGTTTTGTTTAATGTTTTTGAAAAATAATGACTGGCAGCTGAATTTTAAATTTAAACTATTCATTAACTGCATGAGCTTTAAACAATATTTAAGTGCTTACAAATACTAACTAAAGATTTTTGATTCTAAAGGAAAGGAACATGAGTGATGCTTGTTTTTTCATGCATTAGATGAGAAGTTGCATTTAACAGCCTCTCACGGTTTTATTATTTTTCTCTGTGCAAAAATGCAAAATGTACTGGTACTTTTCTTCCAGGACATTATCCAGTAATTTTATGGACATTTCCATTAACCCTAAAACACAACGCTATATATGGAGTGCAAAGTTCAAAATAGAGGTAAACAGGTACACATGTAAAAAATAATAAAAAATAATAATAATATAGATTATGATAGACATAAAATAAATATTATATTATTAATACATAAAAAATATGACAATTTTCATATTAAAATAGTAGTTTGTGCCCTAAATGTTTTATTTTGTTGATGTTTTTTTCAAAAACAATGAGTGTTTAAAATAAGAAAGTCACAACTGTGAGAGATTTTCTTAATATCTCGTCATATTGTGAGAAATAAAGTTATGTGGAATGAAGTTGCAAATGTGAGCTAAAGAGTCACACTGTGAAATCTAAAATCAGAAAAATGTATAATATAATTTTGCAATATAAAGTCTCAAATTATGAGAAGATCACAATTGCAAGAAAAATAATTTCTACAAATTTATTTGGAACAGAACTTGGCAATAGTTCAAGCAAAATGCAACATATTTCTTTTTTAATTAAAATATTACATTTGGTTTTCAAGAAAAAGAGAAAAAAAACAAAAACAAAATGTAACAAATACAGAAGTACTGCAAGATTCCAAATCCTAAAGTAATTTTTTATTTGTAAAAAAACAAATTCAAGGTTTTTTTTCTCCTTTTATTTATTCATGTCATTGACAGAAAACTGTCTTTGACCCCTCAGACTTCATGCCTCCAGTCATACTGCTTCTTACACAACATGCAGAGAGGACTAAAGGGGCCACACACTTGAATCCTGAGTACATACAGTAATACATCCATTTTGAAGCTAATCTTACAGCAATGTGCCTCATAGATGACTGTATAATCCACTGAGTTTGTGACATTTTCCCATCACCATTAACAACTCAAACACCAAAGTGAGCCACGACCCACCATTATAATCCCCCAGACTAATTATGGCATTTGAGAAGACAAGTATGCACTTAGAAATGCAGTACGCTACTCTTCTCTAGGCCACAGAGGCAAGAGAGCGGCTCTCAGTAATGGATCAGCCTTAATTAAAGGTCTTATGGATGGAAGAGATCAAAGAGGAGACTCATTTGCAGTTTTCCATCTCTGTTTAAGTGTCCCAACTGTTCAGGAAGAAATCTGGGTTTACAATATTTACAATATTAACAGGGATAAGGCATAAGAGTACTGAAGAACATGGATGTGACAATGATTGACCATGATAGCACGTTTTCAACTTCAAAACACACAAATCCAAGGCAGCAAAAGCATTCAAAGTTAAGAAGAGGTGTGGAAATGTTGAAAAAGAGAGCTATAAAACAGCAGGACACAATGCAAAAGACATCCATCTGATGCATGCATACATGAAAAAGGGATGCAACAATATTAATATTGTTTAAAAAATTGATTATTTTTAATATAATTATTATAATATGTTATTTAAAACAATTTAATGTATAATACAAATTAAAATTCTATACTATTTTGTCTAAATATATTAACAATAAAAAGACTAAATAAAAAGCTTTAAATGCTAAAAGTGAAATCAGGCCTCAAAACAATAGAATAAACAGCATGAAAAATGGATATTCATTTCGGAATTTGCTTAAAATCATATTTAACTGTTATTAAATTATTAGTATTTTAAAATAATAGCTTTAAGTGACCATTAGATTATGCAAAGGTAAGCTAAATGTAAATATTGGGGAAATAAGCATTCACAATTAGATAAACAATATCAACTGAAACATACTGAATAATAAACTTAATTAAAACACACACACACACGTTGCTATATGTTTACATGCACTAATTTTCATCAATTAGAATGAATTAAATCCAGATTCTGAAAGTTCTGTTTACATGAACCCTAAACAATGCAATTTGATTCACATATTCACATCTAAAAAGAGAGCTGACAGAAGAGCATTTTTGCAAATATTTAGTAAATTTTCAGCCTCTGCACTCAGCAATTCGTAAGACATTATATTTAAGTAAACATGCACATGGTCATAAGACATAAAACAATCGACTGAGATTGAATCTGATTGAGAAAATAGTCAGATTCAAATATTTACATCTTTTGATACTGATTCGATTATTTCAGGTCTACACCACCCCTTCCAATCAGTCCGAAATTTAATTCGGATTGACCTCAACTGGATTGATTATGTTAAGGCTTTCCAGTCACACTGAGCCACTTATTAGTTAACACAAGCTACATCAACATGAACCCGAATATTCGGTTTACCTGTATATTCAGTCTAATCAATAACTAATATGGTACAGAAACATCAAAATAGAACAGAAAATGTTGCTTTATGTAACAGTTTAGTGAAAGTTGAAACAGAAATTCTGAATGATAATACCAAAAAGAACAATGCATTTAGGACTTTCGGTTCCAAACAATTTCCCAAAGTTGTAGGAACTTTAAGCAAGTACTTTTTGAGATCGGAGTGTACAAAAGATGAAAAACTCACTGGTTAGTGACTGAAGTGTGAGAGTATTTTGGTAAGTGGATCCAGCCTTACCATAAACATCATAGATGACATCCAGAGGAGACGACCAAGAGTACCGTTCCGCCCCCAGTTCTGTCAGAGACGATGGGAGTGTCTCGAGCTCATAAGCTCCCCGTTTCCTCCAGTAAAGGAACATCGTGAAGGACAACGCTGTAAACTCTAACTGCAAATATAAACTGATCTTCAAAAGGCTACTTTAAAAGGAAGCAATACCCACTTGCACAATAATCAAACACACAACATCTAACGCGGCATCTTTATGTCCACCTCTGGTGTGCCCTAAACGGGATATACTCAATCTCAAACAATTCCCCATAAAGCAGGCACCTGCAGTTACCTCATCTTCTCTAACAATTAAACCTCGCTTTGATCCCGCTTCACGAGTTCCAACACATAAATGTGTGCAACTAGGCATGCCAAAACTGGACCTACGTTCCAAAACAGAGCGAATCCTGGCACCCATTTCCCAGCAACCCAAGCAAATCTTGACAATAAATCTCAATTAAGAATGAATGACGTGTTCCTCGCTTCTCAAATTGTGTATCCCACAATGGGATCTTGCTGTAGGCTAGCCAGAAACACCTAAAAGTCCTCGTCCTCTACACCTTGGCAAGAACCGAAAAGTCTTCCAAAGATGTTTGATGTCTTGACAAAAGTGTCTCGCTTTCTTTGAGAAGTTGACCGTGCTTCTTCTTCAACTTCATCTTTACCAAACAGTCAGTCTTTTCCAAGTCTGCAAGAACAGGCACATTGGTGTCAAAGTCTGTGCAAGCAGTTTGGGCAAAGAGGTCTGGTTGTCAGAGGGTGTTCGACCCACACTACCAGACAAATGTTGTATTCATACTTGGCTGAAGTGCATGCTGGGATTTCCAGGCATGGCCAATACCTTCCAGTCTTTGAGAAACAAAGATCCCTTGCAAACCCCTCCTACATAGACAGTGAACTTTGTCCATGATTTGCACAAACAATAAAAGCCAGACATTTTTGCATTGATTAGAGTCCTAGTCCTCCTTTTTTGGAGAGATTTAGGAGTCACGAATGCCGTGTGACTACAACAATGTCAGCTCTTTCCTTGGGTGGACACTGGCCAGCAGTGGCTCCTGATAAGATATCTGCTCTACAGAGGTGGATGCGTGTCAAAATTACAATTTCAAACGTGGCATTTCCCAAAGTCTTGCTGCAGTAAGGTTGCTTTAGTTATCCTGCAGAGATGAATTATTGTGAGAACGCACCATGCAAGAGTCGGAGGGGAGGGACGATGTTGCACAGCCATTCAGATGTCCAATTTTGGGATAAGAAATTAGAGGGTATGGCTGGGGCAGACTTACTCTTGGAGTCTGGCTTTGCAGACATATGGTAGTAATCCAGAAACTGGCTTTGAACTTGCAGCTTTTTTAAATGAACAGGCCGCTCGGGCAGCTGTAGAACAAGTCTCAACAGAGAAGCAGATTTCAGACAATGAATCGAAGATTTTTCCCCTGCAACTTCACTGTCTTTTTTAAACACAAATAGCAGGCTTGAATATTCTGCATTAGAATACAAAGTGCACTTACGTAACAGAATTTGAGTGCAGACGTGTGACAGAGGCAGAATGAGTGTGCAACAGGATGAAGTGAAGAAGTGAGTTTTCCCAAGCCTCAATGCTGTTGACAGGTGCAGAGCAGTTTGAGTCTCTGGTTGCCAAAGTAGTGGAAAATATATTTAACCCATATTTAGACGGAACAACCAAATTATATGCTACACTTAACCCTCAAATACTAGAAATGCTATTGTAAAATTTCAAAACTTTACAACCCAACAACAAACTGAAGACATTAACTGAAGATAATTTAGTGACCTCACTGAGCAATCTCCTTACCCTACATAGTAAGTGTCATAGTAATCTTTATGTGGCATGGACATGATTGAGACCTCAAATCATGTGTCCTGTTAAGGTGGGCTGTTTCCTTTATTATTGATTGGACAGGTTAGAAAAACAACAGGTGAAAAAAAAAAATCTGACAGCCTTACATTGATAAAGAGAACCAAGTCATAACTAGACACCAGAATATCACATAGACTTAAAAGTGGGTTTTTTGGGGGGGACTTGGGCCAGTAAACAACCACCTAGCAACTACATAGCAACAGACTAAAAAAATAACAATGAGAAGACCTTAACAACTGCTTAGCAACATTACATTCTTGCTAGATTTCTCTGCGTAAGATAAAAAAAAATAATAATATAATAAAAAATTGTTGTAATGATGAAAAAAATTTTTTATTTTTTTATTTATTTTTATTTGTTTGTTGGTATTATTAGTATTTTATTATGATTATTATTTTTTTTTTGGATAAAAAAATAAATAAAAATAGTATTATTGTGAAAAATTATTACAATTTAAAATAACTTTGGTAACATTATAAAAGACACCAAACTTTTACATTTTAAATGTGCATAATATTTAATTACTTATAAAAATTATTTTGAATAAAAGTTCAAGCTCACATTACGCCACAGTTTCAAAGCATGAACAAATAATGTTTTCATCCATAATGCTTAATGCAAAAAAAAAAAAAAGAAAGAAAGAAAAGAAATAAATCTGAAAATCTTTCTTCTACACTATTTTGTTTATATAGCATTTTTCACCATTTATGTTTATTATGTAGGTGGCATTATTCCAATACTGTCGTTAATTTAGAAAACATAAGTGTCAATTCTGGGGAAAATTGTCTGGGGAAGAAATAGTAATGGAAATAAATGTTGGAGATAATGTAATATCACATAACATGAATAAAAACCAGGCTATTGACAACCATCTGCAACGATTTGTCTGTCTGTAACATGCAGTTACTACATCTTTTATTTTTTTTCCTCTCACTAGGTGGATGGCTTTGAAAATAACTTATATGTCTTTCACTCAAATCCTGTTTTTCAAAATCCCCAAATTGTTACTGTAACAGCACAGGGATATTTAGGACGTAATGAAAAGCTAGACCATCTTGCTCTGTACAGAAGCAAATATTACAGAGCTCATCCTTGGCAGAGACGTGGTCATTAACACAAGGCAGAGATCTGCCTAAATGGACTTAAGCTGGGTGAGGGAAGCTCTTCAGCAGCAGTCGACATTGGACAAAGTCATGACATGAACTCCGGCTGAAGGGCCCTTTTAATCTACAGTTAGGGTCACACCGGTGAGGGGGTGACACAAGCGTTTCATTCCTCTAATGAGCAGAGCACGATCGCTGCTAGTCCATTAGCAAAGCCTGTCTGAGTTGGTACTATTTGAATTTGAACTTACTTCACGACCGTTAAAAAAAAGTACATTCTATATAGTATGAATAGTGTGAATGAAATTTGGATGTACTACATCCGCCATGTTGTTACTCTCCACATGACCTACCAGTGTCAGTTGTGTCGCTTTACTGCCCTTCTTAAATCCTCTTCCGTGGCCTCATGGGATTGTAAAGTGTCCATCGAATGCACACTTCAGAATCCAAGTGGAAGTAGTAGGTAATTCGGTTACTTTTCGACTATTGTTTTACATACTACCCACCACACATAATATTTTTCACCTACTATACTGTAGGGAAGTATGCGATTTTGGACACAGCGTAAGAGCTACAGAAGTTACTTCAGAGCTATAGAGTCAATAGAAATCTAATATAAAAAACACAAATAGCTCAGATTCTAAATTCTTTCCCATTTGTAATTATGAGATGAAAACATGAATGAAAATTATTTTTTACAGTATACATTAATGCACCGAGTTATGTTGCTTTCCTGCTGAAAAGTGACTAAACTGATTTGCTAGTCTTAGCCAGTTTATGCTGGTCTAGCCAAACTGGTGTTGAGTTGAAAAATGCACTAAACCACTCTAAAACCAACCAAAAGCTAGCCAGGCTGGGATACCAACTAAGACCAGCTTAAGCTGGTTTAAGATGGTTTTCGTTGTAGTTGTTTTTGTATGCTTCAGCAGGGACCCAGCTAACAAAAATGTGTATAAAATTATAAAATGTTATTTCTGAACGTTCTCTGAACAAAGCGTCCGATTTTTTAAATTGTTTTCAAGACATTTTTACTTGGTTTTATATGAATGCTTTATTTACGAATGAAAATTAAATTTGATCAATTATGGAAATGTTATTTTTGAATGTTCTCTGAACGTTCTGAAACAAGGAGTAACATTTAAATAACGCTAGATTAAACATCAAAATAAAACATTTCAGAAGAACGTTCTATGTATAAATGATGTTTTTGTGCTAACGTTTTTAGAAAGTTATTAAAGACCAGTTACCTTCAAGCGAACATTCTATTGATAATAAATATATTCTTCTGTTAATAGAAGAATGTTTGTTCATAACTTTGAAAGAACCTTGACAGAACATTTGCCAAAATTCTGAGAACTTTCTCTCTTAGTTGGGGAAGCACACTGTTATTAAAATAAGCTATTCTGCTTGTTGGAATAACTGTTTATTATGATTATTAATTAAAAAAAAATTTTTTGAAAATTTTTACATTTTATCATATTGCAGTTTCAGCCATTTAATAAAAGCAACTGAGGCTGTTTATTGTCATGCCAACTACACACTTCGTGGCCAAATAAATGATTGTTTGCTTTAATCAAAAAATATTCCTTATTGTAACTTAGAAAATGCTTTTTTATTATTTAAGCCTTTATGTTAAGATGTTTATGTGATTCTGTAGTGTGAAAGTTTTAATTTCTTTTACTCCTCACAGCTGGGTCCTGAAATTTCCCCCTTAGGCTCCAACAGCAGCGCTCCATCAGTCAAAGAAACCGAACAACTTCACAAAGTTCACGGCTAAATTACTGCTAATCTCATCCATTCAGTGAGTCTAATAGCAGTACAACCTCTTAAACCAAGGCCAGGACCTGCAGGAAGAACAGTATGCTAATAGCACTGTCTTCAGCCTTTTTTTGTGTGTGTGATAAAAGCAAGCTGAAAGCGTGACAGAGTGAGGGATGATGGGAAAGCTATAAGGCTAGGAGGGCTGTTGAACTGTGGAGGGAACGGCTGACAGCTGCAAGAGCCTGTTCATGAGCATTACATCATCTCAGGACTTGAAAAGCTGATAGCGATAACCCTGCGGTGTGTTTTTATGTGCATGTGGAGGGTTGCATTTGGGTTTTGGAGTCAGACTTACAAAATAGTCTCTCAAGCAAAGGCCATAATCGATTACATCATTGTGAGTTACCGACAATATTCCATTACTTGTTTACTTTTGATAAAACTAATGGAATGCAATACTAAAAACTAAGTGCTTGTGAATGAATCAGTCAATTTATTGACAAATATGGGGTCAGTTTTTGGCAGACAAGTTGTTAAATGTCCTTTTCTATCTTATTAACCACTTTTGTAGGATGAATAACTAGATTTTTACATTATGACCATGCAAAGCTCATAGACACAATGCCAGGCAATTGCTATGTAGTTGCTACATCATTCTGGATGGCCCTTACTAATTCCAAGACAAAACAAATCGTATATTTTCTGATTATTGATTGGTATTCTGGTTTCTAAATATAACTGGGTCCCTCCTTCGATGTATATCTATGAGATGGTTTTATGAAATTTACTGTCCATCCACCAAAAATTTGGATTACTTATTTCAGTTGTTCTGATGTATACAGTACAAATGTCATCCACCATTAAAATTAAAGGCTCTTTGGCATTGATGGTTCCATGAAGAACCTTTAACATCCATGGAACCTTGCCACTGCACCAACGATTCTAGATAGTGGAAAAAAGTTCTTTAGATTTTTAAAATGTTCTTCACACTAAGAATAAAAAGGCTCTTCCCTGAAAGGTTCTTTGGGGAACCAAAAATAGCGGTTCTGTGGCATCGCTATGAAAACCACCTTTATAAGCTTTATTTTTAATAGTGTAAAGTAGAAAAAAGGCAGTTATAATTTTTGTTTTTAGTTGTTTTTTGTAAAAATTTCTTTCATTTGGCTAATTTTTTAGATAATGGATTTACATGGTGGTAAATAAAAACCCTTAACACTTCAGATAATAAGATTAGTCTTAAAGCAGAAGGATCTGCCAGTGTTTAAGGCAAAGAGTTAGCCGATGCAAAAGGAACCAACTTAAAACCTGTGATCAATGACAGTTTTCAGGAAGCATATCAAGCTAAGAGATTTAAAGGTCTGTCAGTTGACATCATGCATTTAAAATGAGGGGGAAAATACACACTGGGTAGAACTGTTGAGATAAAATGACTAATCAAACATGAGTGAGCCAGAAGCTCCTCTCAGACAAGCCTTAAACACCAGATGCTCTGAGAATTAACCCATGCATTTCCGAGAGGCTTGAGTGGTCTGGTACACGAAGGGTAACTTGCAGCCCCCGCTGAGCTATGAAGCCTCTGGCGTACACCACACAATAGTTTGGGGTTTCTATAAATAATCATAAAGGCTGGAAGGATAATCTTATCGTGATTGCAGAGGTCAATATAATCAAGCAGGAAAATGTTTGGCAACATCAGGAAGTGTCTGTGCATGTCAGTCTGTGAAAGAAGTAGTACTGAATGGCCAAAGCACTCAAGAATTGGATTTGAATTTGACTTTTCACTATGCATGCTTCTATTTATTTCTGAACGGAAATTTAAATATTCCTATGAAGGCCAGCAACCATGCACCTTTTCATCAGAAATGTAAAATGCATGTAAAAATATTGTAATTTATGAATTTAATAAAGAACAGGCCACTTCTGGTCTGATTCTCAACCAATTAAAAATCCCTAATATGCAAATGATCTAAAATGAATTATAATGAACTAAACTGCCAGTTTAAATAATGAGCTAAGGGATCATTTCTATGACTCCACCGGACAAATACATCACACAAAAAGATGCACTTCAGTAAACATAACGTAAAAATGTCATTAAATGTTTATTTTACATTTCTACAGGTATAAACTATGATCAAAGAGCGCTTATGCTACAAATGATTGTATAAGTGCTAAACCATAACTATTGACTTGTTTTTGGGAGTTGAAGGATTAACATCAATGATTTGTTCCACTTAAAAAGCAATGATATTTCAAAACACGAATACAAGAGCGTCAAGACAGATAAATTCATAGTCATTTACCTTTTTTGCATTATTGTTATTTGGATAAAGTTAATTAACATTTCATACGAGTCAGAAGAGAAAGCAAACTTACGGAGACGTAGCCGGATGCCAAGCCAGCTTCTGGGAGGTGATTTGTGAAGAACTGGATGCATAATCCACTTGTTGGGTACCATGTTGTCTGCTTTTACTCTGCGTCCTCTGTGTTGAGGTAGAAATCCACACTATAACAGCCGGCGGAGGGGTCACTAGCGGTCAGATACGACTCCTGGCATGATGATTGAAGAATGAACACTACTTTTACTGCCAGGGGCATAGATCCCAGGTGGGACACATCCCACAGATTTAAGTAAGCATCATATTGCCAAAGTTACATCCAGAGTATTTATCCCTTTAAACTAACTTGGTTAATTTGAAAATATACAAAACATAATGACTGTTAATTATAAATACAAATACACTGGTGCTAAATAGCATTAAAAGTGGTTCATTGGCTCATATTCATAAGGGAACCACTTTAAGTGCTATATAGCATCCTTTAAAAAAAAAAAAGATGTTATACAGCACCTTTGTCAAATGGTGCTGGAAGAACCATAAGAAGGAACCCCATTCTTAGATTTAAGATCTCTTATATGTTTACTATGAATGGGAATTTACTACAATGGCAAAAGCTGTTCTCAATCATTTTTATGCTTTTCTGAGGTCAAAAAGTCTTGTGTGGGGGCCCTGGAATATTTCCTTTGATGGGACAATAAGGTTGAGAATCACTTTATCTTCAGGAAATACACTGTATTTTACTGTATGTGATGCTAAGTTCATTCTCTCCTGGTCTATTAAGTTCTTCAGAAAGACATTTAAAATATGAAAAACATGTATTTAATTTGTGAATTAAACATAATGCTGATATTTTTTGTTAGACTTAAAGTTAAAAACATTAACATGGGTAAACTGCCCAGAAATTGTCAGGAAAAAATAATAATGATGTTTTTGGGAGTTGAAGGATCAACATCAATCATTTGTTCCACTTAAAAAGCAATGCTATTTCAAAACATGAATACAAGAGCGTCAAGACAGACATATTCATAGTCATTTACCTTTTTTGCATTATTGTTATTCGGATAAAGTTAATTAACATTTCATACGAGTCAGATGTATAAGTAATCTTTCAAAAAAATAACAATAATGATAAAAAAAAACTTGACAAAAGTATACAGTTTGCCAAAATCTTTCATAATAATTTCATTGTAAAAATCAAACAATTAAGCAATTATGTTTTAAAATATTACTTGAGAAACATTTTAACATCTATAAAACAATGATTAAGTTATCAAGCACACATATTTTAAATATGCAATAAAAGTATTTTAGTACTTTTTATGAGAATGTCACACCACTTTACTTTTTGGAGTCTAACTTTTTTTTTTTAATGGTATAAACAGTGCAAAAATCTAAAAAAACAAATAAATTACATGTCTAAGACCTTGTCACAATGTTTTTTAGTACTTTTTTTTCTTTTTTATTTCACATCTTAATGGTATAAACAGTGCAAAAATCTAAAAAAACAAATAGATTAGATGGGTTGCACATTTCAAACAGGCCCGATTTGGCTGCATCTCCTTTGATCTCACAGTATTCTGTTGCATTGCCATTTAAATGGCTCGGTAAACGTGCACGCTGTTTACTTTTGCATCTCAGCGATTAACAAAACGAACTACAACATGACCAACGCACCTATTAGATCCAGCGATCGCATTTGATTCTGAGGTGATTCTATTAATCTATTTCGAAACTCACTCTAACCTGTTGCATGGTAAAGCTTCATCATCGACCCGCGGAGCCAAAACAAGCTCGTCCATTCAGCAGCAGCAGGACTTTAAATACACTCCAGTGTCGCTTTCATCCCCTCGGAAAGGTGCTGAATCTACTGCACCGCCGCTGTCTTCTGTAAATCCATGCTTGGTGGGACAGGACTGGCGACTATCAGCGTGAAAGTTTCTCGCTGCTTTGTCTGGGCTGCTCCCTCTGCTCTGTTTCAGTCGTGGAAAGCGTTTTCCATTCATTCAAGCACCTTTAGTCAAGAGATCCCGCTGCACTACCTGCGTTCAGCCGCTAGATTGCACAGGCGCACAGTGTGTAGAATTCATTTTAACGCAATTTTTCATTCTTATTCTATTTTTTTACGCACCTTTTAGTTTCTAAATTGAATAGTTTATGTCTATGTTATAGACATAAATATGACATGTTTACAAAATTATGCGACTTTTTTTTAGGAATCAAGTTTCACACTGTAAAATTGCTTTCATATCATTGCTCTTACCCTCAGCGGTAGTAGTACAGGAGTTCATCTGCAGGCTTGTCTGAATATTTTGCTCCATCTGCTGTTCATCATGTGCATCTGCAAACACGTGCATTTAGGTGTATTTGGATGACATTATTTATTTTAAGCAGTGTTGAAGTTGGTTGGTAGAGAGACTGTTGAGCTGTGAATTGAATTATTTTTATTTATTTATTATTATTTTTTCTGTTTGCAGCCTGGTGGTAGCCTACTAGTCCTTGATGGTGTGGTAACTGTTACATACAAAATCATAAATGGGTAAATCAAGAAGAGGCCTACATGTCGAGAATAGCCTACTCTCAAGATGTATTACGTGAACACGATTTGAATTTTACAATCACCGCAAACAGTTTACTAGTCCAATATTATCAATTGCAGGCAACTTATTCTCTGTGCTTTGACTGAAGCCCTCTGCTGGGAAATCCACTTGATGCTGTTAACGTAATAAAGATCAAAATGTGTTTCCACTATTCTTAGAACGAGAAGAAACTGAAAGCTGTTCAATGAATTTCTAGGCCAAACTACTTGCTGCATATTTCGGAGGGAGTGAAGGCTACTAGTTAGCTATACTTCTTCCGTGAACTAAGGATATACAGTAGCTGTCATGATGAAAGTGTTGTATTTCTTTACAGTTTTATTTCTGGTGTCTAATATAACATTAGCAGCATCAGATTCGAGTTGACTGGATGATGTCTTGAATCTTCTGGGTAAAAAATTGGTTCAGCATTTGTACGAGACATTCATTTCTATGCCAAAAAGATTTTTCGATAAAGATTATCTGTCTTTTGATTCTAAACGTAAGTAAAAGCTTAAATTTAGTTATCCTATTTATGTTTATAAGTTCAGCTTTGTTAGCACATCTACCTGTAACAAACCTCATGATATCTCGAAACAGCTTCAATGAAAAGAACTGTGTATATATTGTTGTTTTTAAAAATGGTTTCTTAAAATATTAAATTTCCCTTAAACATGCACATATACAAGTCTCAGGTTAAGTCGAAAGATCTTTTGTTAAATGTGTTAATATGATGGATGTGAGGATTTGTATGTTTTTTTGAATTGTTTTTTTTTTTTTTTTTTTATTTTTATAATAAATGTATCCTTTCATTAGATAATAAGAATTTAAAACGGAGGGGAAATATCATTATGAAATGAATGTTTTTCTCAAATACGTCGTTGGTGTCACAATTATTGGCACCCCCTATAAATTCTTGTGAGTAAAAATATAAAATATCTCTGAAGTATATTATTCATTATTCATTCATATTCACAATTTTGAGCACTCCAGCACGATTATAATCATGAAATTCATCCAGCTCTGCTTCCTGTTTCACAGAAATATAAAAGGGAGGAAAACAAAGCGCAAATCCCCTTAATAATCCATCACAATGAGAAACACCAAAGAATATATTTCTGATGTGCAGCAAAAGATAATTGAGCTTCACAAATTGGGGAAGTGGCTTTAAGAAAAGAGCTAGAGCAGTGAAAATTCCCATTTCCACCATCAGGGCAATAATTAAGAATTTCCAACCAACAAAAAATGTTACGAATCTGCCTGAAAGAGGATGTGTAGCTATATCGTCCTAATGTGCGGTGAGAAGGAGAGTTTAAGTGGCTAAAGACTCTCCAAGGATCACAGCTGGAGAATTGCAGAAAATAGTTTGAGTCTTGGGGTCAGAAAACCTTAAAAAAAATTGTCTAACAGAACCTACTACATCCACATGTTGTTTGGGAGGGTTACAAGAAAAATTCTCCTAGCTCATTTAAAAACAAACTAAAGCATATTCAGTTATCAGGGCCTAGCCAGGAACTTTAAATGGGAATGGCTTCTATTATCAGATGAAAACTAAAAATGAGCTGTTTAGCAGTAAACACTCAATATGGGTTTGGTGAACACAGAGAAAAAAAGTAACCCATGTGTATAATGAAATATGCTGCTGTATTTTTGATGTTGTGGGCCTATATTTCTGCTGGGGGTCCTGGACATCTTTTTAGACACATGGCATCATGGATTCTATCAAATACCAAACAGATAAAAAATCAAAAAGTGACTGACTCTATTAGAAATCTTATAATGGGCCATGTTTGGATCGTCCAACCGAACAATAATCCAAACACAAAACTCAAAAAAACAACAGATGAAATGGGTCACTGAGCTCAAAACCAAGCTCTCTGCTATAGCCATTCCAGTCCTCTGAAACCCTACAGAAAATGAGAGGAGTTGAACTGAAGAGGAGAAGCACCAACGTGGGAGTGGAAGCTCTGGAAATCTAAGGGTCTGGAGTGATTCTGGATGAATGAATGGTCTCTGATCTCCTTGTCAGGGTTCTCTAACCTCATATCAGGCAGTTAGAGGAGAACATTTAGAGCTGGTTTAAACTGACAAATGGAGGTTTCAAAAAAGTATTGCATAAAGGGGGCTATTAATTGTGTCCAATGTGTATTAGAGAAAAACATTTATTTTATGATATTTCCCCCTGCCTTTTTTGCAATCATATTATAATTGTGGCCTCGACTGTATGGTTACATTTTTGTATTACATGCATTAAATTTCCCTACAATGCATTTTTAATGTTTATGTCTCTTCTTCAGTTGGATTTCCTGAAAAACCCTTCTACATAGATCATCATTTGATTGATGCACTCACATTCCTACCTCTGGAGCTGAGCATGTGCTCCAGATCTGAGGTGATTATATCATCAAACGCGGGCTTGTAAAACACCATACATTCCCTAAGGCTAGACAACTAAGGAAGAGTTGAATGACAAAATCAGATATGAAAGATATACACATGACTCAAGACTTTTCCAAAAACATGCCTTTTAATACACAGACGGCAAGTCAGACAGACTCAATCGTTGTAAAAGATGATCACTGGTGGTGCATTATGCCAATGAAGTATGACTTTGACCTTTTGCCGTATTTAGTGAATTTTTGTGCCTTGCGTTGTCTGATTTAATACTCTGCTTTTCAAGTTAACCCTATGAATTAAAAGTTTTGTGTCTTGTCAGTTCTAGAACAAGGGATCACACACACAAAACAGGATTGTTTTTTTTTTGGGTTTTTTTTTTCTTACTCTGTTTTTCAAAAAAAAAAAAAAAATTGGCCTGTTTCATTTCTCTTTAGGGGCAAAAGAGGACATCATGAGAAGTTGGTTGTATACTACACATATTGGAGTCAATTAATATCACGAATATTACGCAAAAAATAAAGTAATTTTTGCAAAAGAAAATAAAGTTTTTGCAAACGAAAAATTAAAGAGTATTGAGGAAAATAATTTTTGCTTTTTGCAAACAAAAATTTTGCAAACATAAATGATACCGCGCGATTTTGTCATTTTCCATGGTCATATCTTTGCAACCTGATTTTATTTTTGCGTGTCAGTACAGCTTTGCAGTTTTTTTCCTGTGCGGGCCACTCGTGGCGCTGTTTTACAGTCAAGGGGCAGGGGTGTGTACATACATCGCCTCCCTTTACGTCATTAGCCCAGACCACTCCAGGACTTTACTGCAATGGATCGCCTTGTTTACACTTAGCACTCGTTTGTTTTCATTTGGCCTACGTTTTATTAATTAAATCTTGAGTTTCTTTCGATATCAGTTCTTGTCAACTATAATACACCCTTTTATATTTTTTGATAATTTTACAAAAAACTGCCAAATGTAAATATTGCTAATTTTCAACGAAGGCTCAAATTTAAATATGCCAAAATGAGGGCTCATCCTGTAAAGTGTTCATCATTTTATAATGCACACCATTAATTTCATAATTATTCAAATAAACTGTAAATCATAATATTTGCTACTTTTCATTATGCACTTAAATACAAATTTAAAGCTCAATAGCATTTGAAGAATGCACATTCATAAAACATACTGTAAAGTGTTTTCACTAGGTGTATATATGCACACCAAATAAAAAATAAACTGTAAATAGTGGTCATGGTTACATGGGCTCAGCCATCTTTGAAGCTCACATAGCTGAAAACACTTTCATAAAACATACTGTAAAAGTTCTCTTGTGTGTCAACTAATGCACACCGTTCATAGTTTGTCATCATATTAAATAAACGTAATCATAATGGGCTATTTTCAGATACAAGCTGTACGTCCATTTGGATGATAAGCATTTGTACAGATTTACAGTTTATTTTTACTCATCAAAAAATATAAAAGGTGTCATTATAGTTTGAAACCTGGAATAAGACAGTTGTTTTCATGACTGTTAGTCATTCTCCTTGCTGCTATTACGTTAGAGAGTGTTGCTTTCAACTTTAGAGACGTTCCCTAGATTTGAATATCGAACGTCCAACGTCAGCAACTTTTGTAAAAGTTTTATGTGCATGGTATCTAATGAGCAAACACTGCTATACATATACATTTGTTCAGGTTATTGCCTGGATGTAGTGAATAAAAGGTGGCTGCATGCATCTGCTGGTTTACACATAGCTGCGTTCGGGCCGATGACGTCACAGGGAGGCATGATGTTACCCCTGCCTTTTGACTCAGAAAAATTAAACGTGAGTAAAACTGACACGCAAAATAGGTTGCAAATTTAGATGATGACCATGGAAAATATTATTGCAAAATCAGTATCATTTAGGTTTTGCAATTCTTTATTTTTTTGCAAAAGCAAAATCTATTTTCCTCAATACTTTAATTTTCGTTTGCAAAACTTTATTTTTTTTGCAAACTTTATTTTTTTGCGTCGATTGATATTAACTTCCCAATATTTGACTCCATAGACACACAATACTGGAAGAACGTGGCTTCATAATGCTTTTGAAGTATAAGATTCTTGACGTATATTTATTTTTTGTAAGACTTTTTTTTTTGTATTGTGTTATGAAATTTTTTTCTTGACTGTTTTTCTTCATATAAGGCTAGACAACTAAGGAAGAGTTGAATGACAAAATCAGCATATGTATAAAAAAATTTTCCAAAAACAGTTAATTACACATGTAGACTATGTTGTTCCGGTGGTGCTATGCCCAAACGTATTTAGCTATGATTCCATAGGGGTTTTTGACAGCACATTTCCACATGATTATACTCTTTGGGCAGCCCTTTATATTTTTTTTATATTTTTTGCGTTTGTCATTCTTATTGATACATTTGCACCTGTACATTACATAATGCTATTTTGGATTACACTGACTTTAAAGGGTCATTGTTTAGTTAGCACTCGTTTGTTTCATTTCTATTTTATTAATAAATCTTGAGTTTTTTTGATTCAGCTTGTGCCCCTTTTTTGATTGGCCTTTTGACATAACAAATGAGCTCGTCCATACACAATATATTCAATTAATATCACATATTAGTGTCATAGTGCATTGTGTAGCTTATTAAAATTGTAGTGGTCAGTTGATGAAATAGCAAGGAAGAAAAGCACATGTCTCAAATGTAGGCTACGGGCTATAATACAAGCTGTAGAGAGATAAGCAGAATTGTTTTTTACTCTCCTCGAACCAAGGAAATATACCTGTAATTTGCTTTCACAATGAAAGCGCAGCATTTTGTAATATTGCTGGTCTAATAAACAATCTTCAGGTATGCTGGATGTGTGTTTGTGGCTGCTGCATCTGTGGTTTTACACATATTTTGAACGGGATGGATTTACTGCCTTTTGACCTCTATAGAGTAAAACTGTAGGTGTTTTGATGATAATTTTATGAGTTGTTTTTTTAAAATGTCAACATATAATCGAATAACTTACAAGCACAACTACTGTATTTTTTTTGTGAATCTAAAAGGATAACGATACGTATAAAATAAAACCATATTCCCCCAAAACTATAGCTATGATGTAATTTCAGTATAATTATAATTTGTACATAATCCATTGGATTACACAAATTAGTTAATGTGTTCTAACTACTTTTTGATTACTTTTAGATTACTTTTGACCTAAAATATATTTCAATTAATGTCACGAAGTGTGCAGAGCAATAGTTGATGAAAAGCTACATAAAAAGTAGAATTTTAGAAAGGAAAATCTAAGAGAAATCAATTGTGTGAATAATATTTAAGCAGAGCTTTTTTAAAATGTAATATGATCTAAAAAGGAATCTGAGATGGATAGACCCAGCATTGTATAAATGATAACTACCAGTTTTTCATAATGAGATGATTAGAATTAATAATTCCCTTTAATTTTAATAATTCCCTTTATCAATTATCACTTTTTTTCAGCCTGCTACAATCTGCTTAAACATAGCAACATTGTTATTTGTCGACTTCACATATCTTCACATCTTTCAGGTTTGGAGGAAGATTTAAGAGAAAACTTCTTTGGACAGCACATTGCATCTAATGTTATACTAAGTGCTGTGTCATTATTTATGACTGACAGCAACCCAAACAAACCGCTGGTCCTCTCTTTCCATGGGACTTCAGGAACTGGAAAAAATCATGCTGTTAAAATCATCGCAAGAAATGTGTATGAAAAAGGGGAAGACAGCAAGCATGTTCACACATATATAACTATGCATCATTTCCCACACAAAGAAATGGCAGACTTGTACAGTGTAAGTAAATAAATGGTAGTACTTTAGTCTTGGCCTAAGACTCTAGCAATCACATTTATTGCTTCTTTACCATGGTCGGGCTCTAGATTTAAAGTGTAAGGCCCACAGGACAGCGGGATAGTTGGGTATTTGAATCATTACAGTTTCAGTAATTACAGTAATGATGCTGCTGTTAAACTGACAGCATTTTTCGCCCCCTAAATTCATTTATTAAAAATAACATTTTTGTAAAATGAGGGACCCGAGGGAGTGTTGCACATATCAGAAGTAATTTCTTCAAATGGGATTTGCATGTTCTGCATATTCAGGCACAGCTAAAGCAGCAGATTCATGAAAGTGTGTCACGTTTTCCCCGCTCCATGTTTATATTTGATGAAATGGAAAAGATGCATCCACAGCTGATCGATGCCATAAAACCTTTTCTAGACTACAATGCCCGTGTAGATGGAGTGTCATTCCGCAAGGCAATCTTCATATTTCTCAGGTAATGCCCTCAAATCAGGGGTTTGCTTTATGGTTTTCCTTAAATGCAGCTATAGACAACATATTAGCTACAGTACATAAAATTCAAACACAGCGGTAATTAAATGTCCTTCTTGCTCCGTAGTAAAGGGTGTGACAAATGTTATTATGATTTTTTTTTTTTTGTAGTAAAGCTGGTGGTGTTGTTGTTGGTGTGGTTATTCTGGATTACTGGAGAGAAGGCCTTTGTCGGGAAAACTTATGGATGAACAGCAAGGAACTGGAGATTAAAATCTCTGAAAAAATCTTCAATGATGAGAACAGTGTGTATTGAAAGAGCATTGAAATGATTTATATATATTTCAAAATAAAAAAAGATATATTTACAATAATGCCTTTTAATACATTTTATTTACTTTCAAAATATATTTTGTGCCTGATAAGCATGTTTTTCAGTGGTTGTTTCCTAAATGAATACATTTGATTTTTGCCCAAACCTCAATATGTGTTTGCATTTACTCCATAAATAACTATTTTTTTTAATGTTAATGTCTCTTCTGCAGGTGGATTTCTGTACTCTAGTATCATAGATAAGCACCTGGTTGATCATTATATTCCTTTCCTACCTCTGGAGCTGAAGCATGTGCGTCAGTGTGTCCTGGTTGAGATGGCCCACCTGAACGTCCCCCAAGACTCTGATCTGGCAGATGAAGTGGCCGGAAACATGCCTTACTTCCCTAAAGAAGAGAAAATCTTTTCTCTTAAAGGCTGCAAGAGTGTCAGACAAAAGTTGGCGCTGCATATTGATTCACAGCGGCCCAAGTTGTCCAGTTAGATACACAGCTGAACAGCAATGACCTTACACTACTCATTTATTTTTACTTATTAGTATTTCAGTCTTGATGAGTTACATATCTTGATGATATCTGGAGTCTGGACTATTCTGCTTCTTGATAAGTTAAGATTGTCTCAGTATAAAACATTTTAATCAAGGCCTATGTGTACAGCCTGTTTAATTTTTTGGGTCCACATTCTTTAGTCCTACCAGATTTTGGAAGTACCTTGGACTTTTGCATCTGATACATCACTATGGTAGTGTTTTCTGAATGCCAAAAACACCTTTACGATTTTTGTTAGTTGTAACAAAATGCCATTGTAAGGGGTGGTTTCCCTACAGTGGTTCAGGCTGTAGGATTGCCGAAGGACTAAAGAAATGTTATCAGCACGATGGTATAAAACTGTACCATTTCTAGTCTGTTACCACCCACTGCCACTTATACCAATGACGGAAATAAGCGCAGTTACAATAGCTAAATATTTGGGAGAGCATTGCTATTAAGTGACTATATTGTATTGCAATAGGTAGTACTTCAAAGTTAATATTGAATCAAGATTAGTTGGCACATAATTAATAATTGAAATGGTTTAATAACAATATTTTGTTATGCTTACACTTGAATTGGTTACAAAATAGATGAAGGGTAGTAAAACATATAGTTAATTGTACCTAACATGTATGTAAAATATTACCTGAGAGAGAAAGAGAGAGGGGAAGATGGAAAGAGGGAGAAAAAGAGGGAGAGAGGGCAGAGGGCAGAGCCCGGAGAGAAGAGCTCCAGCAAAGAAAAGCCAGCAGAGAGAAAGAGACAGAGCAACATTTACAGTCTTCTTTTATCCCTTCCTTGACCATGTGACTGAAACCCAAATGTGAGGACCATTCAAACTGACCTATCAGCAGACTACAGCTTCACCCAAAAGGTGTGACAATTAGCAGACCCCCGATGTATAAACATGTTGGCCTACAGGCCTTGATCGATATCAGCAATTCTGTGCCTTCAGGAATGCCAAATGGCCCTTTTGGTTACTCAAGATAGTTTGGGACAGGAAAACATAAGTCTTTGATAATTTTTGACCCTACACACCATTAAATAGTTTACACATACAGAGAGAGAGAGAGAGATAATTTTGACTTTTACAAACCCTTTATTCTACACAAAAACATACAAACTTTAAATACATATACAGGTGCTGGTCATATAATTAGAATATCATCAACAAGTTGATTTATTTCACTAATTCCATTCAAAAGTGGAACTTGTATGTTATATTTCATTCATTACACACAGACTGATATATGTCAAATGTTTTTATTTCTTTTAATTTATTTCAAATGTGATGATTATAACTGACAACTAAGAAAAATCCCAAAATTAGAATATTGTGAAAAGTTTCAATATTGAAGACACCTGGGTGCCACATTCTAATCAAAACACCTGCAAAGGCCTTTAAAATGGTCTCTCAGTCTAGTTCTGTAGGCTACACAATCATGGGGAAGAGTGCTGACTTGACAGTTGTCCAAAAGACGACCATTGACATCTTGCACAAGGAGGGCAAGACACAAAAGGTCATTGCAAAAGAGGCTGGCTGTTCAAAGAGCTCTGTGTCCAATCACAGATAACAGAGAGGAGAAGAGAAGGAAAAGATGTTGTAGAAAAAAAGTGTACAAGCAATAGGGATAACCGCACCCTGGAGAGGATTGTGAAACAAAAAACCCTTCAAAAATGTGGGGGAGATTCACATAGAGTGGACTGCAGCTGGAGTCAGTGCTTCAAGAACCACTACACAAAGACGTATGCAAAGACATGGGTTTCAGCTGTCGCATCCTTGTGTCCAAGCCACTCTTGAACAACAGACAGCATCAGAAGTGTCTCGCTTCAAAAAGGACTGGACTGCTGCTGATTGGTCCAAAGTTATGTTCTCTGCTGAAAGTAAAATTTTGCATTTCCTTGGAAATCAGGGTCCCAGAGTCTGGAGGGAATAGAGGAGAGGCACACAACCCACGTTGCTTGAGGTCCAGTGTAAAGTTTCCCACAGTCAGTGGGAGATTGCAGTCAGTGCAGATTTCATTTTCCAACAGGACTTGGCACCTGCACACAGTGCAAAGCTACCAGTACTGGTTTAAGGACCATGGTATCCCTGTTCTAATTTGCCAGCAAACGCCCCTGACCTTAACCCCATAGAAATCTATGGTGTATTGTGAAGAGGAAGATGCGATATGCCAGACCCAAGAAGGCAGAGAGACTGAAGGCCACTATCAGAGCAAAACCTGGGCTCTCATAACACCTGAGCAGTGCCACAGGCTGATCGACTCCATTCCACGCCACATTGCTGCAGTAATTCAGGCAAAATGAGCCTCAACTAAGTATTGAGTGCTGTACATGCTCATACTTTTCATGTTCATACTTTTCAGTTGGCCAAGATTCTAAAAATCCTTTCTTTGTATTGGTCTTAAGTAATATTCTAATTTTCTGAGATACTGAATTTGGGATTTTCCTTAGTTGTCAGTTATAATCATCAAAATTAAAGAAATAAACATTTGAATATATCAGTCTGTGTGTAATGAATGAATATAATATACAAGTTTCACTTTGTGAAGGAATTAGTGAAATAAATCAACTTTTTGATGATTATTCTAATTATATGACCAGCACCTGTAATCTCATTTACAATAAACATTAAACTGTATATTCCTATTGTCTGTTATAAATGACACAATAAGTTGCATTACCAGTTAAAAACCAAACCATCAAACTCCTTCACTATAACCAGATAGAGAGAGATCAATATTATGAATCTAAAATTTATGAAATTAATGAATCAATAGACCAAAACAATTTCTGGAATCGCTTTAAAAAATTTGAAAGCCCCAAATCAGACACATTACTCCAGTGCGGCACAGTCTGGAGGTCTTACTTTAAAACTCTTTCCCACTTGAACCAGACCTCAACCAGCCCCAAACAAAAACAAAGGGAAAACTAGAAGATTTAAAGAAAACAATAAAAACTGACCAAAACCCATTAGACACGTTTATAACCACATCTGAAATAACAGAGCACATTAAAAATCACAAATTAAAGAAGGCATGTGGACAAGACAACATCAGCAACAAAATGCTCAAACTCAGCAGCCCTTACATAATTCAAGCTCTACCAAAATGATTCAGTTTGATCTTATCATCTGGTGACTTCCCCGAGACCTGGTCTGAAGGACTGATCACACCTATATATAAAAAAGAAGGTAATTACCGTGGCATTTGTGTGCGCAGTAACCTTGCAAAGCTTCTTTGCAATATAATAAATAGCCGCATAGTCACATTCCTTACAAGACACAACATCCTAAATAAATCACAAATTGGCTTTTTACCAAAACAACGTACATCTGACCACATCTATATCTCTCCACACTCTAATTAACAAAAATCTAAAGGGCAAACAAAGAAAAATATTCAAGTTTTGTTGATTTAAAAAAAGCTTTCGACTCTATTTGGCATGGTTGTTTATAATTACGAATTATTACAAATTGGCATTGGTGGAAAAACATTCGATGTTATACAATATACAGTAAAAACAGTAAATGTGTCAGATTTGGGAATCTCAGGACTGTGTTGTTCCAGCAGGGCCGTGGGGTGAGGCAGGGATGCAGTGTGAGCCCAGCCCTGTTTAACATCTACATCAATGAGCTGGCAGAAGCTCTGGATCCAGCATCCCATGGCGCATGACTCTGAAGTAAAATGCCTGCTGTATGCGGACGACCTGTTTCTGCTCCAGTTAAAACATGGATCCAACTATATCACAAAATCATTAAACCAATTCTACTGTATGGGTGTGAAATTTGAGGACCAGTATTAAAGTTTGAAAATTGGGAGAACACAATTGGAATTTGCAGAAAAAAATTCTTTGTGTGGGTAGAGGGAGTCACTTCTAACAATGCCTGCAGGGCTGAACTGGGCTTAAACTATACATTTAAAAAACAAAAAACAGCTGTTCAATTCTGGCATCACTTGAGTCAATCTGACACTGAATCTATTCAGTATAAAGCCCTTCTTATCAGTGAAACCCTCACAGTGTCTCATCCTCTAAATATACTCACGCTTAAACTAATGAATGAAACTCAAGCTGAGTCTGACTCCAACCACAACCTCAACATTCAGAAAGAAATGGACAAAAATCGAAAGTATAATTATGATGAAAAATTAAAAATTGAATTTGACCTCCAAACCAAACTCCAGTGTTATTTGGCCCTAAACAGAACCACAAAATTGGATAAATATTTATCAATTAAACAATTAACAAAAAAGAGAAATTCTTTCAAAATATCAACTCAGTAACCATGGCTTAGAAATACTTAGAAATAGAGATAGGAAGTCATGGATTAATGAAGAGCGGTTTGTGAATTGATTTGAATAGAGGACGAGAAACACTTTTCTTTCCACAATTTGCAGCATTGGATTTTTCATTCTTTACTCTAAATGACTCAGGGAATATACTCGGAAAGAATGACATGATGGCAGTCAAACTAGATGCAAAATATGTGTACACCATACACACCATATGAAATGGTTAATGCACTGTATTCATTTGCTTTATTTTACATATTCTTCATTGTATATAATTGTAATTATTTTCATTAATATTAGAGCTACTGCCTGCTGTTGTTATTGTTATTTTATTTTATTTATTTTCTCTCATTTATTTCACATGTATTGTCTCCTTTATTACTTTGATGGTGTAATTATATTCTGTATTTTACACATAGGCCTACTTAAAAATGCTTTGGCAATACTATAATACAGATGTCATGCCAATAAAGCAAACTGACCCTGAGAGAGAGAGAGAGAGAGAGAGAGAGAGAGAGAGAGAGAGAGAGAGAGAGAGAGAGAGAGAGAATGTGTTTGTAACGCGGTGATTCTTTGCTAATATCAATACGCATGTCTCATGGTTTATGAACGCGTCACTCAGATGGATGGATGAATTAGTAGCGGTATATTCATAATCCGTTCATGTTGTAATGGTCTCCTCTCGTTTTGATGTCATATTCGTGATGAAAGCATGAGCTAGGTTGGCTAACAGACTAGCTAAGGATGTTTCACATCAGATGTCATTTTATCTGCATGTGCTGCTTTATTATTGCCCTCAAAGCACGATCTAATGCTTATTTTCTCTTGTCACTGAATGCGCTTTATGTCGCGTTTTCTGTAATAGTCCAAACGCGACTAACATTGCATCTGTTACAAACTTCTGTCCTTTGCATGACAGCTTTCAGCATATGCATTTGACATATTTGATTTAATATCGTTGAACAGTCAGAATTGTTAAGTTTTATTTTATTTGGCATGTGGCGAAGGAAGTTAGATAACAACACTGAAGACCAAACATGCAATTAAAACCAGATCCATGGGTCATTATGAATATTTTTTTATTCATAGATATATTCAGTTTTATAATTGAACTATTTATATACTATTATAATTAATACCTTTAATTAACTTTTATTTTTATATTTTTAAATTGTATTTTAACTTAAGTTAAGGCAGCATTTTTATGTTTTTCATCTAATATTTATATTTGAAGTTTTATTTCAAATAACAAAAACATAACAATAAATATATTTGATTCCTTCATTTACACATTTATCAATTTACCCTTCACATTTTTTGTATTTATGGTTATTTGTTTTTTATTTATTAAAAATTAATGATTATTATATTTAATATTTAGATTTATGTTATTTAGCTACTTATCCTTCATATTTTGCTATATTTATTTTCATTAGAAATTAATTTACTTATATATACTTTAGATCTTTTTACATTTATTTTTTTTATATTTGTATTTATTTTTTTTTGTTTGTTCTTTTTTGTTTTTTTTTTGGTAGTTTATTGTGCATTTGTTTTCATGTTTATGATGAGGATGGTGGTGGTATTGCTCTCTGTGATGATGGTCTGTGTGCTCCTGATGGATGCTATGGTGGAAAGCGCTGCAGAATTTGATCCATATAAGGTTCTCGGAGTCACCAGAAGTGCAAGCCAATCAGAAATCAAGAAAGTGTACAAACGCTTGGCCAAAGAATGGTGAGAGTGCCATTTTTGGTGATTGCAATGCTACAGTAATTTCATGATGTCTAAAAAAGAATGGTACTCCATCTTTCATTTCCCCTGTCAGGCATCCTGATAAAAACAAAAATCCTGAAGCAGAAGACATGTTCATCAAGATAACAAAGTCTTATGAGGTACGGCAGCTCATATAGACTCTGAACAGATCACATGTTGTCAGAAGTAATGCTAACATTAGCTTGTTACTCCATAGATCTTAACAAACGAGGAGAAGAAAGCCAGCTACGATCGTTATGGACAAACAGATAACACTCACCCGTATGGACGTGGCCATCATGGTTTCCGCCACAACTTCTACTTTGATGAGTCTTTCTTCCACTTTCCCTTCAACAATAAGGGTGGCCAGGACTTTGCTAACAGCAAGTACACGTTGCATTTCAGCCAGTATGTCAATGAAGTTGTGCCTGACAGCTTCAAGAGGCCTTACTTGATAAAGATCACCTCAGACTGGTGCTTCAGCTGCATCCATATCGAGCCAGTCTGGAAAGAAACAGTGCAGGAATTGGAAACTCTAGGTAAGTAAGTTCTATTTTCTAGAAATGCTTACATGTTAGGTTCCAGTTAGTGATAAGACCTTACTTGGGTTGAAATGAGTTT
Organism: Cyprinus carpio; assembly: GCF_018340385.1. Taxonomy (NCBI): domain Eukaryota; kingdom Metazoa; phylum Chordata; class Actinopteri; order Cypriniformes; family Cyprinidae; genus Cyprinus; species Cyprinus carpio. Next base: position 750,953 of record NW_024879399.1, on the reverse strand, counting down.
GTGAAGTTGACTTCCTCCATGTAAGAAGTTGATTTTCGCATCTCTAGGGATTGGAATTGGTGTGGTTGATGTTGGTTACGAGCGGCGTTTAGCAAATCATTTGGGAGCACATCAGACTCCATCCATTCTTGGTGTCGTCAACGGAAAAGTGTCTTTCTTCCATTACGCTGTTGTTAAAGGCCACCTGATGCAGTTCATAGAAGATTTGCTGCCACAGAGACTAGTTGAAAAGGTTAGTGAATGTCATCATGCACTCTCTAATGTCTATATTTATATCTTCTGGTCTCAGACGTCTCATTTATGGATGTCTATAGGTTACAGTTAAGAACAACCAAGAGTTTCTGAAGAGCTGGCATAAACTGAACAAGCCACATGTCCTCTTGTTTGACCAAGTGCCTTCGGTTCCTCTGCTTTATAAGGTAGAGTAACCTCCAGAATTGCAAATGTTCAGCCAGTACACCAATGATTGATTGTTTTTTCGCTTCCAATAGCTTACAGCATTTGCCTATAAGGATTATGTGCAGTTTGGATACGTTGATCAAGGTCTTTCTGAAACCGCTGACCTGCTGAGAAAATTCAACTTGAATACTTATGCGCCAACCATGCTTGTCTTCAAAGAGGACGTGGAGAAGCCTGCAGATATTATACAGGTAAACCTGTTCCCTTGACTACTGTAGGCCGTAGTGATTGGATAAAGTCTGTTTCTGGCAAAAACCAACAAGTATAGTTGATGTTTCACCTATTTATAATCAGATTAAGTTGTGCTATTTTGTAGGATTATTTGATTCATTTTGTATCCAACTTTTTTTATTTATGTTATTTGAAAGTTTTATTATATGAAGTGTTACAGTTTGGTTTAATTTGGATTTTTATTTAATTTTTCTAAATAATTACAAAACATTTTCAGGGTTAAGTCATTGTTAATTTTGTAATAAGGCGGGTCCTGGATCCTGGTCTTAGAAGGTCCTGCAACAACATCCTTATTGGTCCTGAAACAACAACAACCAATCAGGTTGGGGCTTCAGTGACATCTCGCTTTAATGGTTAATATTTGTTTTAATATGCATGTTTGACAGGAAATGTTGCTTCTGGACCAACAAATGATGGAAAAATCTTGCCTGGAAAACCATGGTCATATGAGTTGTTTGAGAAGATATAAATATGTTTACTTTTGACTTTCAGTTAACCATTTGCTTCCTCAGGCTAAAGGGATGAAGAAGCATATAATAGATGAGTTCATCTCCAATAACAAGTTCCTCCTGGCTCCTCGTCTGGTAAACCAAAAGCTATTTGATGAGCTTTGCCCTGTCAAACAGTTCCATCGTCGCAGGAAGTAAGATGGCTGTGTAAAAATCAGTAGAGTTAATCTGATGCAACATGTTAAAGGGTCTTTTCCCGAAAGTCTGCGATGTCTTTTCCACAGATATTGTGTTCTACTCATTACTGGTGAGGAAGAATCCTTTGCCACAGGGAATGAAGCCTTCCTCTCGCTAGCCTCTGACAACACTAATGACGTGCTTCGGTTTGCTTACGTCTACCAGCGACGTCAGCAGCCCCTATGTGATGTTCTCTTAAAGAACAAAGATAGCACACTACCACAGGTAGATGTTATCTTCTCAATGCATTTTTGTTTCACACGTTCACACTTATGTATATTAAATGGAGTAAAGGTTATGCGTATTTGGCATGCTGTCTGAGAGGAGGGCTCCGAGCTTGGAATTTGTCCCGAACCCAGTGTGTGTTGTTTATGTTTGTTTAATGATGATATTTGCATATGCAATTATGTGTTTTTATAGCAATGTGTTTTTTTTTTTATCAGCAACACACTTCCGGACAATGATAAAAATGACTTTTATTGGCCTGTTTTCCCATTGAAGTTATCGAAATTGGCAAAATCCACTATTGGTGGACCCTTAGAGTTTAACCCGATGAGATTTTTGTGTGTATTGAGCAGGTGGTGATTCTGGAGAGGCGTAACGGAGCTGGTAAGATTCTGTATAAGCCAGTTTTGGGTGGATGGAACGGCAGTAAGGAAGATAAACACAAGCTCCTGGAGGAACTCGAAAGACTGGAGAAGGATCCCTCCATCCTTAACTGTGACGCCGTTCTCCCAGAGCTCAACAATGAGCTCACCTCGGTGAGTTTCTCAGGGTTTGCTTTTCATGGGGTGTCTTTAATTGGGAAATTAGCGCTGGCGTATATGCCTTTTTCAGTAGAGCTCGGGATTGTGTTTCATGGCCAAATAGTAAACAACATTTTGTACATTTGTTTGCTTTTAGATGTTTTTAACAAGATGGATTTACACAGCATATGACTACTTATCTGAAATTATCGCTGATCTTCTTCACAATAACTGGTAAGTGATTAAAACGGCAATTGACCCTAAACTCTACCCCTCTTTGTTACTGTTGCTAATTCAGGTAATAAGCTTTATGAAATATCTCTTAGTGGCGAAAGGCAAGAGTTGTTAAAGTGGGGTTGGTCAGCAATATTTTTGATATTTAATGCTCTATTAAGATATTTTTCATTCATTTTGTAGGCGTGAGATGATGCCCCTACTGTCTTTGATATTCTCTGCACTTTTTATTTTATTTGGCACTGTAGTTATTCAGGCTTTTAGGTAAGTTTTATTGCATTCATAATTCTGATGTGTTAGATGAAAAATGCAGAGACATTAAACATTGCTGTTTCCAATTTCAGTGACTCAAGTGAGGAAAAACAGCCCAAAACGAAAGCCAAAGAGGCATCCAATGCAGAGAATGGTTCGCCACACACCTCCAGCACATCTAGGTTCTTTCATATATTACGTATATCATATATCGTATTTCATGTATATCTTTTTTAATGATGCACAATGTATCAGTACCATTTTATTTATTGGATATTAGTGGTTTTAAAACAATACTGGATATTTATGTGTGCATGCTCATTTTAATGTTGAAATTATTTATATAATTTATTTATAATAATAATAATATTAAATTTGGAATTTTAATAATATCAGTCATTTGTTACCAGCTATAAAAATAGCGTAAATAATAATAATAAATAAATAATAAATAATTATTTTATATTGATGCATCCCTAATTTATTATACTATTACATGCTCTCATTTAAATGTAATTTTTTTTTTTCCAGCAGTCGCCCACCAAAGAAAAACTTTGTGGAGGTGACAGAGTTAACCGACATAACATACACTAGTAACCTAGTGAAGCTGAGGCCGGGTCACATCAATGTAGTTCTGGTACTTACTGATTCCACAAAGAACATCCTGCTTAGCAAGTTTGCCAAGGAAGTTTATTCGTTCACTGGGTGAGCCCTCATTGCATGCTGTACCCTGCAGTCATGATGTCTAAAAAAGATATATATATATATATATATATATATATAATGTTTCCTCTTCCTCGTAGGAGTTTGACGTAGCACTTCTCCTTCCTAAATGTGGATAAACACAGTGAATGGATGGCGGCCGTGTTGGAATACGCTCAGGACGCTGTGCAGATCGACACAGATGAGGAAGAAGTGTACAGCTGCAAAGTAGACTACACAGGCTATGTTCTAGCCCTTAATGGCCATAAGAAATATCTGTGTCTTTTCAAGCCAGTCTACACAGGTGAAGACTTGGATAGCAAGCCGGAAGAAGAAGGAGGAGGTTCCCGGTCCTGGAAGGGCATGACACGCTCTCGATCCACAAGTCTTCAGATCCATCACAAACTGGATCGACTCGGACTCTGGGTGGAGCGACTGATGGAAGGGACGCTGCCCAGGTACTACGTCCCAGCCTGGCCCGGTCTGGACAAGATCACTGTCAATAAATGAAGCCTCATGGAAGCTAACCTGCTTTTGCTAGAGCTAATAACCCAGCTGGATTAGAAGCACTGAAGGCCTTAGCGAAACCAGGCTTGATGCTGCTCAGAGCCAGACGCTCACAAGTGTTTTTAGGTTTGCATTGTGGAGGAAAGGAAAGTGTTTGAAGGATTTGAATCGACACTGATGCTGACTTCTTGGAAATGTTTTCTCGAGTTGCTCTAATCGAGGGCTTTACAGTCAGTTTGGGTCTTCTGTATTTATTTCAAAAGACTCCAAATAGAGCCATAAAATCAATATAGGGCCAAAAAAGAGCCAAAATATCAATACACCTAGCCTAGCTTTCGATTTTAAACATTTCCAACATGCTGCTAGTTGAAGAATAGCTAACATAATGTAGCATCAACAAACATGATCACTGTAGACGTTTAGTCCTATGTTTACTTATGACAATGCTGTGAATTTTTTTTTTTTTTTACAATTCTAAGAGACACTTTTCCCTTTTAATTTAACCCTCTTGATCTAGAAAGTGCAATATAATAAAAAAAATTTTGCAAACACTTTACAGTAAGGGTATATATGTTAATTTTAGTGAATGCAGTAAATTAAACAACAATAAACAATGCTTTCGCAGCATTTATTAATCATTGGATAATGTACATTTCTACAGAACATATACTACCACATTTTTATTATTTCAAAATTGTGATTTATTGTTAAACAAATCTGAACTAATGTTAAAGAAATGAACCATTTTATAATATGTTTTACTTGCAATTCCATACCAAAAAATACATTCTAAATTGTTAAAAAATAAATAAAATAAAACTTTATTAAAATACTTAGTATTAGTAAATACTTACTTCTTTGTTAGAATTCAAAATTGGCTCTTTAACAACTCATAAAAATTAGCAAACAGTATCATTTGTAATTATTTTCAATAACTTGAACATAAACATTTTTTTTTCTTTCTAAACAATGGTGAAAATATGGGCTTTAGCTGTATATCTTTGTTCACTTAAACTTTCAACAAATTAAGGACTGTAGCTTTATCAATTGAGTATCAAAAGGAAACTGTTTAGATTTAGTCACTTTTTTGTGCATCGCTCTTACTCGTGGTACAAACTTTAACACAACTGGCACAACTTTACAGCAATACCCATCAAACACAAACTGCGCTTCAGTCCCAAGGTGTAAAAAGTTACATAATATTAAATGAATATGTAAAAATATAATATGGGGTTGTGTCTCTAAAATATAGGAAAGATTCCAGATGTTCTTATCAAATTAATAGTGTAAGTAAAGGGTGTAACAGCTCTTTATTGACCTTTACAAGTCAAGTTCAGCTATATAGTGCAGCTATTAAATGAGCAGGTAAAGCCTTAAAGAATGACAAATAGTGCCAGAGACCTTTATCGTTTCCATTTGTGTTCTATCAGTAAATATGTGCTATGGCATGCAAAACATTCTCAACAAAGAGTACAAAGAGAAGAAAAACTTGATTCTAAGTATTTTGTACTATGCATTTCATGTTTGCTGTAGAAAACCGTTTGTCTCCTTTGTATTGGGATGTTTCATTTTATTTGTTAGCAGGATTTAGTGGTTAATGCATTATTTGATTAACTATTGCATATGCACACAAAGGTGTGGGTGAGTTAAATCCACTCCTATATGAAGTCTTCCATTGCTGGCGCATTTTGAGTGATGAATAATATTACTTTATTCATATGGTGTTCAGTGAACATTCATATACTTTATAACTGATGATGCTGTATTTGTGGCATTGTACTATATTAGCATTTTATTTGTGGTTTGCAATGCACTGGTAAATATCTTAAATTTAAGATAGCATTAAATCATGCCAAATTTTCATGGCTTATTAACTCTCTATGACTAAATGTATTTATGTCTGTGGTGCAAAATATTAACACTGGATCATGTTATTATGTATTTGTGTGAATTATTAACACTAAATACAGCTTGTTTTTTTTTTATATCCACATCAATTTTTCCTGTGTTCAAAACTGTGACAGTATGAAACTGTTTTGCTATCAAATACATATATAAACTGATTTTTTAAATCATGTATTTAAGTCACTGTGCAATTATTTGAAATGTTTTGGAGAAAAATAAAGCAATCAATAATATTTTTTTCAGCATGAGCCCGACACCCTTTTGCAGTTTCAATATCCACATTAATTTCAGCGCATGAAAGGGGTCCGATGACCAATTTTCTCACCCAGAATCATGTCACTAGTGTCTGCATGGACATCCACATGTATTAGGCCCACCGGCCCATGTCTGAACAGCAGAAATAGCAATATTTCATACTAAATGTGAGTTAGTTTCGCAAAATAAGGAGGGAGGCCTCTTGTGTTTGCACTAACCTCTCAGCAAGTGCTTGTAGAATTGGGTATGCAATTGTATGATCACCTCCTGGGAATCCAAGACAAGTGTAGAAGTAACATATTAAAAATAAATTCAAAACCGATCCATGTATTCCTGCATATAGAAAATGTTTTTTCACCAAGTGTAAGTGGGATGCAGCCAGTGGCCACAATTTCACGGTAAGCCTTGTGTATTTTTTTGCAGGTGTCCTTCAGGTGAAAGAGGTTGACGTTAACATCACCAATATCTGCCACCTTTAGTGATTCGTATGGGGCCGCTCTTGTCCAGCCATTGTACAACCTTATCATAGTGGATTCTGCCCTGATGTGCCTCGGACCGAATCTATATTGAGTACAAGGGACTCTGCAAGTCATTTTTTGTTCATGAACATTTCAACCACATCAAAAATGATGTATTGTGTTTAGCATTCTGTGCTGGAAATGACATTTTAAAGATTTTACAGCTTGACTGGAAATTACATAAATATTTAAATTTACTATTATTAATTATATAAACATTTATCAACAATTTTAAAAAGGGTTATATGTTTATATATATATATATATATATATACATGTATATACTACATTCTTATTAAAAACTGAGTTACTTGTATTACTTTTAACTACTATATTGAATTTTTAATATTTATATTACATTTTGAAAATACATTTGTTTAAAATATATTTAAAAATAAATCAAATATATACAAATAGTATGTTTTATTATAAGCATGTCTAAATACAAATATTATTAAAATATTTAAACATTTAATTACTATTCTTTATTACATTTCTTTATTTTTAAAATACTTATTCATTTTTTGAAAGTATATTACATGTTATAAAATTTTATTTTTAAAATACAGAAATGTCTAAATGTAATGTTTTATTATAGGAATTTATGCCTATAAAATGTATATTTAAATACAATTTATACCAAATTTATAAAATATTTATAAAAATTAGTTTAGTTAATAGAATAAAGATTAGATTAATAGAATATGACATGTTTTTTTTTTTTTTGTTGTTGTTGTTTTTTTTTTTTTTAATATTATTAATGATGTTCTGCATAGTTTAGCTCCGACACTAATTAAACACACCTGAACCAGCTAACCAAACTCTTACCGGGTATACTAGAAACTTATATATTACAATGATAATATACTGCAGTGTAAATATTAATATCTATCACAAAACTTTTTTATTGTCATATGCAAAAGACAAGAACACATTATTTCAATACTATTCTAATTCTTTATTATTTTTGGCTTTTCAGTAATTTCCAGCCTATATACAATGAAGTCAGCATGCATTCAAAAGTCACCCTGTTTACTTTTAATGCACATGCACAATGACTGGTCTTACTATATAATTCATCTGAACATGTTCTTCCAAAGACTGTCATAGTGAACTTCTCCAAAAATAATCACTTGCTCTATCTCTGAATTTACATCAGAAATCCCAATTACTTTTTCAGCCTCTCCAACCAACTCTGTTCTGGTAACACACACATTTCATGATGCAATCTGTTACCAAAAGTTAAAATCAAATTTGTATTGAATATCCTGTCAGAAAAACATCAACAGTATAATTTATTCTGCATTGATTTGCCTTCTTTTTTAAGCAATATTCATTAAACTGTGATATACTGTGGATATTAATGCATTAAATTATGCATGAATTTGTACTTGGTTTAAACTGTTATCCTAAAGAGTCACTAACAGCATAAAGTATTCTTAATGTATAGTGTAAAGTGCAAATGCCATACTATCAAAATGTCAGTGATAGATAAAAGTGCTTCCACGGTCTACTAAAAATAATTGGTACTGAGCTGTGCTTGTTTCTCCAGTAAACACTCACTCACTCACATTCACAGACACTATGGCTCAGTGTAGTGTGCTAGCAGGGATTTCCACTGCTCATGTCCGTACATGAGGAAGCTGACCGCAGTGTGGAGATCCTCCAGGTCTATGTTGGCGAGGAAGCATCTCTGGAGTTCAGCTTCCACGGAGCTCCCGCTGGAGCCTCGACCCTTCAGCAGCACCACAGCAGCCTGACACAGCAGCCAGTCAGTCAGCTGATCCATTCTGGCCTGATCCAAGCTGGCCAACACACGCTTTCCCCACAGGCTGATGTGCAGCATGTTAGCAGCCACACGTGCACTGGGGCGCTGCAAATCATCAGGGACATTATGAAATGTCAGTGTAATTTTTATGACCGGTACAGATTATGATTATGTTGTATCCAATAACACATGCAGAAATAATTTTGTGCTTAAAAAAAAAAAAACTTATGTTGTATCAAACATAATAACAAATATAATAAATAAATAATAATAAATTAAAATTGAATTCAAATCGGTTTAAATTAAATGACATGAAATTCAATTTAATTAATAATAATAAAAAAAATAAATAAATAATTAACTGTTTAAAAAAACTATTTATGCAAATCGGTTTTGTGATCTGAATAAAGGTCATATTTAAAAATTTAAAAAAAATAAAAAAAAAAAATATATATATATATATATATGTTCTATATTATAGATCTATATATATATATATATATATATATATATATATAGATATATATATATATATATATATGTTTATACCTAAAATTTTTTTTTTAGCACCGTCAAGATTAAAATATTTGGCTAAATGTTTTTTTTTTTAGCACCGTCAAGATTAAAATATTTGGCAATATATATATAAAAAAAAAATATAGTTTTTTTTTTTGTTTATGACCTAAATTTTTTTTCTTTCTTTCTTGTTTCCCTGTGTTTGTAAATGTTGTTGTAAAAAAAACTTGCAAAGAATGCTTTAATGAAATGGAAAAAAAAAAAATTTTTTAAACAAATTATGTTCTGATATTATTTCAATAATAAAAAATAAATAAAAAAAAAAATATATTATATATTATATAATATATATATATATATATATATATATATAATATATAAAATTGGGTTAAAAATAGTATGTATATAATATAAATTATGTAATTATTTAAAATGACAGCAAACTTTTTTTGTGATTTAGTCATGTTTTGTTAATGTTAATAAAACATTAAAAAAATACACTACAAAATCTCAAGCAATCTTTAATGACATGAAACAAAAACAAATATCGTGAACACAGTTGCCAGTATATTTCTTGGTGAATATTATACCTTGCAAGTGTTTCTGCATAGCAGCAGCTTCACTACTAGCTGTACATCCTCAGGTACAGCAGCAGGAAGTGGAGGAAGCTGTTTTTCCTGATAAGTGCGTCCCTCCAGCCCCTGTGAGCTGTAGAAGGGGTTCGGCTGACCGAAGAGCTCATAGGCGATGGCCCCTACAGCCCAGGCATCTGCTTTACTGTAATCGATCATCACCCCTGGACCTGGAACTGCTGTGGCCACCTAGATGATCAAGAAAGCATAAATATCCTTCATTTGAATAATATAAAATGTTCATTATATGTCTTTTTATTAGCCAAAAGGTAAGCAGCTTAATTATTAAGCAATGTTCTAGGTTTAATACACAGTGCATGGACAGTTCTGATCGACTGTCAATCACTTTCTGTGGAAACTGACAGCATAAAAAGTTTGAAAAGTTTTGAAAAGTTTGGGGACAAATATTTTTTTCTTATTATTATTTTTTTATTCAGCAACAACACATTATACTGAACAAAAAGTAACAGTAAAGACATTCATGATGTTACTCTTTTTAAATTTCTATTAATCAAAGAATAAAAAATGTCTACAGATATATTAAGCATCACATCAGAGAAGGCGTCTCATGTTATACGCATGTTTTTAACATAATAATAATAAGAAGAAATGATTCTCGAGCAGCAAATCAGTATATTAGAATGATTTCTGAAGGATCATGTGACACTGAAGACTGGAGTAATGATGCTGAAAATTCAGCTGCGCATCACAGAAATAAATTACATCTTAAATTAAGTTGTAATAAGTTTAAGTTGTAATAATATTTCACAGCATTACTGTTTTTACTGTATCTTAATCAAATAAATGCAGTCTTGCTGAGCATAAAAGACTTCTTTCAAAAAATATTAAAAACTCTTGCTGTCCCCAAACTTTTGAATTCTAGTGTACATATATAAAATGCTTTGCAAACTTATGCAGAATGTGTAAAAATATAATATATTTTTAAAAAATATATATTTTCCTTATACATTTTAAAATGTGAACTTTAAAATTATAGATGGAAATATAAAATTTAAATTAAAATGCCAGTAAAACTGTTTGCCGGGCAAGTAGAAATTTGAATTACTGGCCTGAAAAGACAAGCAGAAAAAATCCTTAATATTGAGCCTGGACACTTCAAGAGTTATTCCAGAAGTTTCTCACCTCAGGTGCCATCAGACAGGTGTTTCCCCCTCTGTTAACCCACCGGCTGTCAAAGGGCAGTTTGAGGCCCAAATCTTCTGCCAGACAACAGCCGAAGTCAGTGATCACCAGTCTGGGACACCCGGCTTTAAAATAAAAACACATTACGTCAATGTTACAATTAATGTGATTATACCAATTACCTATTGCTGGCATAATGCTGCAAGTCTACATTGGCCTATGCTGTCTGCACCGTCTAGGGACCCTTACCTCTGTCAAACTCCAGGAGCACATTGTCTGATTTGAGGTCTCTGTGAGCAATGCCCTGTTTGCACATGTGATCCACCCCTTCCAGCAGCTGCAGCAGCATGAGAGACGCCTGCATCCGGTTCGGCACACACACCTCCAGGTACTGCCGCAGGGTGCATGGGTAACTACAGCACAGACACATCAATCATGACTTTACAGGTAAAAAAAAAAAAAAAAAAACAAGCACCATTCATGAAAATGAGCCTAAAGTCACAAGTGATGTCAATAAGTCAATTCTTTTTATTTTTATTTATTAATTTTTTTTGCATGTAATGAATAGATATATTTAACATATTCTAAATTAAACAAAAAATCATATAGAAATAGTATATAAGTATATAAAATATTACGTATTATTATATGCATTATGATAAAATAATATTATTTATTTTCAATTATTTATTTTTATTTTTATGTTATTTTCATAATAAATAAATATTAACTTAATGATTCTGATAATAATTATTATTAATAATTATTAATATTAATTATATAATTAATAATAATAATTATTATAGGGACGCAGATGGATTTTAGTAGTCTGTTTCTGACACATGCTTTACCTTGAATAAATCAAGTTATTGTCCATAATAAAGTTAGATATGCCAATCCATTTTTTGTCCATTTGGCATTGCAAATAACAAAAAATAAAATAAAGGAAAAATATAACTTTAAACGTAACTTCGTTTCTTCATTAATAAACAAAATATTTTATTCAAACAAACTTAAGAGGTACGACCACAATTTCTTGCACCTTCAACACAGCACGCACAGCACGGTCAAAAAGTTAATTTGACCTTCCATTGCGCACCTGTACTCTAAATACTCATATGACCTCTAGTGTCAAAAACACAAATTACAATAAAATGGCTCCAACAATTATAATTATTCATTTATTGTTTTCAACAAATAATTTTATTATTTTCAAAATAAATGAATATTTTACTAAATAATGATTTTATTCTGTTTTATTTCATTTATTATTTTTTATAACAAATACATATTTATAATAAATATATATAATAATAATAATTGTTATCATTAATTATTATTAATTTGTATTACTCTTTTTATTTTAGATATTTATGTTTATAACAAATACATTTTATAATAAATAAATAAAATTATTATTTATATTTAATTATTTTTATTCTTATTTTATTGTATTTATTATTATTACTTTTATAACAATACCTTTTTATAATAAATATTACTTTAATAAAAATTAAATATTATTAAATATTTGTTTTATTATTATAATATTGTTTTTATAACAAATACATAACAATAATAATAATAATTATTATATATTAAATAATAATTTATATATAAATATATTAAATAATAATTAATAATTATTTTATTTTATTAAAAAAGTGCTTTCATGATTCCTCACTTCTTCATGACCAGGAACAGTGTACGATTACTGCCCAAACCCTGTGGATTGAGTCTGGCAGGCAGGACATCGGGGTACTCCTCCTGAGCTCCAGGCAGCAGCGGGACCTCAGCAGTGAAGGCCCGGTACACTGTGATCACATTGGGATGAGCGGTCATTCTTTTAGGCACTGTTCCAAACTGGCTGTAAAAATAGTAAAGTCACTGGCAATGATTCAGTCTATTTTAAGGCCATGATGTACAGCTAAAGTTTACATATGAACTCACCCATCCAAAGCAATCTCTCCTTGCTCTTTTGTTAGGGCCTGTGGACATGCAGGAACCAACTCCATGGACATAGAGCGAAGGATGGCATCACTTGATGAACCACCCTATTAAACAGTATCAAATGTTCATTAAAAAAGCTGTTGATGTATTCTGGAATACTGTATCGTATATGCATTCTACACAAAATCTATTCCGAAATAGAATAATGCTAAAATGGTCTAAATTCTCACCCCAATGTTCCACATCATTTTGATAGCTAAAGGAAAGCTGGGTGTAGCAGGAAATCTAAGCGTTCCTGCTTTCTTATTGTCATCATCTGTTTCTTTCTGGTTCAGTTCCACCAGTGAATACTTCCCGCTCTCCACAGGGGCCCCGGACGGAGCCGCTGCCTCATACACTGCTGCATTGCAACCTTTCCCGATCTGTTTCCCAATCACGTAATCCTCCAACTTGTACCCTGATGTAAAGGGCTTCAGGGGGGTCTGGAACTTCTTCTTTCTAAATACAGCCTACATCGAAAAAATTACATTTTTATTATTATTATTATTTTTTTTAAAAATACACATGTAATTGCAGCTGACAATTTTTCATGAGTTTATTTAAATAAATATGAATGGAGGCATTGTATTCCTAAATAATAGCATGCACTTACTGACAAATTATAAATGCATTATGGATACATTATGGATACATCTGATAAGCTGTAATTTGCACATATTTATAATATATTTTGCATATTGTCCAAAATTGACTAGGTCTAATAAAATTTTTGAAGTAATTAGTAATCTGATGAAATAGATAATACCAATGACATGTAAAAACATGAAATTATTACTATGGTACAGTTCAGTAATTAGACTAGGTTAATTAATAACCTGTTCCTTTCTTAATTATGTTTCAATGACATTTATGTGAACAAAATTTGGTAATATTACCTGTACTGAGTATAATATATAACAAGTAAAGAATGCAACATTGTAATATTATATTAATATAACAAAAGTAATATTAAAAGTTAAATTAAAATAATATTTGCATTACCGGTCAAAGTTTGGATTAAATACGTTTTTTAGTGTTTTTGAAAGAAGTCTCTTATGCTCACAAAGAATGCATTTTTTATTTTTGTTTTTTTGATGAAATGTGAAATATTATTGTAATAAATGTTTTGTATTTTAATGTCACAAAAGGTAACCTATTCCTTGATGGCAAAGTCATTTATATTTTAACTACTTTTACATTTAAGCTTTTAGCAGACGATTATCATTTTTCATGCATTATTTGATAATCAACTACGACCATGCTCTACCGTTTAAGTTACAGGAATGCTCAGTTATTATTATGCTATATCATTATTATAATTAGATACACAACTGTAGTCATTGTTGTGTTCTTGTGATGGTGTTTTTCACCTGTATCTCCTGACACAGAGCAGCGCTTGTCCTGTCCTCCTCCAGCTGCTGTTCAATTACCCCCAAGCCCACCCCAAAAGCCAGGAAAACAGCCCTGTTTCTGGGTGCACCACCTCCAGCCACTCTCCTGAAAGCCCCGGACTGGAGCTGGGCGGCCAGCCCGCTGAGAGACAGGCGGAAGAAGCGGTACCGACCGGGCAGGAAGGTCTGCGGCTGGACGGTGCGGGTCGGCCGGGACACACGCAGCCGCTCACCGCGGAACTTCGCAGCCACACGGCCGGCTGGTTTGAAGAGCCCCAGCTGGATAAGCGACCTCCCTAGCTCCAACCCCCGACTGAGAGCATGTTTCACTGACATTTTGAGCCGAATGGAGAACTAAATTTCACTTTTACACTTCTCCCTACATTAAGGACAGTGTTTATGTAACGCTGATTGGACGATGAGACGTCACTTTCTGTTTACAGCTTTCAAAATAAAAGTCACAGGAAACGTATTTCACAATAAAAGTAAAGATCCCACATCTTTTATTTAAGATAAAAGTATAAATAAAAAGTTCAAAGCGGTGAGTCAATTATTAAGCACACAACACTTAAGAATATGGTTATTGTTTATTCGTTTAAATTTTTTTTTTTTTTTTAATTGGGAAATAATACAACTATACATCCATTCAATACATTTTAAATCTGTTTATCCTGTACATCTGGCTTGTAACGTGGCTTATAGCTTCATTTATATTACAGTTTCGAATTGCCAACAGTGTTTTCTGTTGCCCTCAGGTCATCAGGGCCAAATGAACAGGGCAGGAGCTCCTCCACTGTCATCACTTTGTAAGATCCGTCAGATTTTGACAGATAAACGTCCCACTGTGAGCCAAACTGCAAGACAGATGACATAAAAACAGTCTGTTGTATGGCAGTATCAGTGGAAGCTGAAACATTATTTGTCCATTACTCACATTCTTTTGTAATTGTTCTTTGTTATAAGCAACACCTAAGGCCACACCTAAATTCATAGGCATTTCTTTTGTTTCCAAATGCAGTTTGTCATTGCTGACTCATGTTTGGTTCTGACTCACTACTTTTCACATATCACATTTTAACTGCACATCTGTGTCTTTATAAATTACAGTAATCACAATTCAATTCACTGCATCATCTGTATAGCGCTTTTTTTATACAATCATTGCATAGCAAAACTTTAAAACAATGTTTACAATATTTTGTAGCTATCAATGATGTCTTTATAAATTACAGTAATAAAACAATGAAAATTGTCAATGTGTGATTTATTTTTTGAAGAGCTGACCTCTATATTGAGCTGTCTTCAGGGTCAATGTGGAGAATTAAATTTGTTTTATAGGTGGATTTGCTCAACACTACTTACTTATACTTCAATCAATACATACATATAGCTATATACTGAAATACCTTGCAATTGCAATGGCTTTGAACCTGGTATGTCCCTCAGACACAGCTTTAGAGATAGCAGTCCTCTCAGCACACAGTCCAAGAGGGTAGCTTGCATTCTCTACATTACAACCTGTTAAGAAAACAGTCCTGTATTTGTACATAAATTCATGCCTCATATTGCCTGTTCTTTTTGGGATTCATTTTAGTATATGTATTACTGGTGATTCATTGGTACCATTCAAAAGTTTGGGGTCAGTAAGATTTTCCTTTAAATAAATTAATACTTTTATTCAGCAGCCATTAATGATCACATGAACCTTCATGAAAATTCAGATTGGCCATCACAGGAATAAATTACATTTCAAAATATATTAAAATAGAAAACATTGTTTTAAACTGAAAATATTATTTTAAATTGCAATATTTCATGATATCAGATTTACTGTTTTTGATCAAATGAAAACATTGATGAACATAAGAGACTTCTCATGAAAGAGAGTCTTTCAAAATGTTTTTTTTTTTTTACCAACCTAAATTTAGATGTATGTACAGTATAGCACTCAGATAAAAAAAATACACATCATATATTCTCATTAAAATTTTTGTGTCCCCTCACCTGTGAACACAGTTCCATTGCTTGTTAAGACAGCTGCTCCAACTCTGAACTTGCTGTAGGGACAGTATGCCTGATTTCTGGCTTCCTGAGATTTCCGAACAAGTGCTTCTGGGTTATAGCGATTCATAATGCTGCTAACTGGAGACTCTGTTTAAAGAACCAGGCACTTCATGTCTTTAAGTCACAAGTTGTGTAAGTGTGTGTGTGTGTGTGTGTGTGCGTGTGAGTGAGTGTGTGTAACTAAGGAGGAATTAGTGATGCAATGACTCTTTGACACTTTAGCATGGAGTAATTTGATGGAGCAATGTCAAAATTCCCATTTACTTAATAATTCACATAGATGACAAGCTCCAACTGAAATTCCACGAACAGGATTGTGCATTGCACCTTTCTGACAATCATTAGACAGACCACCGTCAACATAATGAACAAAACATTTTCACTTACCTAAATGTGGTTTAAACATTTATTCTCATGACTATTAGAAACTATTTAAATGAGGTATCACTGTTCGTAATTTCTACAGTTATTTACTGTATATCACCCAGTATAATACTAAAAATACCCTTTACAGTAAATAACTGTAATTCCCTTTGCAACATGGGAATTTTCTTTAACGTCAAACACTACATACAGAGAGGGTAGGCCAACTATATTTTTTAAAATTACTGTATATTACTGTATTTGCCGTAACAGCCTCTTTGGCGCCATTCCATTTAGGTTTTTTGTTTTCCACATTTCTTACATTTGGATTGACAGGATTTGCCTTACAACGTGTCTACAACGCCGCTATACAGCTTGACATTGAACATGTTAAATCGCTTGTAATGACTACCAAATCCATTTGTTCGTTTCAGAAACTACTACTGTACGTCAGAAATACACTGGGGCATCAGTTTACTGTCCGGCATCCATTGTAGATATTATCAGTGATTATAATGGGTTCTATTTTGTCTTTTGTCACGTTGTGCCGCTCGTGTCTGAGGAAGACACGGAACCAGCACAGCAGTGCCACGGGTTTTGCCCAGGGTTTGAACTCAGCAGTGGAAGAGCTCTGGAGAACAAAAGCATTTGATATTTTTTAATAATTGTGTCGTTTGAATTAAGTCAGTAGTAGGATAAAACTAAAATGAATTGTATATATAAAAAAATACAAAATCTAATGAAATCTATATTCAAATTAGTGAATTACAGTAGTATACTGATGACTTGGATTTTTTTTTACAGTAGTTGCACTGTATTACATGATAGTTACTGTAAAAGTTAAATACAGTTATTGTAGCATAAATTTTAATTACAGTAACTCACTGTTGCCAGTAAGTTACTGTAAAAACCCTTTGAAATGTCTAACAGTCTAATGCACAGAATTGCAAGTAACTAGATGGATGAGTAATGATGATCCTGTGTAGTCAGTTCAGAGTTCAGAGACTTATATGAGGATATGAAAGCAATAAAGAGACAAGTATGAGCTTGTTGTAAACTTTATGTATTTAAAAACGAAACTGTGACAATTCCATCAGTCAGCTAGATTTCTTCCAGGTCATTCTATCAAACAGCTTCATGAGATGCATCCTGGAATCATACTGAAGGAGTTTTCTCTTTCTATATGTTCCAACATTTAGAAAAACTAAATAGAATTCATATTTTGGCACAGTTTATATTTATCTTCAAAACTAGCATTTATTTTCAAGCATATCTAAAAAAAAAAGCCTTATATGGAATATATATATATATATATATTAATGTGCATAGGTTCTTTACTTGAAGTAGGATTTATTGTTAAATTACATAATTCTGATTGAAAGAAAGCCTTCCCACATTCAGTTAAACCTGTGTTTTAGCTGTCAGAGCTGATGATCCAGTCAATCCATCCCAAATCGCTTTTTTGTGGACACCAGGATAGTATGGAATGGCTTTGTAGTTTAATAATTATTTTTTTTGAGTAACGAATTTTCATTTTTGTGTTGGAACGAAAGCAGGATATTTCTACCTTATTTTACATTATAACTTTTTCTGTTTCTCAATATTTAAAATAAAATTGCTTAAAACATTTTAAACACAATTTTTTTAAATAAATAAATAAATCCAATTAAACAGAGAGAGAGAGAGAGAAAAAAAAAACAATCTTACTGCATGTTTGTTATTTTGTAGTTTCACATTTTTACTGTTTTTTCCTTATCTGGACATTCTTGTTGCCTACAAAGCTTTTATTATTATTTTGTACATAAATCAAGTTCATACAGATATCACAACTTTCTTTGAACTAACATAAAGAGGCTGAACATAAAGCCCTGAAAAGCTGTGCCATATCAGAGTATATCTAACATCTCCTGAATTGTCAGCAGTGTACCGCACCCTTATTCCCAGAATGCCTTATTCACAGGAAACCCTTTGGCAGGACCCTTGGGAGGGTTTTTTGCCATCATAAATTAGGGAAACAGCCAAATGCTATGACAAAGAAGGTGTATTTGAGGGGTCAAACGAAACTCTGGCAGAGCTAAGAACAGGTTTGAACAACCCAGCTTATAGTTTGTATATTACATAAAGTGTCTCTAAACAAGAATATGCCAAAATAAGGATTGTTTATTATTATTATAATTATTTTTTCTATCATAAAAGATCAAATACAGTTAATTTAAGTATTTAATGTTTTTTTTTTTTTTTTTTTTAAGTGTCCAAATTATGCATCTATGATATTCTGGATGAAATAATGTGAATGCAGCAGTACTTGAAGTAGGATTTATTGCACCAATTAAAACTGCCAAAATAATGATTGTTTATTATTAATAATTATTTTAAATATTATTTTCTCAATCAAGTAATATCAGTTTTATATCAATATAATATTTTTTATTAAAGTTTGTGATGGGATTCATCTCGTAGCTGGATGGTTTTGTTAAATTTGGTTTTGTTTTTGATATTTTTAACATACTGGTAAAAAAAAAAATGTATAGCCTGATTGCACTGTAAGTTGCTTTGGTAATGCTAAATGGATTGGATTGGGAATAAAAGCGTCTGCTAAATGCATGAATGTAAATGTAATAAAAAAATACTTCCGAAATGAAGGCCGCTGAAAAAGTGGGTGGTACCTGTTGCTTTGCCGCCACCAGGGCTGGGGAAGTTCTCATATGAATTTAAATCTCTTGATCACCTGGCAGGCGTCTTTTCCACCAAAGCGAGAGCCCACACAGATCATGTTGTCGTTGACTCTGAAGTAGTATTGGCAGGGGCGTCAGACTGGGGCTAAAACTAGTACTGATTACCAGGGCCCCAAAGGAAGAGAGGGCCCTTGAAAAGTCTGGGATATATTTTATTTTACCTGGATATTTTAAGGGGGGGGGGGGGTGCATGGGGGCCCATCAGGACTGCCTATGCATAGGGCCCGGGATCTTGTGCAACGCCCCTGAGTATTGGCAGAAGCTGATGATCACCACATCCACCACGCACAAAATCGGTGACAGATAGACGCTGTATATCGCTGCGTCACTCCTCATCCTCTCACAGTGCAGCTGGTTCCTCCAATTAAATCAGGGATGTCTATGGTTGGAAGTGTGGACGGTTGAATATAAGCATTAATCTGGGCTGGAACACTGAGCTAAGGGAAAAAATAAATGTGTCGTCTTCATGTAAGGTGTGTAATTTCTGCCAAAATCACGAAAATAATGAAAGTTTCCAAACAGGTTTCCCCAAACACTCTCCCCGTCTGACAGATAATCCCGCCCAAAAGCTAACACCATTGGTTGAGCTAGAACTTGACATGTCATCACTCAAACAAAAACAGAAATGTTTTGAAAACCCCATCTGTGTTTTGAGTAGAACAAGCTGGAGGGTTTTAAACTGAATTCTGTAATGGCGACAAGGAAACAATTTTATTTATTTATTTGTATTTTTTTTAATGCGCACGGAAATATTCTTGATGTGGAATATTTCACATTTCATATACTATAGATCGGTCATGGGCCCTGTGTCTCCCTGCGCTCAGCAACATTGCTCAAAAAGTTTAACAAAATTCCATATCTCAAGACAATATTTAATTATGAAAGTCTTCAAACTGTACCACATAATCAGTCATTCTTAGTATTTGCTAATGTGTTTCTTAATGAGCAGGATGTCATTGTTCAAAGTTTCTGGACATGTTAAATACTTGCTCAAATCCCTCTTCTACAGCAAGACTGTGCTCACTCAGCACTGCCTGAATCATGGTGGCACTGTCCATTCAAATACAATATAACATACAGGGCAGGTTTTGAATAAAAATAACTTCCTTTAACTTATATAAATTTACCAATAAAAACATTTGATTCAAAAAAAAAAAAAAAAAAGGATGATGAAAATGTTGGATAGTAAATGTCAAGCTGCAGTACATATGGTCTCCACCAGTGGCCAGCAGTCAACACCCATTGTGGCTGAATGAGGGCTCCACCACAATAATGCTTCCTCTGAAGAGATGCCTGGTAGAGATGCCTGGTATTTGACAGAGTAAGGTACAACCTCTTGAACCCCGATTATCCTTTGTGGCAATGTATCTATTAAAAAAAAAAAAAAAAAAAAAATTGGACAAAATGTTATTCACATTTTGCTATATGCATATTTATGCTATATTCATCATTTTAGAAAAATATTTATAGATTAGATGATGTTGAAATGAGCCATTTCTGTTAAGCAACCCCTGCAGCACCCATACCATGATACCATTGTGTTTAAAACTCTATTTTTGCTTAATTATAATTCAGTTTGCTTACATATGCGATTATAAATGTGCTATCTTTAAAAGAAAAATATGACTTTTTGTTGAATGTCATATCCTGACATTTCTAATGTAGAATAGACTTCTAAATGGATCTGAAACCTCCTCATACTAGACAAATGTTAATTCTAAGCTCCTTAAACCAAATAATCGCTTTTAAATGAAGAATTGCATTGCCTACCTCTGACTTTTACAGTGAGCACAAGAAATACCCACAATAACTGAGCCATAAAATAAGCATCCAAAATATAAGCAAAATATTGTGAAAGCCTGTAATAAATGAAAACAAGTCTCTCGATGCTAATATTGAACCGCTGAAGTCTTTCTGTCTGCTTGAATCTTTCAAAACTGTACAATAGCAACCTGATATAGTTCAAGAGTGCAGAAGAATTAACTGATCACAAGATCATGTCACTTAGGCTTTAGTATTCTACAAGTCGACGACTATTACGAGATGTTCTAATGGCTTCTACACATGCATGTCAAGAATGAAAGAGGAAACGAAATATGTGAAGACTCACCAGTGATAATTCCTCACCTCCCAAGCCTTGAATCACCTCCAACTGCTGATTTCAGAACTCCTCTCCTTTTATACTGACTCCCTGTCCATGTCCAGTGTTTTTGTAACAAACAGTATAGTAGACACTGACCTAATACCTGACACAGATGAAGTCCCTGAGTGTCACGCATATCTGATTCAGCACTCTTTATTATGACTTATTGTGTGCTGGAGTTTCAGAACAGCATTAAATACAGGTATTGTGGGTGTTGTCTAGTGAACAGCATTTCAAAATATTGCAAGCTTGGGTTACATGATCAGAAATGTTTTTAACAACAAGTTAAGATTATTTTTTTTTTTTGATTGATCGATTGATTGATTGTATGCCGCCCTGATATATAATTACCTTTAACAAATAGGGCTTTTCTAAACCATAATCTAAAAATTTTCATAATTACAAATGAGCTTAAGACCTTTGTGATTAGGTACTTTATATTGAGTTTTTATTTTAATAAGCTATTTATTTATGGTTTGAATTTTAATTTTATTTGTTGTTGTGTATCTGATTTAAAGTATTTGATTTCAGTGTAATTAAATACTTTGTTAAAAACAGACTAATATCTATTCATCCGTGGATGCTATTTATGATAGACAATAAATATGGTTCTCAGATTTAAGCTTTAGCGACATTTGTAACTCGAACATACTGAAATGATTCAGTTCCTTTATAACATTTAATCAGTGCTTTATTTTCTGATGGATGAGCACATAATGAACACATTATTTCTCAGATCTGTGTATGCAACTAAAGAATTAGATTTATTTACCTTTCTTTGTTTACTCTTATGACATGCATTTCCCCACAAACGCATCCCACTTCACACCATATTTATGTCTTCAATCTTTCATTCTCCATCTCACACCCACTCAGACTGGGAGTTTTTATCAATAACAAAGGTTGGCGACTTCCAGAACAGCTTTAGAATCACTTGTGGGAAAAGGCTGACATTATAGGAGTTTGACCGAATATGAAGATAAAATCAGGTTATCTGGGGAGTGTCTCAATACTGTCTGATTTCGTTAATTTGATACATCAGTATAAAAACTTATAGGAGAACTACTTCCTTATGCAGTGTTTTTATAACAAATATTGTAATTAGTTTTATTGTGTAATGTGTAATGCTATATATATTTATGCAGTGTTTTTATAACAAATATTGTAATTAGTTTTATTGTGTAATGTGTAATGCTATATATATATATATTTATTTATTTTTTTCTCATTTAACACAAAAGCTGAGGTTGGTTTTATATCTCTAACGATTTGTTCATAGGCTAACAATTTCCTTACCATTTTAAAATAAAGAGCAAAAATTAATAATTAAATTCATTTATATTAAAGTATTGTAATAATAACCTGATATATTTTAAAAAAAAAGGAGAAATGTAGAATCAAATAATTTCAACAAAATAGGTCATCTTTGCTTTTTTTGTTTTTTGTTATTGTCTTCTGCAGTTATAACATTATGTAGAATTTTAAAATTAAAAAA
The DNA here is from genome assembly GCF_018340385.1 of Cyprinus carpio. NCBI lineage: Eukaryota > Metazoa > Chordata > Actinopteri > Cypriniformes > Cyprinidae > Cyprinus > Cyprinus carpio. The sequence continues at coordinate 728,219 of NW_024879399.1, read as the reverse complement.
TAAAATAAAATAAAATAATTTTAAAATGGTGAAGTAGTTTTGCAAATAAAATAAAACAAAATCAGAACCTGTCATGAGCTTTAGTTGTTTGTTAACTCTAATAAATGCCATTTAAACTTATTTCACATAATTGTGTAGAATTGTAAAATGGTTTGAAGTGATTTATAAAAAAATAATAAATAAATAAAATGATTTATTAAAAAATAATAGGTAATTAGATTTATTAGTATGTTAAATCAGGTGATTGTCTTTAATATTTTGTTTATTACTGTGAATGTCTTTAAAATGGTGAAAAATTGTGAAAAAAGATCAAATAAAATAAAATAAATCCGATTTAGTTTGTAATCTAAAGTTATTCCACATAATTTATATCCTCTCAAACTGCTATAAAAGACTATAAACTTTTATTATATTGTTAACACAACTACAGAGTCTATAATATAAAAAACTGAATAGTTTTGTTGATTCTTGCCAACACTCCCACCATGTAGAATCTCAGCAGTGCTGTGACATCACTGTTGCCCTAATTACCATGACAACTGTATGGATGTAAGATCCAGTTTAAGCGGTCAGTTATTAATGAATGCCAAATTGATGATTAATAGTCCACTGACAACAGAACGGCCCTCAAACTCTCTATTAAACTGTGACAGGACCCTGCAGTGCTCTGAGCAGTGAATCTAACACAGAAGTCAGAGACATCATGTCACGATGATGAGGAGGGTGAGGAAGAGGGCTAATCGCTCTGTTGTGGAAGAACCAAGAGAGCAGAACAACAGATCAGGTGTAAAAACGGCAGCGGTCAGCACCCGGGGGAGCCAGCCATGAGAGAGAGACGGAGAGATACACAATAAATGAGACGTAGATTGTGCTGTGTCAGATCGAGAGGAGATCATTAGCTAACACATGGTCACAGAGATCACACCACGCCATTTCATCCGCATCTTCATTTTTAATGATCCGTGCTCCAGATCTGGGGCAATCCCACAATTCCTAGCAGCCAGTACTAATAAGGATTTTTTTTCTGCTGGTCCATTTGCTCAAGCTGTTCAGATGCATACTTGGACTGTGAATATTTTCATTGCCCCTGAGAATGTTTTATTACAAGAAAAAAGTTATGTTTTTAATAGTCTATATATATATGTATTAGATTTGTAATATAAATATTAATAACCCCATATAATAAATAATAAATATCCCCATATTAATATATATATATATATATATATATATATATATAATATATATATATATATATATATATATATATATATATATATATTACAAAACCCCATAACTGTTGATAAATTTATAAACACACTTTAATAGTTAATTTAATAATTTTCAGCCCCTTTTAACTGAATTTTATTAATAGTTATTATCTTTAATGGAGCATTATTTTAATTTAAAATAGATTTAGTTTTATAAATTAAATGAAATTAACAGTTAAAGTTATTGCAAAAATCATTTGATATCAGGTGACACTTTTTTTGACATTTCAATTATTTTGAGCCCCTTTTAACTGAAAAAACTACCAGAATTTCAAAAGTAAGGAACGAAAAAAAAAACTAATCTGCAACCCAGAGAGAAAAGAATAGAGATAAATGAAATAATATAAAGTAAAATAAAATAAAAAGTTAAAAGCAGTGTTATTTCCATATAATTGGGATACTATTTTTATAATTTCTGCTTCATATTAATTTTAGTTAAAGATTTAGTAATTTTGTTGTGTTGTTGTCATTTTTTATTAGTATTTGTCATTTTAAATACGTCAGTATACTTTTTTTTTTTTTTTATTTTTCTTTTATTTTTTTTTTATTTTTTTATTTTTTTAGTATATGGTTAAACTAAATGAAAATGAGAAATGTTGCCTGAAATATTTGTTTTATTTTATTGTTTGTTTGTTTTTTTATTCACTTTTTTTTTAGGTAATTGGCAGGGGCCTTGCTCAGACTATAGTTAGGAAAAATGATCAAAAGATCTACTGATTTCATAAAATTATTATTTTTTAATTTAAAGTATATTTTAAACTTTTAAAGTAATGACATACAGTAAATGTGAATTACTACATACTTTCTGTAACCACTAAAAGCATCTACATCAGTAATATGAACCAAAAAGCCTTATTCAAGACAGAATAATAAGAATTTAATCTGCGATATGACTCTAATAGCATGTGACGTAGGAATTTGTACTGATCTTAAATCAAACCCAAAACAAAAGGTCACAGGTCTGGTTAAGAAAGCTTCAATTATATATTGTTCCCGCTCTCCAGACGCACATTGTGACCATGGAGACGGAAATAGGAACTAGGAAACCCGAGTAAATGCAGAGGTGATCCTTCCCCAGGTGAGAATCAGAGAACCTGAAGCAAAGCTCCTCTCAGTCTGGTCTGCACCTGTGGATGTGTCTGTGTCTGTGTCTGCGTCTGCGTCTCCATCAGTATGAACCTGCCGCTGCTTCTGCTCTGTGTTCTCCTGGAGCTCCTCGTGGTGAGCTGTAAGTACAGATTTATACTTCAGTACTACAAAATCCTTTCAGTGCATTAACAAAGTATAGTGGCATTGAGTGCTGTGCTTTGGGGAGCATTCGTATACTGAACCTTGAGCAAAGCAATGAACAGTAAGTGAGGTTTTTACTTCAAAAGACACTGTGGATCTTTTCACAAAAAAGTTTGGGTGACTTATACTTTGAATTTTTATGTAAATAATATCATGGCAATTTTAATTTTAAAATGCAAACGATAATTTAATAATATGTTGGTATTTTTAAAGAATAGAATAGAATAGAAAAAAATATTGTAATGTTTAGAATCACAAAAAAAAGTACAAAAAAATAAATAATTTTAAATCTTATTGTTCATTCTATAACACAAAACGAAATGTTTTTTCCGTGCAAAAACTGGCATATTTGTGTGTGGTGCGTGTTTCATATATTTATCTTAATATAAAATGTTTTTCTGTGCAAAAACTATATGTGTGTGTGTCTGTTTACATATATATATATATATATATATTATATATATATATATAAATATATTATTGATAAAATATTATTATTTATATTGAATAAAAAAATGTTTTTCTGTGTGAAAACTGTATGTGTGTGTTTGTGTGTGAGAGAGAGAGAGAGAGTGTGTCTGTATATTATAATATATTTAATATAAAACAACATATATTTTATGTTTTGCTTAAGTCTCCAGTGGAAAATAAAATTGTTGATTTGCCCAACATGACAAATGCTGCAATATAAAGTCAAAATTTTCAATATAAACTCATAGGTTTTCCCAATAGATTTGCTTCTCCTGAGAAAAAGACCCAAATTCACCCAAGACAGACATTAATTTTTTAAAAAATATCATTTTACTGGAAGCGCTGATGCTTAATAGGAGAGATATACTGAAATAGATAATGGCAAGTTTTCTATGCATGAATAAGCAAAAGTAATTAAGTAAATAAATACATTTTGTTTCTGGGAGAAATTTTTGGGATCTGACTTTCACAATACAGTAATAATTTTTTAAAAATATCATTTTACAATAAGGTACAGGTAGTTTATTTTTAAGCAGTTTTTTTATGTCTGGCTCAGAAATGAAATATGAGGAAAAACTAAAAGTTTAGGTTTTCATGATTGGGATGGGGCCCTTCATCCAGGACAGCCTGCTCTGAGTGCATCTTCACTGAAGGAAACGTCCAAAGAAGTCAGAGCAAATCATTTTTTTCATTTCCACGAACCACAAACACACCACACACACACACAAAGGGCTTGAAAGGCAATTATAAATCTGAGAATGTGCAAAAAATAAAATAAAATAACAATAATAATTAATCTATCAGATGCTGGAATTTAATTTAATTCAACTAAATTATAAATACACACAGAAGATGTTTCAATCCCCAAACGGTGTAATTTAAATCCCTAAACACTGTAGTTCAGCATTGTATACTGTTTTTCGGTACTTCACAACAAATGGCAAACAATAGAAGTACATAACCTCTTCATGTGTTGAGATTCATAATGTCAACGCTTTGTGCACTTTAGCGTTTTAGGATTTCCCTCACGTTGAGAGGCTTCATAAAGCAATCTGATAACGGTCACACTGCTGCCCATCCCGTCGTGAGGTCTAAGGTCATTCAAATCAAGGTAGAATGGTTCATCTCCAGCACGTATGAGTGTTTCACACAGGCAGGAAGAATGGCCTGCTGATATTGTATAGGATTACTTTAACCACAGGCCACATACAGCTGCCTAAATTGTTAAAACAGCGATCAATATGCCCAAAGGGCAAAATATAGAGACGGCAGAGATGACTTTCCAGTCACCAGTCAAAGCAAACGCAGTGTCTATTAGTGATGCACGTGGTTAGGAATTATAGTCTTTGTGTGGACAGATTTAGATGGAAAAAAAACCCTTGTTGTTTGCATTGCCTTGGTTTCGGTATAGGACCTTACTGTAACCCGACAAACATTTAGCAAGCCCATTGAGTTTACATTCTCAATCCTTCTGAGACAAAGGTTTAGAGCGCACATGTGAAAGGAAAATCTAAGGACAAATCTTACTGAGATTGAAGATGCTGTCAGTGACAATTCACTTGTGTGCTGGTTTTGTTAGCACGAGTCAAGATGTGATCGTCGCAGGACCGTATCGTAGGTGGATACGTCCCGGCGCCGTAACATCCATCAAGTACAATTGTTGGTCCATTCAGAGCGCTACGGGCCAGCACTTCTGTGGAGGGACCTTGATTAACAAATACTGGTATCCTGACCGCAGCACACTGCAAATAATATCGGGTAAGACGAGCATTACTGGACACAGAAAACTGTTCGAGCATTTGTACATATATTTGTTTATAATATTTATATACAAGCTGTTCAATGAGATTTAGGATCAGGGTTGGTCAGCGAATTGTGTATGTTCGCCATTTTGGGGACACTGACTCACTGAACACATGTGGCGTACCCATGGCATTCATCTCTGAGGTGGCTTACCATAGGTAACAGTTTTGGCACTTGAGCATTTTAATGCATTATTATTTGGAATGGTATGATGACGAAAATATCATCAAAAATAAAAAATAAATAATAAAATAAAATAAACCAAAATATACAAAATAATATCACAAATGACAATGCAGTTTACGTTAAATGTATGATAAATTGCCCAATTAATGCATAATTAGTAAAGTATTCGTAATGACTCAAATTTCTTCATGATTATTTGGGGAACAAAAAAAAGATCAACAATACTTACACAAAAAAATAATATTTTACGTAAAATTTTGTGTGTGTGTGTGTGTGTGTGTGTGTTGTGTGTGTGTGTGTGTGTGTGTGTATCTGAACACCATAGCTTAACCCAGCTATGGTGAGCTTAAAATAGCAAAGACCAGCCACCTATAAAAGTCTGTATTTAGAGCAGAAAACACTAACTATCAGCAGACTTGCACTTCAGAAAGTACTTAAAAATTCGAGCATGTTTTTTAAAAATGATATTTTTAATGCTTTTTAGTACTATCTGAAATGCTGGGAACATGCAGCTGGGGTTGCCAGAAATTCACAGTATGAAATATGGATAACATGTGTTTCAGGCATTTAGGATTACACTATATGGTTCTTATACGGTAGATTTTATAACACAAACTGTATATTTCAAGTAATATAATGTTCATAACACCGTCACTGAGCTACTTGAGGTTATCAAAATCTGCATAATACAGGTGGTAAAATAGGAACAGTAATATAGTGACTAAAAAAGCTCAACTTTGACTAAATAACAGAAAGCATAGAACAAAACTATGCACAACACTAATGTACATTACTGATAAGTAAAAATAAGGAAAAAAATCAAAATTTAGGATTGCTGGAAATGTAAACTGATTGTGCATCGTAAATGAAAATTTATTATATAGTTTGTTTATTTCCAAAAACCATAAATGTGTAAGCATATTAGAGTCAAATTGCATATAATGTTTTAATACTTTCGTAAATTACATGTAATAACAGTTTTCTGAATGGTCTGGCAAGGTCACTAACTTACAGTTAACCATTACACAGACTGTTACATTCTTTTATAGTGTATGTTAAAGAAAGGTTTTGAACTTCAAGAGTTGGATAAAAAACAGTGCTCTTTTGTGTGGTCTCCCAGGGCAGCAAACATGAGGATCGTGTCTGGAGATTTTTCTGTGGGATTATATGAGGAGGGACGGAGCGGCGTTCCGCAGGCCTCATGTTTTAATACCTCACCCACAGTATAATAAAGCCACCAATAACGCAGACATCATGCTCATTAAGGTGAGGCAGTGGAATCAATGCTCCTGTGTTATGCTGACCGACTCACTGAACCTTCATTAGCTGTGAATCATTGATTAGTTTCATGCATATAAAACAAACACAACGATCCAGCATCAAGTCATATTACATGAAGTGATGGACGTGTCTCTCAGTAATTGGTGCTGCCACCCAACTGCATGATTTTTGTTACACACTTAAGTTTTAAACTGTAAAACTTAAAATTCGATATATGTTTTTTATCTGTTAATACAATATATTTCGTTGGACAGAGAGCTGCAGCATGAAAAAAAGTTGTATTTTTATGAAAATAAAACATTAATAAAGATGAATAAATAGTTTAACAATGTCATTGCTCATGTGGTCTAGTTCATGTTAGTTATGGATGCTGTTATGTATTATTGTTAATCAAATAGGACTTGTAAAGCAGTAACAGTTTTAGTGTAACCGTATAACATAGATGTTTTTTGTGTGCCCCACATTTCCATTTCCATAATTTTGTCCTTAGTAATAATTATAACATATCCGGCATTATGACCATTTATAAACATGATATGAAGAAAATAAAATTAAAATGAAGGTAAATATCACTTGTTATGCATCATTTCCAAACAAGATGTAATTTTGTGAAATTATTCTTAATTTGTATGAGTGTGTATAAATATGAAATTAGCTTTAATTAATATGTATGAGTGTGTATAAGACCATTAAATAGTTTTAAATGTCATTTTCATCAGAGACATGCTGTTAAACCATGCATTATTTGAGATGTGAACTGGTGAAATATGTTAGCCTTTTCAGAAAAGTTTACTTAATAACTAATAGTACACATCGTGTCCATTGTTTTCCCATATGTATCTTCACCCGTTTTAATTTTGCCATCTTCTCATCAGCCTTAGCGCTACCTGCAGCACCGTCTACTCTATCTCACCAGCTAGGTGTTCTCTGCTAGCCGGTTGCCATCGGCATGGTCGACAACCATGGTGCTTACACCACCGCGGTGCACGATGCGGTGAGGCCGGCTGGGTCTTCCACACACTCCAAAGGAAAAAAGAGGGGGAGGATCCTGTGCGACCCTGCGCTACGGTCAACTGCCCATTCGTGTCCAGCACAAGTGTGTAACAGCACAGACTCTTTTAATGAGAAACATCACAGAGATATGATCTGTGCAGGATACAGCGAAGGAGGTAAAGACGGCATGTCAGTGAGACAATCGAATACTCTTCCGATTCAACTTAAACTTAAATGTGAGTTGGCACAGGACAATGGACTTGGATTTATTATGATGGCCGTTGGAAATCTACAAATGTGAGGTAAAAACAGAAAACTTTTATTTTTATTTTTAAATAAACAACTGGGTCAAACCTTGGTAACTATTAATTGCACAAATTTAGTGATTTATTGGAGTTTGACCTCTGTTGTTAGGGACATGATCACTTATACTATCACAAGGGCATTAGCCAGCATCTTGGATGTTCTCATTGTTTTTTGCCAATTATCAAACTCATTTATAAATTTAAATTAGTTGCATTAACCGACGTCTAGTTTAACTTAGAATGTGTGGGGCCATTTACTTTAGTTATCAGATGCAAATAATAAAAAGAAAAAAAGAAAAAATTAAGAAAAAAGAAGGAAAATGAAAAAAGAAAACTAATCGTATGTTTAAACATTTTAAAAGTTAAGTGAACTAATTTCATCAGCAAACTCTTTGATTACCTAGAAAACTGTTAGTTCTTGTGAAAATAAAAACTTATAAATATTAAATAATAGTGATGTTTAATCAGGTTAGAAATATCCCTGGTATTAATTAGGGACAAAATAATTAAATAGAAAGCATTAGTTCTATTTCACACTAAGCGTAGGTTTTGTAAGATTTTTTTAATGTTGTCTCTATGTGCACCAGGCTGCATTTCTTTGATAACAAATACAGTAAAACCAGTGAAATTTGTGAAATATTTTTACAATTTAGAAGAAATGTTTTCTATTTAAATACATTTTAAAATGTAATTTATTCCTTTGATGCAAAGCTGAATTTTTTTAGCATCATTATTCCAGTATTCAGTGGTCCTCATGATCCGCAGAAATCAGACATCATTCTAATATGCTGGATTTCTGCTAAAGAACAGAATCAGAGTCAGCGAGCGTGTACTGAACAACCAAACTCACTCTGGGTGTTTCAGAGATGATTCATCTGAACACCTCTGATTGGTCGCTGCACTCATAAACCTCTCAACAGACTCGTGAATTGGGTTATAATGTACAACACAGTAAAACACGTAACAAAGAATTATGGTGCACATTGAGCAGATCTTAAATTTACTGCTGCAGTCACACTATTTTTCATTTCATTTCCATTTTATTCGAGACAGACCATAATAGCTTTAGTTTAACTATACACAGCCAGCATTTTCATCCACATAATGTGTTTCCATCAGTTTTCTACAAAGTGGAAACTGTTGGCATGGCTATAATGTCATTGACTGCATGAAATATATCAGACTGTACAAGTTGTTTATTTGTTTTGGATATTTTATTACGAAATTCGTACATATTATGGCTTTAACACAAAAAGTTGAATAAAAAGAATGTCTCAGTTCGTATGTAACCCCGTTCCCTGAACATAGAAAGAAACATTACATCAGTGACTTGACGAATTAGAACGTGATGAACATTTTTGTTTAAGGAGCCGAAAGGTGTCCCGGGCCTGTGGTGACAGGACCTAATGTCTCCTTTCCCTTCCTTCAGGGATCCAAGGGTTTCATACGTAACCAAGACTTCCCCTATCGATCACCATATTCCCTTCAACACCTGTTTCGCTTCGATTAATTGGACACGCGGTTCAGACTACACAATATTTTTGTGGGCTTCCGCCCACGCTATAGTCACTTGTGTCCATGATGTACCCGAGTTTGACTCCTCACATCTTGTCGTGGACATCCCTACAGGAAACTTGTTCAGTATCACACGTTTCATCAAGACCAAACATTGCATGCCGTCGTACACGGATTTTGCGATTCTCACAAGTTGCGAGAACTAGCAAGCTTACTGCTGAAAACACCGAGAAGTGTACACGCTTTGTGTCTTCTTGTCTACTGTTCGCGATTAGTTCACTCACGTTGAGGACCCATTCATATACAGGCGGAGTTACATCTGTTTGACCTAGCAACCCACGCTTGACTCTTCACAAACCTTTTCTCTCACTCAGTATCGGGGGCCCATAATGGTCCCCATACCAGTCCTCCATTGTCAGCTACATCTCTCTTTCTAGCAGTCCTGATTCAATCTCTCTTTCATTATGCACACTTCCTTTGAACACACGTTGCGTAATTAAAGAGCGTTTCCTGTATGCTAATCTGGTGTAATGTCCCGGTGAATAAGTTCTACGAATCTTGTTGTGAGTCTTGACGAATTATTTTTTATCAAGCACATGCCCTAGCTTGGTTCTGGTCATGGATTTCAAGATGGTACACCATAGCGACAGCAACCAAGCTGTCTGCGTGAATCAAGTTGTCGTCCACTACACACACACACAAGTATACGTAGCGTGAAACAAACTGAGCCATCTTTGTGTTCCAACACCAATTGTGAATTACACGCATCCACGACGAACAGGGCCCGATAGCCGGTCAGCAAATTGTGACAAAATCGGCTTAAAATCCTTTGACTAGTATCTATTAACTGGAGGGATGCATCTAAAGTCCGTTGACATATGATCGACTCTTGGAGATACTAAGGAAAAATGCCAGTGTTACTTGCATCTTCCCGTACGCTCTGTATGAAACCAGCTTGTCCAGTGAAGATACGGTAGTTGTCCCGGAAAGCCAATGTCTACTGTGGCATGTCACAGAGATCTTGCAGAAATATATCACATGCCCGAAGACTTGGATCACGTTTATCCATTCCGTATACTCATAAAAACAGTTGATCAACTAGGATCGCGCAGGGGATTTTCTTACCATATTCCCAAGAAGCAAAGTGCCAAACTGCGTATCACGCTGCATAAACCCGACTCCTACACCATGGAGGAGTCCATACTAGGGCTGTCCAAAATTGCTAGACCAAAACATAAATTGAAATGAATTTTTACTTGAAATATTTTGCAATATTACAGATTATAATTCGAATTGTAAAAATCTGCAGGAATTTCAGTTAAGGGGGAAAAAAGCTTTTGGCTTCTCTCACTGAAGGCCACAAGGGGGTGCAATGCGATTCTAAAAGCATGTTTGCTTCTTACTCATATTGAAATAACCTGACTAATTTTTTTTTTTTGCATAAACAGCTGCATAATGTTTAAAATATGTTTATAAACCTTATATAATTACATTAAGTTGCTTTAAAACAATTACAACAGAAATACACAGCAGCATCATGCATGTACAGTGAAGCAACACAAATGTATAGTTTAACAGGGCCGTAAACAACCAATCACACAAGAGTACTTTCTTCTTTTCATTTAAAAACTTGAAGATGCAGTGTGGATGCAGGGAAAAACCACCATATACAGTCTGAGACATGTTCTTTTTAAAAGGTGGAACTTACATTATTTTTACATGGCTTTCTAAACATGCGGCTCTCTTATTATTGCGAACAGAGTGCAACGTGATAGATTGTCCCCTCTACAAAAATGAACGATAAATAATCCCCGCTTCTGTATGAATGCTTTGTTTCGGTTCTTTGTGACGTAAATAAACATCTTCCCCGCATTAATGTTTTCTCTTTTTCTGCAATGTACGTTATTTGAATGAACAACGGTAAGCAGCCCCGCATGCTAGTGGGTTCAGCTGGATAGGCTAACAAAAAGCATTAAAAATGCAATGCACACTTTACAATTATCGTCGTCGCATTTTGTTGGGCACCTCTTGACGAAGGCTGGCCTGATGCAGACACCTAAAATTGTGGATGTTTAAATTTTCAATTCCAGACGAATATTCTTCGAAATTGTAATTTTTTTGACAGCCCTAATACATACAGAGACTGCCAGAACTTAACCTGCCTAAGGGAAACGTCGACAGTCTTGCCACATGGAAGCCGTACTGATGGGAAATACCACATGAGGGGTGAACCACAACATATGGGATGGCACCTAACCGTAAAATGAGTGTGCGACCCAAGGTGGACATACACACAGGTAATAGGCCTGGTGGCAGATCCGCCTCCGCCATATCTCTACTACCGAAGGGTTGCTGGAGGAACTCCATCCAGGGTTTGCCAGATAGGAAGCTCACCTGGGACGCAGGATAAGCGCTGGGGAGTAGCGCTGCAATCGGAGACGCCAAGCTGCTAACCCTACATGACCCTAACCTATGGTGCAGCATAGGAAAAAATGCAATTACATTTTAAGGCAGTGGCAATAGGTGTGAAAGCACATATCATCAATGTCGTTGTGATTTTTTCTCCTGCTAGTTCTATGGTTCTAGTTTGATCACTCATCGTTCGCACAGCCATCTGACCTCCCTGTCCAAAAATTTTATTAATATGATTGTTTTTTCGCTGCAGGGGGATTCTGGAGGCCGCTGGTGTGTGAGGGCCCGCGTCTATGGCATCGTCTCCTGGGGCAATTGGCTGTTGCTGATGCCCCAGTACCCGGTGTCTACCATCCGTCTCAAGGTGTCGTCACTGGATCGTAGGTAACTATATTTGGCTTTTATGGAAGGGTGCCTCAAGTATTAGAGACTGCAGTGTTACCCAAGCACTTCCCTAATCAAACTTGAAAAGGCCTCGAAATATGCCAACACGAATACTGTTGCTACTTTCTTCTGTTTGAAAAGTTAGGACTTTTGATGATTTCCAGATGAGTACAATGCTGTTCTGCAACAGCACATCTGTTCCTCAACAGCTGGTAGACCTTTTTTAAACAAGTAGTTTGTACAAACTGTTTCTTAAATGTGCCATATTGCTGCTTCCCTGCAATGTCAGTGAAAACTAACAATAGAAAGCTGAAGGAATATTAAAAATATAAAACCCACACAAATTACAAATGCTTTTATATGGAATGGTATATGTGAGAACGAAATATTCAACATTAAAATAAATCTAATCAAACAGACTTTCATTTGTAACCAAACCGGTTACACACTTTCAGGTGAATTGGATAGTTCACTCAGAAATGAAATTGTCATAATTTACTCACCGTCATTGCCTTTGTCTTCACAAAATGAATAATTTTTCAAAATGGTATATATATACTTTTTATTTTAGATATGAATGTTTTTATTGAGCAAGGATGCATTCAGTTGATCAAAACATTTATAATGTTACAAAAGATTTCTAATAAATGCTGTTCTTTTTATTTTATCAAAGAAATCCTGAAAAAAAAAGTATCCCCCCCCCTCCACAAAAACATTCAGCAGCACAACCTGTTTTCAGCACTGATAATAATCAGAATGTTTTCTGAGCAGCAAATCAGCATATTACAATGATTTCTGGATAGATCATGTGACACTGAAAGACTGGAGTAATGATGCTGAAAAGTCACCTTTGCATGCACAGGGAATAAATTACATTTTAAAATATAATTACAATAGAAAAAAAGTTACTTTAATTGTAATAATATTTCACAATATTGCTGTTTTTACTAAGTTTTTGAGCAAATAAAAGCATCCTTTGTGAGCATAAGAAACTTATTTTAAAAATATTAAAAAAAAATCTTACTTTTGAAAGGTATATATGACAATTGTTTGACATAATTTAAAAGACCTATAAATTAAATGTCCTTGCGTATAATTTTTTTTTTTTACACCACCCTAAACTTGTTTGCCCGTCTTAACTAGTTTTAGAGGGGTTTGGGGCAATAAGAGCATCAAAGTTTTATTTTTATTTTTATTCAAAGTTTTATTTTTTTTTTTTTTTTATTTTTTTGATCATGGTTTTGATTTTGATTTTAATATTTCATGTAAAATAAATAAATTTTTTTAATGAATAAATTCATACTGAAATATCTGACTTTTGATGTCAAATCTGAGCAGTTTGAGAAGTTGCTGAGAACTTCGGAAACACATATGAGACAACTGTGGTCAAAAAAAAAAAAAAAAAAGAGAGGCAGAGTATTTAAACAAAAGTCTCAGTTCAATCTCTGCTGTTGGAGACACAACTGAGATATTCAAGAGATCTTAATTGTCACTTTTTCTATTTAGTTTTCAGTCTGTTCCCCATCACCTGCCCTGTTGTGTTGATATTTACCTCTTGAATGGCTGTATGTTAAGCTATTCTTTAAGCAGGTGTGAAACGTGATTCGCAGGAAGGAGTGGCTGAAATCTGGACAGATTAAACTACACCCAATAGGTCATCTGAGGCCATATCAGCATCCCACAAATACTGCACACGCCTACTTTGACAATTCCCTCAATTACAAAACTAGACAGAGGTCCTTCAGCTTAAGGGCGTGTTCTTCATCCAGTGATGGATATGAGGCTCCAGCATTACAGATTACATATAAGAAGTCTCTACTGTGAGATCTATAGCTTGAACACGGTCAGAGGGGGACTTTGAAGAACTAATCGCATGAACATATTTCAGCATAGTTTTGTTCATGGAGAATCTCAAAGGAAAAACTGACATTTTGTTGTGCAGATTTCCACATTGTAGGATTTAGCACGGACCAACAATAGTCTTAAGATCGCAGCTCTCAGGGGAATCTTGGCTTTTGTTGTCAAAGAGAAACTAGGTCTTCATATAACAATGGAGATTCGTTCTGAACTCTGAAATTATTGCCAGCCTTAATCGTTTTTTCACTGAATGTTCTACATGGACATTTAATCATGTTTTTAATCATAGGCAGCAGAAGCGTTTTATCCAAAGGACTTACAAATGAGCACAGTAGAAAACCATCAGAATCAACGAGAACAACAACGGTATACAAGTGCTATGGACAAGATCTACGTTAGTGTAGTACAGAACACGGAGCCAGGCGTTTTTTTTTTTTTTTTTTTTTTTTTTTTTTTTTTTTTTTTTTTTTTTTTTTTTTTTTTTTATTTTTTTGGGAATATGATAGAAAAGAAGAAAAGGTAAGTCCTCGTATTCGTTGGTTTAAGTGCAGGGCGAAAAGATAGAGTCTTAGATGTTTTTTGAAAATGAGGTACAGACTCAGCTGTATCGAATTGAGAGCGGAGAGGTCATTCCACAGCTGGGTGCAGAGTCAGGAAAAAGCCGTGAGAGTGATTTGAACCTCTTTGGGATGGCAAAACAAGTTCACTGCAGCGCTGCCAACTTCTGGAGGGTTGCATAGATTGAACTATGAGTTTAGGGAAGTGGCGCCGTGACAGTGGTCGTTTTGTAGGCACGCATAGTACTTGAATTGAATCGAGGCACTGGTTCAGCCAGTGTAACATGATGAGGAGAGGAGTAACATGGGGCTGTTTTTGCTCATTTGACCAACCTCCAGCTGCTGCATTCTGGATCAGTTGTAGGGCTTGATAGTAATGCAGGAAGGCCGCCAGGAGGCATTGCACTAATGCAGTCTGGATGAAGAAACAAGAGCTTGTACAAGAAGTTGGGTGGGATTGCTATGAAAGAAGGGGTCTAATCTGCCTAATGTGGAAAAGGGAAATCTACGGAGCGGGTCGTTGTAGCAATTGGTTCTTGTGAAGCTTAATGATGTCCATCACACCTCCGAGGTTTCTGGCTGTACCTGGAAGGAGTATGTGACGAACCCAGATGTATAGAGAAGTTGTGATGGAAACGAGGTTAGCTAGGAACCATCAAGCCAAATGGCAGGTTGATGGTCTTTCAGCTCGAAATGTCACTCAGACAGGCGGAAATGCAGCCCAAAACACATTATGAGAAAAGTTGAAATCACAAAATAGGAAAAGCATGTTATGACAGTTTTAAAATGATGGAGAAAGAAGGGGTCCAAGTACAGATAGGAAACCCCAGTTCACTGTTTTTACTTTTACTGTTTATTATTTTTTACTAATTGTGGTGGTCAAATGTTAGTTTGGACAGAGACCCTTATTTTAAAAAGCAATATAAATAGGTTTTATTTTGAGATTTCACTTATGAAGTCTCTCATGTTTAGCATATACTCATGTAATCTACTTTTAGATAAGAACAATTATCAAGCCATTTCTGTATCATTGGAGCCCAAAAACATTAAAACATAGGAATCACAAAAGAACGTGTAGGTTGTAAAATGATCGAGAAACGAGAACGATAGACTAGATGATATTGTTTCTTTGTTAGAACTGTGATAGAACGTCCAGATGTTAGCTAGAACCTTATTTAAGAAAGAATAATAAATAGACTTATATGCGAATATGTCTCTACTTTTGGTTGCCTCTGTATATGGGAACCACTAGATAGACAGAGATAGAGGAGGACCGATAGATGCTGAATATCCACGATAGATCGAATGATGAGAAGAGAACGATAGATAGAATGATAGACAGAACGATAGATAGAACGATAGATAGATAGATAGATAGATTTTGTACTGATCTATGAGGATTTAGGTCTCCAAACCACAAGAGTGAACTCATCTGGGATCTCCTGTTGTATAAAAATCCATACAGAATGTGCTGCTCATTTTGGCAGAAATACAGAAGAACCTTGTGTCTGTCTTTCTTTTCTGCCTTGCATTGGCCAGCTGCCAGTGCTGTCCACCGGCTGATGGGATATCCGCTCTGGACAGGACAAAATATTCTGACACAAGCTCAGCGTGACTTTTGAAATGTGACTGTGGCTCTAGGAGACACTTAGGAACTTGAATGCAGCTTAATTCAGCTTCACTCGGCCATATTGGCACGCGTACTACGTTTTATTCCACTATTTCAAATACTTGGTTCAATTAAACACGTACTTTGCCACTAGAGTGGATTTGACCAGGGCTTTGCAACACACACAATATAACCTTACTAGGAAATGGAAACAGCACTAGGTTGACTTTAAAACCCTCTGGCATTATTGGAGCTATTTTGATTTATGGTGCATGCTCTCAAATGCTCTCTCAAAGAGAGGATGGGTCAAGACGAGTGGCCTAAATAGTTTTTTTCTTTTTTTGGGGGGGCATTGCTTGAAATTTTCACATCTGTGTCACAGAAGAGCTCTTCATACATAATGAAAAAGAGTTGTGCTTAATTGTATTGAATTGTAGTGTAGCTCAAATCATTACGTTTTATTTATTTTAAATATAGTTCCCTATAAAATAGTTTTAATGGAATAAAATTCCTCTTAAGAGTACGTAAAGTGCACTTAAGTACACTCTAAAAACTGCTGGGTTGAAAACAACCCAATTTGGCTTATTTTGTAACCCAGCGCTGGGTCAAAAAGGGACAAACCCAGCAAGTTGGGTTATTATGTTTAACCAATCATGCTGGGTTGCTTTTTTATGGTTTAAAATTACTACGTACATTGCTAGGCTAAAATGAACCCAAATTGAGCTAAGAACAAATCTTGTTCTTTTTTAAAATCACTTTTACACACAAAGAATAACTATCAAAAGGTAAATATTTATTAAAAACAAGAGAAAAGTCAAAAAGTAAGATGCATGTAAGAAGAAATGCAGAAAAGTGTGGCATTAACAGCTACAAAGTTGTTCTACATCATCCAGGGCAGCGTCCTCCTTTAAAACCCCTGTTGCATCAGTTTAGAGGAAAGGGACATTCTCTTCTTTGACCGACATTCATCCCAGTCACCGCCTGTTCTTCATCAGTGGCCTAAAACGAGAAACACATTTGAAAAAAGAAAACATTTAATTAAACTCTATCCATTTTCAGATAGAGGTGTATTCACATCAGTAAGGATAGGTAAATAATCTGTTTTATTATTTCAACACTTTGTGTGGTTGTTTAATGTCTCTGTATACCATAGCGCTCTAGAATGCTATAATGTCAGCACTAGTGTGAGGCCAGGTAATATTGTTTGAATAAATATATTGCTTTCAGAAAGCTACTTCTTTACTGAAAACAGTTAAAACAGACAATGACATTCACCATACCCACATCAAATTTTAATGTACGTGGAGGGCTGCTCTTCAAGGGTTAGTTCACAAAAAAATGAACCTGGTCATAATTGACTCTCCCCCATGTGGTTCCAGACCCATACAAACTCTGCTAATTTTGGATCACAAATAAATATATTTAATATTTGCTTAACTTTTTGTCCCGGGCATTGCAAGTCTGTGGAGACCAATATTTTCTTCTGAACAGAACGGTTCATGCTATTTGCTATCATATAATTTAATATTTATTCATATATAAATATCAGAATGGATTACTTCTAAAATAACTCTGTATTGAGGCTTGACAAATACAGATTATCTAGACTCTCAAAGGATTAACAAAAAATTATGAGAAAATTAAAAACATATTAATTTGTATTCTAAAGACAGACAAAAGTATTTTAGGTTTAGAATGACATGAGGACAAGTAAATGATTTTTTTGTACGAACTATTTCTTTAAGAAAGGAAGACCAAAAATGAGGACTCTCCAAATCAGACAACTTCAAAGTTGGTTTGAGTTCTGCAATGAAAAACACAGACATCAATGGTTTTCATGAAATATGAGCATGTAATCACCACGGGTTTGTTGCATCAAAATGTGAAGTTCACACAAGGTACAGGACTAACAGAAAAAATTATTTTCTAAAAATAACTCACATCAGTCTCAAAAGAATTAAGTTATCTTATGTCTCTGGCTTTCAACATCTACAAAAACAAACATTCTTTTAGTCTTAGGGCGAGACACTGCAGGTGAATAGGGTAAAAAAAATAACTAATAGTTATCACCTTACTTACCAAGTTGATTGATTACATTGATAATTGCAAACATTTTTTTGTATTACAAGTTTTCTAAATGTTAAATTTAAATATGCAATGAGGCATTATTTGATGAAATATGCGCTTAATTGCATAAATTTATAGTACAAAAATCTGAACACAGGATGAAGTCAGTTTCCAAATTCTGTTTAATTTTTTTTTGACATGTTAGCAGTCAAATGGTTTTTACAGAAGGAATTCTGGGTTTTATCTTCTTTTTGTCACTCCATAATTCAGAAAATAATTTGAACAGCTAAAGAAAACAATATGTTCATTTTCCACCATTTTTTGGGGAATAAAATGTTGTATATAATCAATAAAATTATATATGAACAAATCCCTCTGTTAAAAACCTTCAGATATAGACAGGAATAAAAAATGTAAAGTTTGGTGTGTGTAAGTGCCACTGAAGTGGAGATTTATGCCTCAGAGTTGGAGAAAGAAAAACTCATTTTGAGAAAACGGCCTTTTTAAAAAATGTAATTGTAATTGAAATCTATTGACACAAATAGATAAAGGGCTATAAAAGAAAACACAAAACAGGTGTCTTTTGGATGTTTTCTTTTCATAGTCTGAGAATACATAATAAAAAAAACACTTTATGAAAAGCCAAAAAAGCCCTAAAATCTAAATATTTGACAAGTGCCATGAAAAAAACTCTGTTTTTTGCCTGCCTGCAGTGTCCTCCCCTTAAAAAATTAAACAAAATGATAAATCATATCGGAATTATGAAGTTTGACTTGCCTCTAAAAACCATCGTTTCCATTCTCTTTTGAAGAAGAAGCTGAGGAAAGTGCCTCCTCCTTACACACAAGCAGGCTTCTGTGTGTAACATTAGGTTAACTCCCGGCGCCTGGGGCACAATGAAAGACACAAGCTCAAATCTCAAGTCTGAAGTATTACATGCAAAACATTCCTTTTTAACATAGTACCACACTTCAACAGTCTCAAACATAATTATGCTCGTCTTTATTACAATTACAGCAGTTTCCTTTAGGAAACTACCAATACTTCAGTTGAAACCGTTGAAAAATAAGATAACTTAACATGAAAAATGTGTTATAAACCTCTATTAACAACACCTCATAAAAGTGAAGATTTGTTAAATCTTATGTAAATATGACATAAAGACACTCACGGAGTTATATTAAAAGTACCATCTTCGTTTCAGTTAAAAGGAGGCTTGACGTTAAGACCTCCGAGGCGAAACACGCCGTCCGTTGTATTTTTCATATAAGCTCTTTATTTCCGCCTTCCATAAAAAAACCTCAAAACACTCCCGGACATAAACACTGAATGATAACTTTAGATTTTTAATCTTTACTTACCATAATGTCTTTCACTCGTTTCTCGCTTCTTTCACACTGAGAAAATGGCGGCTTCTCGCACTGGCATCGTCCGATGTTAACGTGATGTGCGTGCTCTCTTTCTCACATCTGCGTTCCCAAACCCAGCACCGCTGCGGTTATGATCAAGAAAAACCAATTTTCAACCCAAAATTGGGTTAAAACAACCCAACGTCCTACCCAGCGGTCTCAACCCAGCATTTGGTTTGAAAAAATAACCCAGTGATTTTAGAGTGTATTAAGTGCTTTAAAAAGTCAACTTTGTAATAATGTCAAATTAAAAGTTCTACTGCAGGTTTGAAAAAACAAACCATCCACACCCCCACCCGACAACACCTCTCCACACAACCATTCACCACCATTCACCCCACCTCCTCGCACAACCCCCCTCTCCCTCCCATCTGCCCCACACCCACAAATCGCAACCCCCCTCTCCCTCACATCTGCAATTCAGATCAGCCAAGATGAGGTGCGCCAGGTCTTCCAGAAGTAGAAAACCAGATTGTGTTACACCAGTCTGTCTGATTTTTATGTGGTTCTTCAACAGATCACTGGACCATTTTCACACAGATCTTCAACAGATCACTGGAGCAATGTGAAGTTCCCTGCTGCTTTAAACACGCCACTATCATTCTGACTAAATGACTACAGGGCCTCACATACAGCCCCCACACTCGAGTCCCTCTTTAAAAGAGTTTGCCATCTGGTCTGCGCTACAGAGCTTCTGAGCACAAGACCAGCCAGACACAGGAACAAGTTTCTTCCCTCAGGCAATCCATCTCATGAACACTTGAATGACAATAACTGTGGGAACACACAACACTATTTTCTACACTCATAAACTTACTTATCTAACACACATACTTAGTTTACACTTCAAAATTTTATCTGGTTTATGCAATATTATATTAGTTACATAAGGTTAATATACTTTTAATGCACTAAATTCATCTTCATTACAATGTGCAATTACCAATATACTTAAATATGACACAATTAACACAGTTATATAAATTAGTTTTATAAATACAAAGTACATACAATGCTCATCACATTTTAGCAGCACACTGGAACCTATACTTCAAAGACCAATAAGAATTATTAAATTACATAAATATTAGGGCTGTCAAATCGATTAATTGTGATGTAATCGCATCCAAAATATAAGTTTGTGTTTATAATATGTGTGGTGTTGTTGCGTATGTATGTATATATATAAACACAAGCAAATACATACACATAAATATTTAAGGAAATATTTACACCACACACACAAACACAAGCACACACAACACACACACATATATATATATGATTTATACTAACTATAAATATATGTTATTTATATATACATTACACACAGTTACACACATTCTACTCCTATTATATAAAACACTTTTTTTTTTTTTTTTTTGGATGAGATTAATCATGATTAATCATCAATTTGACAAAGCTAATTAATTTTAAATTATTAATCGTATAGCATAGTACCTAATTCTTACTTAAGTGGGTTAAAAAAATAAATAAATACATAAATCATATGGATTTAGATTCCGAAAAAATTATACATTCAGTTTGCACATTACCGGGTATCTCAAATGTGGTAAAATGATAATTCACTAAAAACAAACAAGAATGGATTTGTTTCTTAAAAATACACAGCTTTTCACTTTATACTACATTATTTGATGAACTGGAGTTGTGTGGATTACTTGTGAATTATTGTGGTGTTTTTATCAGCTGTTTAGACTCTCATTCTGATGGCACCCATTCACTGCAGAGGAACCAATGGTGAGCAAGTGACTTAATGCAAAATTTCTCCAAATCTGTTCCGATGAAGAAAGACACTAATTTTCAAAACAGGTAAATGCAACACTAACAATCTGCAGCAGCTAATGAGTCCCATCAGTCAAAGCTAAGTAAAACAAAGCCTTATTGAATGATGCAATGATTGCTCTAGTTTCAGATGTACACAGCCACTTTAGTGTTAGGAACACACATTTGTACATGACGGCATCTATTTTTCATCTTCAGCATGCAGAGAAAGTTCAGTTGAGATGAATAGCACTACTGCACAAGCCTGGGCACATTTTTAACAGCTTACCTGAGGAGCCTCTGGCATGAATTAAAACGCCCTTCTGCCTTCAGCAAGGAAACTGTCGAAAACACTGGGATAAAAACTAAGAGAGGAATGAAATATCCACAGTCATGCAGTCGTTATATTATGTAAGAACACTATCACTCAATACCATTGATTTTAGTCCACTATGTACCATCAACTGTGATGGCATATATAGCAAGCCTTTTAGCTTGTCCTGCAGCTTCAAGCAAAAGGGATGGAAAAATGTAAAGGGAATTTTTAAGATTTTGGACACACGAAATTACCCTGATCAAAAGAGCTGAAACTCTTTAAGGAAACTCCTACAATAGACTTGTTTAATGTTGTAAAGGGCGTCATATGATGGCGATTTCAATTTTTCACTTATCTTTGGAGTGTTACAAGCTCTTGGTGCATGAAAGAGAGAATCTGTAAAGTTGCAAAGACTAAACGTCTCAAATCCAAAGAGATATTACTTTATCAAAGTTAAGACTCTGCCACACACGCCCAAAATGGCTTGTCTTAAAACACGCCCGCCACAATCTCTGCGTCACTATGTGGAAATATTTGCATAATTGCCACCCAAATGTTCCAACACAAAGATAAGAAGGCGTGGTTTCAGTAGCCGCAATTAGTGTTGAAAAAGCAGCGCATGTCAAGGGATGAATGCTGTGTGTATAGGTCTGTGTGGTACAGTATAGACTTTATTTGGCCTTTATATATAATAAAATTTAATATTGATTCACTGTTTTATTTACAGTAGGTCTAATAAGGTCAACGGTCAGAGATAATTATGTTTTTATGTTCTTATTTTTATATAAATATAGGGACACTGAATGACGCTGGAAAGGATTTCACACCATTATTTAATTAATTATTGAGTATTGTGTATGGTTTTTTTGCAAAAGAAATGCAAGACACGTGCATAAAATTACATTTTAAAATATATGTAAAATATAAAACACTTATTGTAAAGTGTTGATAATGGTTATTAGTTTGTAAAAAGTAATAAAATTAGATCTTAGATAGCTATATACTATATATATATGGATTATATATACTTTATACTATAAAAAACGAAATCTGTAAACCAACCCTAAACGTTTGAACAGCAATATTTATGTATCTGAAAGAAAAAAAAAAAAGAAAAGAATGCTAATGAAAAGCATCCTCTGAGCTGTATAAGCAAACAAAAAACTTCAGCTCAAGTAAACATGCAATCTGACCCGACGCACCACACTGCCAGAGCTGAAATGATTTGTTTGTCGTAGGTAACCTACGGTGAAAAATTAAGTCACGCAACTGGGCTTTAAAGAATTCTATTATAACGGTGACACTGCATGTCATCCACGCTCTTTAAGAATTCTAATTGCGACTTTAATGTATCTGTCCTCACTACTTGGGACAGGTCAAACTCTTTAAATACGAATCAACCATCTCGAATTTTTACTTATTGGAAATCACTGAAAATACCGCCAGTACGCGAGGGTCAGGGCACGGCCCAGAAAGCGAGCCATGCAAGATTATGAGCCATTAATGGGACCAGGAAAACCTATCAGCATGGATATGCCATTAAACATTCGTTTCCAATTTCTACCATTTTCTCAGGCTCCAAATCCACTCAAGTTCCTTGTCTTCTCTTTAGTGCAAATAAAAAGTTCTCTTAGTGAAACTGTAAGCAACTAAAGAGCACTTTAATCAAAAATCCATAACTTAGTGATGCTGTCACAGGAGACAAGGCTCTTTTCTTTCTGACAGGACTTGAAGAAACAGAACGGATGCTGCCCCACTACTTCAATATGCTTATGCACAGTATTATTTTGACATCAGATTAATCAGGGAATTTACTGACTCACATATTATAATGATAGATGTATCATGTAAATTCATTACCATAAGCTGAATTAAACCACTATTTTGTTATAAAGAAATATGAATTAGAAAAAACTGGCATATACCTGCATTAAATGTAGCTGGTTGTCACGTAAATACTAAATAAGAATATATCAAAATAAAAATATATACTATAGATATATTTTATTAAGAGCCACTTTTTAAGTTTTAGCTGCTGTACAAAAAATGCAGGAGATATTTTATTTCCAATTTTATAGCTTCATTACAGTGCAGAGCTTAAATAACCATGCGCTCCTGTATTTCAACGCAGAATCCATATAAAGGTTGCTGTATGGCAACCAAGGAGTTTCTGTTTGCCGGTTGTATTGTGTCAATTTTCACTGAGCCGGAGACCCACCAACCACACAGAGCGACCAGGACCTGAGGATCGCCACGGAGCCAGAGCTGCTGACCAACTTCAGTCAAGGTGTGTGAGCCAGCAAACAATGCCCATCACAGAGGGAGAAAGGCCATGGAGGGGTTTTTTTGTGAGCGTGGATGAGGCGCTCACACCCCCTGCACCCACGGCGGAGGGTGAAGCTGTATGCATTCGCGGTGTGACTGTGCCACACCAACAGGAGGAGAGGGCTCCTGGTCCTAAGTCTGTGCCTGAAGAGCCGCGAGGCTCATAATGCCCACCCCCCCCCACCGCTTCTTCCTCCTCCTCCTCCTCCAATATCCATCTGGCAGCCAACTCTGCTCGCCCCTCAGCCCACCATATGATGTCGGGTGGCGAGCTACAGGGACGGGACTGCTATCCTCCAGCATCGGGCTGTGGCTGGAGTTTCCCATTTCTGTTCTGAGTAGTTCCCAGTGCTGTGTCTTGTTTCCTGTCCTCATTTAGTTGAATGTAGTCATTGTTTTATATCTGTGTCTTCCCAATTATCCTGTTATTAGCCCCAGTATGTGCGTCTTTGTTTGTTGTGTTCTAAACGTACATATGTCACGCACGTGTGACTCGTACCCTGGTGTGTTCCTCTGTGGATCATTAAAGATCGTGTTCTGTTTGAAATCCCTGAATTTCCTCTTTCCAACAATGACAGGATCCCCTGTTGTTCCTATCACATCAAAATTACAATAAACATTTTTGTTTTAGATACTTTTTTTGGACCGTTTTTTCATTTGTAAACGAAGTTTGATCTTTGGCATATTTCTGCTCCTAAAATCTGGAAAGATGAATTACCTTCGGCACGAAAGCCGGGAGAAGAAGCAACATTTTAGGTGATGAAGCAGATCTTCAAATATATCGATATAGTTACACTACACAGTGCGAGACATTCCACATTCACACACAGATGTTTTAACTGATTGATGAACTGGCGTGGTGTTGGATTGCATGTGGAATTATTGATGATGTTTTATCAGCTGTTTGGGACTCTCATTTCTGATGGGCACACATTCACCTGCAGAGGAATCCATGTAGTTGCACTGATGAGGGGTGGGAGACAGAGACGGCAGGCCAGATCGAGTATCGTCGAATAGTGATGGATGTGCCCAGACACAGGGGCTGGGATGGGAAGCGGAGGAGGTTATTGTCATAGTTCATGGTCCTAAAACCGGAAGAAATTAATCTGTAAAACCTGATTGGGAGTTCATCTGGGGCAGCGCGTGGCACGGGCTCTCACTCTTGATGGTTCTCGGACCACTCCAGTATTGGCTGAGAATCTGTAATATGACGTGTCAGCGTAAATGACTGAGCTCATCCATAGAAAAAATGATCACCTCTCAAGTTGGGGCACATAGGAACAGGTCTGACACACCACGTTTGTCCAAAGACAAAACCACCCCAGTAAGCCCCATGTGTCTAAGTTTCCACCATCAATGAAGAATACGATTCTGAAACACCTCCTTCTCTCAAATTTGGCATGCTCATTTCACATGTAAAACAACTTTGTCTCATCAACTACATCAGGGAACAACAAAATCAAGCTGGCACATTTTATAGCTTAAATCTTACAACAGCTGCAAATTGTGAGCATTTCAGGGCGCTTATACCAACACCGCTTTCAATTAAAAACTAAAAACTTTTTATAGATGCGTTTTTTTCCCTGTTCATAATTTACATGACGACATTTACAGTTTTGTGGACGCTGAAAACAGAACTACTTTTGAAAACAGGTTTGTCAACAGTTCAGACTTGATTGTCTCCATGGTCATGGACTATCATGTTACCACAAACAAGCGGTTAATACACTAAGGATTGATAGTACTATCCTGAGAACCAGGAAGTTGCTATTATCTGTCCAGAGCCGAAAGATCGATGGTTTGTTTCGAGCCCGCCTATGATTGTGGGTCACACCTAAGGCCCACTCCATCAGTGACATGACCTTTGTAACGGAGAAGTTTACCTTCCAGAGGTCCAGTGAGACGACGCCACAACTGAACCAAGGCTCACTAGATAACACGGGGCTTGTGGAATGCTGTAGGGGGAGACCTATAGGTTGTGGATCTTGCAGTCATTTGCTGAGGGGTGTCATTGCGCGAAGGTAGGATTTTTTTTGGGATGAGAGAGACGCCGAGAAGAATTAAGATGTAGAGTGGTAGCTTTAATTAACTGTACCCCTTGAAGTTATGTTGGGCAGTCTACCGCCTTACAGATGCCCATGTGGGTGTTCTATGTGGTAAGAACTAAAAGAAAACTAAAGAGAGAGCTGTTTTATGAACACAAAGATCCGGCAACTTAGAGTCAAGTAACGAAGATTACCCCGCTCATGGCCCAACACTATAAAAGAAAGATCACCATAGTGACCCTTCATCTTTGAGAAGTGCCGGGGCAGTTTGAAATGTAGTTGTAACAAGAGATCTTCGTGTTATACTCCGTACCGGACCGGCGGGAAGTTAGTTGTAGAAACAGGTTTATTACACCGTGATTAGAACACCTTTTTGGATATTGAAGTTTAACGCAATGGATTATCAAGGTAATTTTCACTGAGGAGATAGAGTATAGACGCCTTTGTCTGTGATTTTGGGTAATAGTGTTCTGTCCTGTAACCTTTCTGATATCTATTTGTATATGTATATGTGTATGCATATGTTATTATTCATGAATGAAGGTATACGCATTGAAGATTATGACAATTGCGACCTGTTGTTGCTGTGTTTTTTTGTCTGCATGCATTGTTACCAAACAGCTTTGACTTGTGGAAGAGAATCCTGTGAACATCGTGAGAGGTGTGCCCTAGTATGTATGCCTGAAGTCTGTTTGATGCCTAGTTTGTTTGCTTCTTGTATTATCGTGTGAGTGACCAGCCAAGATTCCGTGTTTAGAACCAGTGTGACGAGTGCGGTGTTGCGCTAGCAATGTATCGCATGAATATATATGCATGGCTATGCTGTTGCCTGTTGTTCTTCGGTTATTTATTGTGTACTATAGCTGCTTCGTGAGGAGTACCGGTTGGTTGTGTGTGAAGGGGCGCAGCTGGTGTACTGAGAACTTCCCTGGTAGACATTCAATATGTTATTGTCAGCACCTGTTTGTTTGCTTCTACCTGTGATGTCTTTGGCCATTATAAGATCAGGTTTTTTTATTTGCTTCACTGCTGACCCTGAATGAATGGTCCCCATTGGCGCTCCTAGCACGTGGCGCCAGTTAAAGTTGTCCTGTGTTGGACAGCGACATTTTTGCAATAAAGACATTTTATTGCGGAGTGCCTTCGGCTCTCAGAGATCATCTTTTAATCTTACGGAGCTGTTGTAAGAGATCATCTACATTGGCCGAGAGAGCTCCCAGGTCAGACTTAGAATGGGTCTTTTCGTGTTCTCCACTGCCTTGCCAGGATTGTTCTTGACCCTTGGACCAGAATAGAGCATCAATGTTTTATTTTAAAAGGGATGCGCACGCCATCCGTCTGAACGGGTAATAGTTTTGAATACAATGCTACATTCTTAAATTTGGGGGGGGGGTTCAAAAACGCCAACGGTAAAAAACTTGTCAGATTTCTCGTTTCAAAAACGCCAAGTAGGAAAAACTTTTCTGTGGTTCAAAACGCCCACCCTTTGTTTGTGTCGAAATCAATCTGAATCTTCGTGTGGGTTGTGGTGGAAGTCATACCATAATCAAATACGATGTGTAAAATGCATTTAAATTTGGTTCTGGTCTATACGTAGAATATGGCAAAACCTGTCCAGTCCATGAGCCAGATCTGAGAGACTGGTACGTACACAACTATTTCAAAGCTTCATGTTGGAGACTGAACTGGAACATAGAATTAAACCATATGTATTCTATGATTTAGACTTTGAAGGACAAACCACAAAACAAGCTTATACTCAAAATGAGCCATAACTAAGAACTCCATTAAGTCTCCCTTAGATACCATGATTGGTTCAGCAGGGGCCCTGGAAAGCCTGTTAGACAGTCTTGACAATGTGGCATCAGATAATGAATGCAATTGAGACGTGGTCAACAATCAACATTGAACTGAAATAAAAGAGTTAAATAGCTACTTTTGGCCACCGAATTCCTCTATAATCCTTGAAAAGCAGTCCCATTCAACTGCATTAGAACGGAGTGTGTGGGCCCAATTGCTTTTAAGATGGGTATTTGATTCTTAGGTTATGCTTATACTGTCCTGCTGTTACCCAATAGCCAGAATTAATATAGCTCATTTTACTTATCCTGAAAGTGAGCAACTAGTGAATGTTTGAACCTTATTTTGTTCTTTTGTTGTGTTATCCTGCATTAAACCGCAATCGTGCACTAACCAAACTTCACTATTGCCACTGCACATACACAATCTATACTATACTTCCGCCTTCTGTATCTTAGTTGTTTCCAAGAGTTTTGAGAAATATGCGATAAAGCATCAATTAAGAAGACACAACATTAATGTAGAGTATTAGATACTTTTCATTGTCAAAGTACGTACAGCAAAACTCTGTTTATGTTTACAGCCGACTGAAATGAAAGATCCAAACGAATCATCAAATATCCAAAATTACTTACATCACTTATCTAAGTAAACAGGAAGGTTTTACTGTGTTACAGCAATGTCACATCTTTAACACACTTTATAATTACAAGACAGGAGGAAAGCTGGGACAAGGATATTTGTCCCTCAGCCTGGGACAATCTTGTGAAAGCGAGCCAGGACGAAACGCTCGAGGGAAAAGTAACCGAGTAGCTTCGAAAGGCCAGTCTTCATGTATTCACGGTGTGTGTAAGATCGTCATGTGACGAGACAGTTTCCTCCGAGCCGCACCTTAGTGTGTGGGCATAGGGTGAGAATGGTTTCATAAACTGAGGTTTTTTGCCAGACAACAGTTGCACTGCCCTTTAGACACGAGCCAGAGTTTAGACTGTCCTACCTCCTCCTGTAACCACCCACCGCCGCCACGTCCCACGGTCATATTCCATTCCTGCCAGTCTGCAAAAAAAAAAAACTTCAGGTTAGAATCCGCACAGCTGGAGGACTTCATTTCTATACGGCGTCGACATTATAGATGTTGAGACGAATAGATTTGAGTTCTGTCTTCACTACATGCATGTAAAAGAGACACATTCCTTTAAAAAACAGCGAAACTATCTGTGATACAGATTAAAAGGAACAGTTCAACCACCAAATAAATTTTCTTTCTTAATCACCTCAGTCCAACCCTAATTTCTACTTAATCATATATGGTTCTTCATGCTCTTTTTGCACATACAAAAAAGTGGATCATTAGTATGTTCATTTCATGCACCGGATAACAATCGCCACGCACAGAAATCATAAACAGCACTACAACTAAGTGGTCCATACACTCGTGCACTATTTTTCACCACTTTCTAAGTCATACATACCTTTTTAGGAAACAGACCAAAATTAAACGTTTGTTCCCAACTAAAACAATCTCTAATTACTTGCAGGTGTTCCAAAGTGTGTGGAAGGGTGGGTGATTGCGCAATGGCCATTGGTTCTCAAGTGGATCCATTGTGGACCATCATGAAGTATAGAAGTGATTGAAGTGCGATACACATCAGAAAACGGTTGGAAGAGTTATGGACTATTACCCTAACAAAGTCAAGGCACAAATGATGGCGTACTCCTAAACTCAGAAATTTCCACTATTTATGATTTAGGATCCACTAACTTTTCCCCAAATACTAATCGGTATCTTGCATCCTACAGACTTCTACCTGCAAGGATGACATTTTTTGTAGTCAAACCAGTAAATTGATGTTTTGAGTAGATTTTTAGTTAAAGGTGCAGTAGGAGATCTCGGAAAATGCAAACTTTTAGCCTGATAGCACTGAAAGCGAACGTCCCACCCTCCCTGCATCGCCATCCAAAGCCACCCCTCTGAACACATATACACTCACAGACCAGAAATACTAGAGACAACATTACTACAATAGGCTTCATCTCCTCGTTCCCATTCTAGCCCATGGGTCTAGAACGTGAAGTAAACTTAAATGGATTTCCCCTGCTCAGGGAGGAGGGAGCAATGAACACTGTGTAGGGATCACATCGATCGGAACACAGTTCATGAACATAGCTAACTTCTAACAAGCTGGTTATCTGAATCGGGTGTGTTAACTAAGCGAGACATGCATTATATGCAGAATGGGGAGCACAAGGACTGGGATTGGAACCGCTGGTCTACATCATGTGTCTTCACCAGGTTAGAAAAACTTATCATACAACCCGGAGCAATGCGACGTCAAGGCCCAGTGCAAGTCCGCTGTGTTTGCTAGTAATGCATTTGTGCGCCCATAGGGCGGCTGGTCTAAAAAATAGTGTCGGTTCAGGGTGCATTGCTATTTTAAGGAGCTGAAAATAGACTGCGCCATAGGACCAACTCAAACCTTGTCTAAAGTCTGGCGCAATGTTTTTTCTTCTTTGTTATGTTAAAGAGTGTGTTAGTACAGGCGGGTCCAACACACGCGTACACGCTGCTTATTAAACACAGGGACGCATAGCAGCACACAAACATACCAAATATTAAAAATAAAGTTTGCAATGCATAAGATTTTTTTGTAGCTAATTAAAATACTATAAAATGCCTACATGTCATAATGGATAGTCATCGCATGTATCAAGAATTAGGCTATCTATTTGCTTACACACGAGCACTCTGTTTTCATCTCGGAGATGCGTTCTGTCTTTGTGCTTGCCAAATGTCCGCTGTGTAAATAGCAAATCCTTCATGGCACGACGCAACTGGCTCTGTAAAGGAATGGAAGATGAAGACTCTGATTGGTTTATTGCACGTTAACACCCAAAAAACACCCATTACTCAGTAAGAGAATAGGGGACACACCCATTTAGCCATGCGCCCGGACACCGCGCCGCCAACCGTTTTTTTCCGTCGTTAAAATGCATAGCAAAGTGGATTTGGAACAGGCCCTGAGTGCACCTGCGCTGTGCGCTTTTACACTTTGCATTTAGAATCGTTAGAATAGGGCCCTAAAAGTGCTCACATTACCAGGAAGAAAGATCGGTTTTTATTTGTCTGCCATTCTCTCCTCGCTCTGTCTGCACAGCGTGCATGAACGCGCTGATGATGTATCCGTCTGCGCGAACAGGGTGTGTGCATAGTATGCAGATACCACATATGTTTGACAGGCAGGTAGAAAGCAAATTAAAACGTCGGGACCGGACACCGAGCGTTTTGATTGGACGAACATTTCTTGGGGGTCCTTACGCCTTCCACAGATATATATAAATACAGGTAAATACATTTAGACCCACTTAACTTAATGATTGCTATCGGGATGTGAAGAGACTTTCACCAGCATAACAAAAAATGTTTCTGAAGAACAATCACCTATTGCAAACCTTTAAATGACTGAAATAATGTTCTCAAGATATTTTCATGTTCTATTCTATGACAGTAATCCCCCTTGTGATTTTTTTTAAAGCTTTTACGTGTCTTTAAAAAAGGCAGGTTGTTGACAAGTGTCTAAATGGCACTGGCAGAAGATTGTTTTAGACATAATGTCAACACAATGAACACAACCTCATCTACTCACTAGTTCTGCGACCATTGTGTAGTTTGTTAGCTTTTAGCTTCTTACTTCTGGCAATTGTATTTCTTTAGGCTTTAAAATTCATAAAAGGTTCTGTTAATTTGTGAAAACTAATCATGTTTGTGTAAGAATCACAAACTTTTGTTGGTCACAGAGAGCTTATTTTCTGCAATAAATCCAAAAGCCATGGACCAATCCTATTGGAATTTGTCCAGGAACCAGGACTAAACTTATGCTGGCCTACAACATGTATCATCACTGCAGTACTCTATATTGGAGGAATGGATGAATTTAAAACTTCTCCAGCACATCTGTTTGTTCATTTTTAAAGTAAACTTGACGTAAATTAGCTTGTTCAGGTGTTGTTTGAGCACTCGGCACCCTTGCAGAAAACTTGTCTGAATACAGATTTCAGGTGCTTATGGCAAAGCATTTCATTAGATGCTCTAGAATCTACTACGGTAGGTCGTTTTTTGCGTGTTATTTGAATCAGCCCTTAAAAAATCGAACATTCAGCATCTATGTCCACCAGAAAAATATGATCACAACCATCCTGCTGAACAAAAGTGGTCAGCAGACTTTGAATCATCTGCTCGCCCAGCCAATGACAAGTTGATTTACGCCGCAGTTCCCTGGCAACGGAATCATCAGTCTTTCATTTTCTAATCTGGAAGCTGTCGGAGGGTCTCAGCATGGCTGTTTTAATGCCAGACGAAAACTAGCCCCAAGGAACTCAGCTAGTACAGAGTCATGAGAAGGAAAGGAGAAAAGAAACTGTGGTGAAAAGGAAACTGTAAACTGAGAATACTGGGTCAGGATGTGCTTGATTCAAAAGAGATTCAAATGATTCTTGTAGGCTAAGGACTGTTAAATATAGATGAAAAGCATGGATACTGTTATGGGCACTATGTCAGCTTAAGTTGAGACTGGTGGTTAGATTGCTAAATATCATCCAGGAGTATTTTTTTAAATCAATAAACTAAAAGGCATTTGCTAAGCATTAAATATTGCCGACACAGGCAGCAACATCCTTAATCGGCAAGGATCTTGTATTCAGTTTAGTTTATACCAAACAAAAATTAAAGCAGCGAAAATGCAGAGTGCATAGAATTTCAAAGTTTCACAGATTTCTGAATGGCCTCCGTAATTAGAAAAGTTAAACAAACTTGTCTGTCTATCTATCTAATAATTCCTACTAGTCCAAAATTTTTGACACAGTTGTTTAGTATGTAGGATTGTTTAATGTGTTTTGAAAAGAAGTCTCGCTTATGCTTACCCAAGGCTTCTGGCTTTTAGTTTATAAAAATACGAGTAAAAACTGTAATATTCTAAAGACAATACATACCAGTTAACCCTAACTGTTTTTCCTCATTTTTAATATAATTTTATATAAAAATGCTATTTATTTCTGTGTATGCAAATAGCTTAATTTTTGGGTCTATCATTTAACTCCTTCCATTGTGAGTGGTTTCACCGCTGAATTCCTTCAGAAATCATTCTAATATGCTGATTTGCAGCTTCAAGAATCATTTTTATTAATATCAGTGTCTGTTCTGCAAAAACAGCTTTTTGTTCTTTTTTTAGAGTTACATGCATGAGAAATCATAATGAGACCGAACTGTGTATTAAGAAGCGTAATAGGGTCAATACTGCAATACTACATTTCATACTACAGTAACAACTGTGACTTTAAAACAAGTAACCGGAGCTACAATGTCTATTAGTCTTTTAAGCGGCTTTGGTTGGCTATTTTATACTACATTTAGGAACCAATCAAGAACCTATTGGAGAGTGTTTGTGCATTGTAGTTTTCTAATTTCTAGCTGTGGTCACATTCACTTTTCATTTTAAAATCAAACTGTATTCTTGCATCACACCGATTACGAAATGAGGTGACTGCACCTGTTTTTTGCACATAATTATGAGAGAATGCAACTCATTATATGATAACCTCGAAAAAATCAACCAGAAAGTCAACTACATTATAAAAAAAACTGCAATGTTACCATGTCACTTACAAAGAAATGACTATCTTGCAGTCTAGCACACACTGAATCAGTCCGTTTCTACTAACACAAACTAATCCATATAGTCCATTCCATCATCTCATCACGTTGTCCCATTACTGCTTGGCATTCCCCAATACAGCACCTCCTCCACATAAACAAGAGACTATGTTATTTATATGAATGGGACTCATCTTCAGCTCCTTAAGAGCAATCGCTCTGATTGTGTCCCAAGCTAGGCATTGATATAATGATAGTTCTCTGCTGCTGAATCAAATGAACTTACAAGGACAAGCTTGCATCATACCTGGTTATCACACCCTCATGTTGCTTCTCCAGAGCGCTGTCAGCGACTTTCTTCTGTGGAACATACTTTTTTTTTTTTTTAATTCAATCACAATGGGTTTATTATGAAAGCTTTCAAGCCTTCAAAAAGAACACAAACGACATATATATGATAAGTCGTCTACTAACAGGGCTCTGCCCCATATGACGGGGCTATCTCCAGGCTTCTACGATGAGCTCTGTAAGGCTGAAGGACTGAGCCAATGCTAGAATGGCCAACATTGCTTTGTTCCTTCTTTGCTGTGGTTAGCGCTCTTGCAAGGTGTAAGTCAATATTTGTGACTTGAATTTTTATTTTCTAATCCATGTTGAATACCCTTCTCTTCTCCTTCACCTTTATTCCACACTCACCCTGTGGGGCTGAACAGGCTTCTAGCCATGCTGCGCTATATTACAAGTTTGCACAATGGAAAGGTTTGTCGTTCTGGCGCAGATAATGTAACAAAGCACGATTCTGCTCCTTTTCTCTCCTGTTGTATTGCAGTTTATAAGTACAATAAATGCTGTCGTGACCCAGAGAAAGTGGCCTGATCCAAAGGCATCTCAAGAACCAAAGGGTTTAATGTGTGAGCACACAAAGCTTTACCTTGGCCAACAATCAGGAATCAACCATCAATACATTCCTTCATAAGAAGCGTTTTAATTGACAGACTGATTTTCTTTTTCCGCTCCATGTTCAGAACAACACACGGATTTAAGTGTCATTTCAACTACTCAGAAACGCATTGCGATTACTGAAACATTGTGGGTTTGGTAAACTACCTAATGCAAACAAACTGTAATACCACACATTTTACTGGCCAAACTACTTAACCTTGTGCAGCGCTGAGAAGCCTTAATCTAATTTGGTGTTACCGATCAAAAAATGACCAGTCCTTTTAAAAATGTACATTTTTTCTTGTTGTGGCAATATTATTAAACACAATTTTTGGATTCAAAATCTTTTTTTGTCCCACTTGTAATTCTTTCAGTTAGCATAGGTTTTGTATTTCCATTTCGGAACTGAATTGGTTGTGCCACCTCGTTATTGAGAGAAAAAAGCACTTATTCCATGGATACAATCGATCTCTCAAAAATGAAGTTTTTCAATAAGTTCTGATCATGTTAGGCCTCCCAACCAATCATTCCAAAAAGAAATATAAAACCTGTGCATATATTGAATAGAAAGCGCGCGCAAGACATTGTCATGCAATCGATTGGCAATAATTCAGCATAACAAGAAATATATAAGCAGTAAATCCAAAAAAAAAAAAAAAATTAATTGAAGTTGTTGTACCCTGTGTAAGTCAATAATGTGACTGTAACACATATAACTCCGCCATTTTTTAGGAAAAAAGCAAATCCTCTCCAGGTCAAAATGACCAGAACACAACTTGAGGGTTAAGTAATGTGAAATAAAATGTAACATTGTATTTTCTTATAAGAATTCCTGTATTACTGTGCACCAATTAAATGAAGAACATTAACTCGACAACAACTCTAAAAAAATAAGAAAAATCAGGTCCTGGCTCATATGGGTAAGAAGTCCACTTTCAAATCTCCCGAACAATTCCCAATAAATGAAAATGAACTGCGTCTCAAACCACTTCCAAAAAATTTCACATTACAGAATTTAAAATAAATTTGCTTAACTGTTGAAACTGCTTTTTTTTATGCTGTAGTTAAACCTGCTTAGTCTAAAGGAGATGCATTTTAAAATTGTATTTTGTTCTGTTTTTACAGGGCCACCATTCCTTATACTTCTAGATTTTTAGACCTCTAATGCTGTTCGAAACCAATATTTTTTTTTCTTTAACCCTCTGGGAGTCTAAGGGGATTTTTGGGCCCATGGAGAAGTTCGTCATTGCCCTGACATTTGTGCTTTTTTCCAGTTTCTTATACATATCTAAATGGCTAAAGTCTAATCTCACTGGAATCACTCAGCACAACTGGGCTATAATAATATGGTGAGCAGCATGTATGTACATTGAACTTGGTGTTTTTGAGAAAAAAAATGTTTATGCGTGGTTAGTGGAAAAACTAAAAATGTTTAAAAATCACTTTGAATAAGGCAATAAAACACACATACAGAAAAGTGGTTCCCAGGAACTTTTGAGAAACTGGAGGGCCCACTTTTGTAGCCTGAATTTTTTTTTTTCTAAATGATGTGAAAATCCATCCTTGTTTACTCACTTATACAGAAAACTAATAATTGATTTAAATTTTTCTAAGACACTTTTTGATTGGTAAAAATTCTTGTTTCGGGTTTATCAGGAGAACATAACCCCAAACAGCGTATTGACGCGTTTAATCGACTTAGCCAGAGGGTTAGCAGCATCTTAAAAAACAGTAACCTAAGGGTGGGGGGGACATAACACTGAAAAACTGTGATGCAACAGCAAAATTTTATTTTTTTTTTTTCTACTTGTGGTACAAGTACATAATGTGAAATAAAACAACATACACAATATTATACAACATCTTTTGGTAACATCTATTCAACGATTTACTCATCTGCCACATTATTGTTTTAGTAATCCAGTATTACATTTTATTTATAATAAAATATTTATTTTTATATATTGTAAAATTTTACAATAATTAAATTTGCATAAAATTGTTTAAAAATTTTTTAAAAACAGCCCTATTTTAAAACTCATTTGCCTAGTTGTAGCATTAAAGTCATGTCCAATCGGCCCATGAAACCTCATCCTAGATTACCTTTCAGTTCTGGGAGCGAGCCAGAGTAGCTGAAAAAGCTCAGATTTTTGTTGGAAGGCAGGAAGCATTGGAATCAATCTATAATTATCTTGAGCCACTGCAGAAAAGGAGAGAGAGAGGATTGTACAAACTTGCTATTGTCTCGCTGCCAATTAAAATGTAAATGCGGTCTGTTTTGCTCCTACTTAAGCAGAGCTCATGTACACATTTTCCACACGGTTGCCAGACAGGGAGATGTGGGGCCGACAATATTCTCCGCTGAGTATGTTCTGAGAATTTATATGCATGGATATATGGACCTCCAGCAGTCATGCTTTAAAGAGATTTTAATACTATTTATGAGTGCAATGAGTGTGCTGCAGGGGCAGAAAAATTAATAGACACGTTTATGAATTTCCCAGATCAGAGGGTAATCCACATTATTGTACACTTTTAAAAATGATTTCAAGTCTATCGTTGTGTTTAGCCTCTCTTAACAGCGAATTCATAATCTGGGACTTGCTATGTAATTGCAAATTGGTTTCTTCTTGCAGCCTCACTTCTCAAGCATGTATTTAGTGCTTAGAGACAGTAGATCACAGAACATTTGCTGCAGTAATTTGCAGCGCAAAATGTTTATCAAGGAGGAAAAGCTATCTGTTAACTCTTCTGTCTCCATCGAAGTAAAAAATTGTGACCCTCATCAGTGCACCGCATTTCATCACCATTTCATCCTTCAGAAAAAAGAATCAGGCTCTTGTAAATACTTCTACTGTAATAAAATAATGGCCATTTTTTTAATAACCATCAATGAGAAAGATGTTTTTTTTTGCAAACCAGTTTCAGGCCACAATAGTTCTACCAGACAGGAGTTAAGTTATGAGTAGGTGCAATTTTTCCACATCTTCTGCACTGATTGTGAGGAAGAATGAATGATTTGTTAAATACTGTACAGTATGTTAAATACAAAGCTCTGTCATGAAACTCTAGATGGCGCAGATCTGATATAACCACATCATGTCTGGAATCATAATTGACAAATACAACCACCGACAGATCTTTATTAAAAAATTTTGCAAATGGTCTAAAGATTCAAAAAATCAAAATACATTTTGATTTAATACATTTGATTAAAAAAAGACATTTTTTATTTTTATTTTCAATTAATATACATTTGATTGAGTGAGTTTATGATTTACATCATGAACAAATATCTTTCCAGTGGGCTCTGAAAAATGATATAATTTTTTTATTATTATTATTAATTTCCATTGCCTAATTAGCAGATATTTGTTCTTGTTTAAAGCATAAACTCACTTCATTTTGTCCATTTCACAGAAAACACATATTTCACTTTGCCAATCTCAAATAAATGTTGATTTTAAAGGATAAATACTGAGTGTCATACAACATTTAATGCCATAAACTTATGATTTAAGACTTTTTTCCGGCTCAGATTAAGACTTTTCGATCCTTAAATTTGTGGAAAGGTGAATTAAGACTTTTTTTTAAGATGTTTTAAAGAAGACCCACAGTGTTTTCATCATTTTTGAAACAGCACTCAGTGGATACCATTTTTTTTTTTCTTATGTTTAAATACATTTCTTACCTTTTAGGCACAGTCCGCCCACAATAGATAAAGAGAATCCCCATTCCACAGTCCTTCAGCACCCACTGAACTGAGTTTATCTTCAGAGGCCATATGAACGGGTGAAACTCCCAGCTGCTAGCATGAGTCTGGATTCAGACTGACAGTCTGTGCCTTCATTATCCTCATGCCTGCCAAGCCATTTTGGGACAGACGTGTTTGTTCATCGGAATACAAAGGTGTACCCTTTTGAATAAAGAAGTGCAAAAGTTTATCAAATCTGGGTGTATTTTTGTAAAGTTACCAATGTGAACATCATTTTCTGATACATTACCAACTGACCAGAACAGGAGCTTATGAAGGGTCAAACATGAAATTAAAACTGACCACTGATTTTACTTTCTTAATTACATTATGCATGATTTTATCAGTGCAAAATTTTCTAATATTGTTTGTAAATATATAATATCAAAATATTTAACAACTCAACTCCCACCTCCTGAAACAAATTCCCTCCTTTCCACCACTGCTGACATCATTAATCCCTCTAATTAAATACGCCATCCAATCATTGCAGGTTTAAATAAAAAAAAAAAAAATCATGTTTGATTGCATAAGTAAAATGGGTTATGAACACTGTACTAAAAACTATATTTCAGAATTTAATGTGTTATGTGTATTATATTAAAGGAACAGTTCACCCAATAATGAAAATTTTCTAAATATTTTAAACTCACTCCTCTGTCCATCCAAGATGATAATCCACAACAGATTTGGAGAAATGTACCATTACACAAATCACTTGTTCACCAATGGAATCCTCTGCAGTGAATGGGTTTGCCGTCAGAAATGGAGATTCCAAACAAGCTGAATTAAAAAAATCAACAATAATCCACAAGTAAATCCACACCACTCCAGTTCCATCAATTAATGTTTTGGGTGAAGTGAAAGCTGAGTGCTTATATAAAAAAAAACTAATTCATTTAAAATCATTTTTTTTAACTTCAAAACCATTGCTGTAGGCTAAAAAATCAAATTTTACAGAGATTTTTAATCACTTGGAATAAATACAATTTGGAAAAATGGCCGTTAGGAAAACAAATAAATACACATTTTTAGGTTCAAAATAATTCAAATAAACATTCAAAAATGATTTCCTAATTAATTTGCTTTTTGTACATTCCTGTTTATTGGTTTGAACCCCTGTCAGAGCAGTTTTTCTCACACTTGTGAGCAGATTTGTTCATTGGTTTAATGAGGATGAGTGATTATTTGTGGAGAGCTCAGGGATTATCCTGCTTATGGGTTTTTGTATGATGAAGTGGCCCAGAACCGAGACCACTCAAAGTCCATGAGGCAGAGTTACGTGACTGGCAGGAGGTTTGGACGGAGGACGAATGAACCCTCAAGAGGCAGAACACTTGAGTGGCTGTCCAACCCTGTAAATGAAGAGCTTTTGAGACCTGACACAATTTTAATTTCCACTGATTACGAGATTTGGATTTAATTAGGACCATGGCAGTTTTTATTTTATTTATGCAACTACTTCTGGTACCCTTGGTACAGTGTTGGCAATGCAGTAAATTTAAATAATATATATTGCATGTACACAAATAATTAAATAAAAGCACACAATTTATATAATATATATATATATATATATATATATATATATATATATATATATATATATATATATATATATATATATATATATATATATATTTATATATATATATATATATATATTTTAATTTTATTTGATAATCTGAAATCTCTCTCTCTCTCTCTCTCTCTCTCTCTCTCTATATATATATTTTTTTATATATATATATTTATATACACAATGTAGATTTTAAATAATTATCATAAACAGTTAAAATTAAAAACCTGAACAGTGTCTACATTGCCACTTTAAATTAATACATACAGTAACTAAACATAATATTTTAAATGCATATCCTACTGTATCAGTACATCCTTTTAATAAATTTCCAAATCCTAACACAGATCAATGCTAACTGAGAGCCACAAAAGAGAAAGCTATAATCGTCTGCAGTAAACTAAGGGTCCAAAATTGCCTGTCTTCACACCATCTTGGTGTTTTTAAACAACAAGCTGGCTGTTCAGCCAGATTTGAAGGCACAATCATTCCAGTTGTCTGCTTCTGTTAGTGAGTGAGGGGTGTAATCAAGAACTGTGAACGCTATATAGGTGCTGTCTTGTAGTAAAGAATTTTTGTCTCTTCCTGTTCTGTTCTCACTGAGTTGGTGTCACATTTTAAATATATTATTTATTTTTTATTCCTTGAATAATACAAATTTATAAGAGAACCTAGAATGTGAAGAAGGGGCAGAAATCAGACCGCAAAGCACTGAATGTTTAATTTCAACCCAAACGATTCATGCTAATGCATGTCTCTTTCCCCCCTCAATCAAACTGAATAATTACAATGATTAAGTGAAATGCAAATAATATTAACCTAACAGCTGGAAATAAAAGGACTGCATGATTACCTGTTAGCTAAAAGGAGCTTGTATAGAATTAAAAAGATGTAATCTAGGTCCATATATCACAGCAAAAAACCATAGTTTTACTCCCATCTAGCCGATTATAATTCAGGCATAGATACAAAGAATCTAGGAGTTGGGGGGGTAGAAGACGAATGGGATTTTTAACAACACAAACTTGGATTAAAAGGCTGTAATAAATCTTTCTTTGTAAAAAAATGGCAAAGTTTGGCTAAAAAACACTGGGGTGAGCAGTGGACTCAGAGCTGGGCATGGATGAAGATAGAATAGAAACTAGCATCAACCATTTTCATTCCATTGGTATCCCCTTCCTCCATCACACATGCTCTGGAAGCTTAATGGGACTCAAAACCAGTAGACAATACATTTTGTCAAAACTCTGAATTTATTGGAATAATAATAATATTGGGGGGGTTGAGTGGTACATTGTTTAAAGAAAAGACTGGGCTTCTTCTGTGTGTTACAACACAGTAATCCATTAGGTGTAATATCCACGCGATTAATAATGCCAAGTTACTCTGAAAACAATATGGATTTGGGGATAAATATCGATGAATTGAAATGTTGGTGGAACTAATTTATGTTGGAAATGCAATGAATAGGACGACACTTCATTTACCATATGATTTGGGAATGTTCCTTTAGTTCACACTGTTCTGGTGCAAATTTGGGAACTCTTGAAGAATGGTTGGGGTTTGATTTACCTTGTGGAACCATGACTGTCTTCCTAGAGATAAAATCAGTGCTAACCCTACTAGCAAAAAATGCATTAATTTCTACTTAAGACTGGTTCTACTACAGATGCCAGGATGAAACAAAAAAAAGTGGGATACATTCTTCTCGGCAACATATAAAATGGCATAATTGAGCAGGACTGCGTGTCTTAATTTCCATGTACTTTTGTGATGTTTATATCCTCACCTGATGATGACAAGTAATTGAATAGTATCTGTAAAGGCGACTATGGAATACTGTGATGATATTACAGTGTTTTATTGAACAATAGATAGATAGATAGCTAGATAGATAGATAGATAGAATAGATAGATAGATAGATAGATAGATAGATAGTAGCTAGATAGACAGATAGACAGACAGACACAATTAATTGATTTTGTAATATAACAAGTAACAAAGTAACAAAATAACAAAGGCCTCAAGTTTAAGAAATTACGTAAAATAAAATATATATTGTGTATATATTGATTTTTTGGGGTGAAGGTCATTCTTTTTTTTTTTCTTTTTTCATTCATCCCAAATAGCAGTGCATTTTCATTACTGGAAAGTACTGAGTTCTTTAGCAGAGTTAATTGTGTACGAGGGTCATGGAAAAGTGCCTGCTGTTGTTTTTTTTTTTTTTTTTATTATTTGGAACGTAGTCCAGGTCTCATCATTTCTGGTCTGGTGTGCAGCAGCTGTCTGTCACCTATCTCTAGAGAGCCGTGGATCAGAACCAATTCTAGCTTGCGGCAAATAAAAGAGCACTTGAACTGTTTTATCTGAACCATACAGGTCCTGTATTGCCTACAGTGCAGAGCACCTAAACTAATCCTCCCTACCCCCTTATTTCAGCACACCAATTCTGCAGCCCTAACAATACTGCCAACATGCTCCATTATATGGGAGGAAACATACATCAGGGGCAGCAACTGTCATCTTATGTAAATCCCACAATGTGCTGAACAGAAATTATAATTAATTGCACCATAAAACCCATTGTTTGACACCTGGGTCTTGTTTTGGAGGTAATGCAAAATTATATTAGAGAAAAGGATTTC
Source organism: Cyprinus carpio (assembly GCF_018340385.1). Lineage (NCBI taxonomy): Eukaryota > Metazoa > Chordata > Actinopteri > Cypriniformes > Cyprinidae > Cyprinus > Cyprinus carpio. The sequence continues at coordinate 685,970 of NW_024879399.1, read as the reverse complement.
ATTTTTCTGCATAAATGCAATGCTAAATGGAGCGCACAAAACCTTGAGCTCACATCATTCACCATTGAACCCATTCAGAAAACCTTAAAATGTTCAAGTGTCAAACCAAGATATACTGCAGTTAATGTCTGTCCTTGAGTTAACATGCAATGACGCAGGCAGCATTAGCGTGTGACCTTTTAATATACAGTTTTCCAGCAGTGTTCGGTATTAACAGTATAAACAAAAGTTGCTCTCTGCTGCAAAACACAATGCCCAGTGAGGGTGTCACTACCATAAATCTATACTTCCCCAAAGTGCAATGTTGTTTCTGAACTGTGTTCATCTTATAAAGCGAATATCACCAGCTAGCCGGCTTTCTCCTCTGTCCCAAATTAGTTTTTAAAAAATCTTCCCTAAGCGAGCTGGTTTGATGTCTGTGTCAAGAAGAGCATCTGGGAACGCGACTGCAGAATTTCACACAGACACAATGTTCCTGAATGTTGCAGTAAACACGATGCGATTCAAAGCTGTAAGCCTGCATAAACTGCAACCCTGCTTTCAGACTCCCTGTTGTTTCAGTGCATCTGGTGTGATTTTATAGAGGTAGATCAGCCAACCTTGAAGTATATCAGAAGCGAATGTGAGACAGACATAACCACATGCCAGCAGAAAGCAATAAATTAACAGGATAAAGGACACTGCACCAGCTTACAGTGGACGGAAAAAGTATTTGGCACGTTCTCACCCTCCTGTATCTGTTTTTATCATTTGTACCCACATTTGATTTTCAAACCAATTGAAACACTGGTTACACTTTTATTTGTTCTTAATATTTTGTCAATATTACTTATTTAGGGTCATAAATGTGTATGCAAAGTTTTAAGGCACAGATGGGTTTTGAAAACGCTTTTGCATGGGGGCAATTTGCCAAAAATCCTTGAAAAAATAGCAGAGGAAGGTTTAAAAAACAATCGAAAATTGTTACTGTAGCTTGTCAAATACTAAAATATGAAATACATGAAATTTAAGACTCAAAAATGAAGGCTCTTTTGAATCAACCCAACAAATATTTTCTTATATTTAGTTGAAAAAAAAAAAAAAGGCTTGTTTTTGGTTTTTAGCTTTCAGTATACTCAGTTACTAGACTGCTGCAGAGCACTGAATGAAGGAAATGTGAGAAAACCCATTTTACCTTCCACAGTTTGAGAATGAGATGAAACAAAATGTAAACAATATGACATATATTGTAACGTAAGGACATATATTGCTGTATATCAAGAGTGATATTGCAATATATGTTAACACCTATAAGGCAATATATATATTTTCACATACATGCATTCTTTGGGTAGATGATGATATACTGTACATTTATTACATACTGTAATATAAAATTCCTGTAGTAAAATTTGCATATTACATATGTTAATAATATCTATATGATGATATATTATTTAGCGTTAACTGTACATGTAAGCAACCATTATGTCAACACTATATATTTTAAATTTAAATATGCAATGTTTTTATTAAAATAACACACAGATTTTTTTTTTACAACTGATATTAACAATATATCTTATATATGGAAATGGTACTGTGTTATATATGTACAATTGGCAATAAAATTCTACTTTAAGTACAGATAATGCTAGATAATATGTATACTTGTAGTTAGTTTGGCATCTCAGTGTGTTTGAATTTTAACAACTGCTTGTGAAACCAATGTACCTGTACTGTATTTAACCCACAGCGCAAGTTTTTATTTTTTTATTTATTTTTTTATTTTTTTTAACAGGAGGGTTAAAAGTGTACAAATGTAATTGCATTGCACACAAAACATCGAAAGTGGCATGAAAACTTGAAGCCACTGTAAACAGCAAATGCGACATTCTCCAAACGCCATCTGCAAACAACCTTGAACATCTGGCCTTGAAAAAGCAAGATAGCAAGCAGACATCTTGCATAAATAATGCAAGGCTTTAAGGTGCCACCTCTCTCTATGCCATCATAAATGACAGTGCAAAAAAAACGATCAAGACACTCCATTTATACAGAGGGAGCAAGTGGGTTAAGGCACACCGCCACCATTTCAATAACTTCTGTGCCTCAGGCACCTGTGCTTGAGGATAAGAGGATCTATCGGAAAAAAAAATTTCACACCTCCTATTTTGGAAGGGCTTCAAAAAAAATGGCCTTGTTTGCTGACATTCATATGAAGGGGATTTATAGGAGCTTCTTCCTTTGGCAGTGTACACACGAAACCTCAGCCCAGTCCGCTGGTCTCAATTACGGACAGTGGCTCTGTTTTCCCCAAGGACTCAGAAAGTTAGGAAGGAAATTACAGTTATCTGCCAAATTAAAAAGTTTTACATTCCTGCCTGAAGCCAATATCTACATGGATTGACAACAACTGGAAAATTGTTTTAGTGTAAAAACTGTGTGCTTTGATTATAAATATAAATACTTTAATTATGGAATCTGATCATGAAGGTTTTTCTTTACAGCAGTTATTTCTTGTGAGTAACTTGAAGCTAATTACAGATGGTAAAAACATAAGAATGAATTATAATGAACTGCAGATTCTCTAATGCACATTGTGTTTGGCTTTGCAGCAGTTCAGACACTTTTCATGCTGTCTTCAAAGCCATTGGTATTCATTGGTGAGAAATGAAAATGATCAATTAACTTAATTAAATTAAATGAGACTTTCCCCTCAAAATAACACTTTTTCAATCAAAAATAATTGGTTTGGATGGAATGGATTTTTTTTTCTATAGTTCTTGCTGCATAAACTTCAACACAATTGTATCTAGCACTACAAGCATTACAAGGCATAATTAATGCATTAAAACTACATTTCTAATGCATTATATATAAAGGCTTTAAGTAAAGTGTTACCAAACATGTTCAACTGATTGCATGTAAAATGTTGTGACAAAAATGTTCAATGATTTAGCTGCATTCTACTTTTTAATTAAGCAAATAGACCAAAATGGCAAAATCCATGTTTTGAGTGTCCCCTCCATCTGGCCCAAGCATCTGACATGCCAGCCTGCGGGAAGACATCTGACTAAAGCGACACTTAAAAGGTCAACATATTTATTCAGAGGATACATTCAACAGCCACGCAAGGAAAGTTTGGCAACAGGAAAGAGATGTGGACTATTTCATGTTATGATGAATGTAGCTTTGAGCTATATTCCAATGAGAATATTTTGTATTCCTGTCATAATAAATTCAGTTGCATTATGAAACGCCCTCTCTGAGCAAAGCTGAAGGACAGGATAATCATGAAATAATAAAGGTTTCTCCTCAACACCTCATTAACCCAATGAGCTTGTCAGTATATGGGGAGAGAGCTCACTGTGCTTTTGAATTATTATTGAGTTTTTTTTTCTGTTTATATGTGGCAGAAAAAACCTGAGCGTGTAGTTGAATCAAAGACAGAGAGGCTGTGTTTGATTTCCTGTGCAATCTCAAATGGACTGTGGCCTTTGAAAAAAGCTTTGATGCACAAGTGACCTTGAGTGAACTTCAAAGTGAGGCAAAGTTACAACCTTTGTTAATAGCAAAAGATGATGAGAGAATACATAACTATACCTATAAACCAAAAATATTCATTTCAACATTCAGAATATTCATAATAAATCATTTCACTTATATTATGCCAAAAGACCTCAAATTAACTTTTGCTGCAAGAACTTACATGGTTATGGTGGTATGTCTAACAAAAAAAATCTTAATTCCTGACCAATTTAATAGTTTATAGTCACCATAAAGAGTAATTAAAATAAATGGATCCCTTGTGAAATTTGAGTAAAACTCACTCAAGATTTAGTATATGCAATACAGATTGGTTTGGATGCAATGTGATAAGTCGTTATTACTTGAGTAATAAATTATTTTTTTTTTTTGTTGCAATTCTGAGAGAGACGGAATTGTGAGATATTTTTCCTTGTAATTCTGAGTTAACATCTTGCAATTGTCTTTGTTTCATACTTCTCAGAATTGCAAGTTAACATCTCACAAATTTTTTTTCTCACAATTGTGAGTTTATATCTCGCAATTCAAAGTTTTTGTTTTCATTGTTATGTATTAAAATCAGTATTGCAAGAAAAAAAGTCTGAATTTTGAGATAAAGGGTTGAAATTATACCTTTATTTTGTTTCATGGCAGAAACGGGCTTCCAACCCACTGACTTAAAGTTGTTTCACAAATGCTTAGTTTGCATGTGAGCAAGTTTGTTTGTTAATTAGTATCTGTATTAAGTGAATGTCCTCCAGTCATGTCATTTTTCCCCCTGTGAGAGGGATTGCAAACATTTGGCTCTAGATCTCGTTGCTGCTTTGCTGCCAGTGAGATCAACCCAGAGGCAGCTGGAGCAGTTGATAAAGGTTGTTTGCCTGCATTTCAAAGTCATCCGGATCTTTCTTTCGGAAACACATAAAGGGTTTAAGAGCTGCATGTCTCCAAAGCAGAAATGTCTGAGAGCTGTTGCCAGAGGTAGAAAATGTTCTGCAAAGATCTTATTGGTAAGAGATGTGTTATTGCATCAGCTGAGGTGCTGGATTTCACCCAGAGGAGGAGCATGTCATAAGGTCTAATCCAATATATTGCTTTTCAAAGGAAAGTAATAAAACAAGCCCAGCAATTAAAATTAATTAAATTTAATTCATATTTAATTAAATATTAATTAAATTTAATATTTAATTTAAATTAAATATTTTACCTAAATCAAAAATATTTTCAGATACACAAACCTCTATCTTGCCATGTTTTTTTTATATATTTTTGTTCATGCATTTACTTGAAGAGAGATGTGCTATTATTTGGTGGTGAAACAATTTTTACTCAGAAATCACCATTAAATTTCAAAAATAATTACAAAGAAACAGCAAAAAAACATTTAATTAAATGTGAAATTTTAAAGTAGAAAGACTGAAATTATAATATAAAGACACCTATATATTTTCATATATAAAGATCCATTTATATTGGATCTTATTTGGGAGAAATTATTCTTTTTATATAAATAAACATATATATTATTAACTTATTTTATAATAATAATAATCTAATCTTATGACACTATTGCCTTTGGTAGAGCTGCTTTTGCAGTGGTTTAATTTTTGATGCATTTTTGCATAGTTTTTTAGATTTAGTTTTTGCAGAGTTATTGAATGGAATTGAACCAACATTGTACTAAATTCATGTGAATAATGACACTTTTGTCTCTCGAGCTGTCTCTTATAGCTTGTCTCTTATAGCTGGATAGAATTTGATTCATAACTGATTAACTGTGTAACATCAACTCTGCCACTGAACTGGATTAAATAAACACTGATCTGATCTAAATAATTACACTAATGCCTTCTGTAGAGCTCTTTTAACCAGTTTTTTTATGTAAAGGTGCTCAGATACAATCTGTATAAAGTGCTGTATAAATAAATGTGACTTCAATTGACTTGACTATCGCTCACTCTATCTCTGGACAAGACTTTGCACACATGCGATCATCTCAAATTCAAATCTGACACAGTCTACGATCGCCAGCTGGCCTGCAAAACTACTGACGTAAATTTCAGCATTAGAGAGCTAATTATGAGCCTGGTAGTGTGAAACAGAGGGTCTGCTCTAAACTGGCCCCTGTTGCGCTAATATCCTCAATTATCCTGCTAACGTTAGTGACACTAATGTCGCCTTTTAAATGTCAGCGCTCTAGCAAAGAGCCAAACAATTATTCAGCACTGAGTCAGAATGACCTCACAGACCCTGCCAACAACAAACCCTCCAATCAAACAATCCTCTGCAACACAAGACAAACATCACTTATATTGCTCAAACTTTGTGTGGAGTTTGTGGAAATCCCGGATCTTTAATATTACATTTAGGTGCACAGCTCGTCTTGCACTGTTTATTTTTTTCATGCAGTTTGTTGAAGAGAGATGTGGTATTATTCAGATTTATGATTTTTGGAAAAAATCATCACTGTAAAAAATAATTGTTCGAATTTGTAAAAATAAGAATATTCAATAAGACAATTTATTTACTTAAAATAATAGGGTAAATAGGGTTGATTTCATGTTTTATTTAATGCTAGGAATCTCAAACATCTCAAATTCATGTGGCAAATGAACCTGCATTATTCTCTCTATTTTTCTGCGAGTTTAATTTTAATGTTGAGCGCTAAAACTTGTGATGGCATCAACATCAAAGATCTTGCTTTGATCTTTAAAGAACCCTCACCACACAACCACATGAATTCTTGTTCTCTGTGCAAAGATTTGCAGAAAGAGAATTTTTTGGATGAAAACACTGAAATATTCAAGTCACACAGATTCTACTGAACAGTACAGATGTTGGCTGGTCTTACTGGGAGGACGGTCAGAGAATAATATCTTTCATCCTCCATGAAATGCACATGGTCATAACGGTGTGCAAGCACTGTTTCTGAAAGGTCATGCAATATTCAGCGCCTCTTTATTTGCGAGTATCAGTGAGCCCGGATCCCTTGTGGGTGGCCTGTGTTTGGAGTATATTGTTCTGTAGTGCTAATAACAGTTAAGCTCTTTTAGCTCGGACTCTATGGATCAGCGTGGAGAAGTTATTTGGCCAGATTTATGATGGTGTTGCATAACAATTGTACTGTAGGCAATCTAATTTCCTACAGCCGTTTGTGTGTTAGAACTGCATTTTGTTCCTTTTGAATCTATTATTATTATTTTAATGAAGATATAAAGTTCACATAATAACATTTGCTAGCCATTTACTTCCATAGTTTGACATATTTTCAAATAGGAAGTAATTTCAAAGAATTATTATTTATTTTTTTCTGTTGGAAAGCATGCACAATGACCAGGAACATGCTGAAGTAAACAATGTAGATTTTGTTTAAGAATGGCAGTTCAACACATTCATTTTGAGTGTATTTCTTCAAAGTGACTTCCATTCAAAAACCGAAAATCGATCTTTGACATTTGTGAATCGATTCCTAATCCCCCCCACCCCTATTATTCACCAGTGAATCCTGCAAAAAAAAAAAAACAATGTGTAAGCATCACTACTGTTTTCAACATTGATAATAATAGGAAATGTTTCTTGAGCAGCAAATCAGCACATTAGAATGATTTCTAAATATACAATATATCTATATACAAGTGTGAAATACTTATCTGACACAACAATATCTTTGAATTATCTTTATTTGAAAGCTCTTTTTAGTCAATATTGTTATGCGTTTAATGAACCAACACATGTAATTCAATTACAATTTACAGTCGATAAATTTTAAAATCCCTAATTTAGTTTTCTTGATGACTTTAAAATAACACATAACAACAGTTAACAACAGTTTCTACTAAATCACTAAATCACCTTCAGTTCTGTACTCTCTTGCCAGATTTGTTCAGGAAATCAGTCAGGTTTGTTTTATTCTGCCTTATATCCGATAATTTTTAAAGATTTAAATAAAACCACCTTTATTTAGCAGTTAAACACTGTCAAAGCTTTGCTTAACTAAATTTGAATGGAGCAAACATCTTTGCTCTGTAACTATTTGTGCTAATATTTCTTGGTAATTAACTATTTATGATTGAGCCTTCAGGGAATTTGATTTGGCACAGTGTGTGTTCAGAAGTAATAATGCAGAGTTCAGCGCTGCTGTTCAAGGGAAGAGAACAGTGCTGCTGAAGAATACAAATGCAAGTATCTCTCTCTTTATCTCTCGCTTTTAATTAAACACACACACACACACACACACAACAAATGCAAGTATGTCATCCATTTTATTGCTCTCTCTCCCTGTATGCCTGAAAGATGGCTCATTGATCCTTTATGTCCCGGCCCAGCACACCTTGTTCCCCTCAGTGCCTCCAGGGGAGGCTATTAACACTTTCATTGAGGCTTATAGGAGAGAAGTAACTCCCCTCACTCCCATTAGTCTGTCACTCTCACACTCGAACCCACACTCACATTTTTAACAGTCAGAGAGTTAGAAGTGAGATTACTCTTACAGAATCCCATCCCAAGGACAACATGGTGTCCATCACAGCCACTAAATGTCCAGATCGGGATGTCAATCTGTCAGATACCAGGACACATAAATACTATCGCTCCAAAGTTTAAGGTCAGGATTATTTTTTTATATATTTTTTTTTTGGTTTCCTAAACTTTGAGATCAGGCTCATTTTAATATGCTGATTTAATGAGCGTCAATCATCAGTGTTGAAACACATTACTGCCGTTTTGTGGAAGTTTTGTGGAAACTGGGAATAGAAATGTATTTGGAATGGCCTTTTTTGTTAATAGAAATGTTAAATGTGTTTGCTTTTTTTTTTTTTTGCTATTCTAAAAAAGAAATTTTGAGGAATCTTTACACAGCTGTTTTCTTAAACCAACAGTTCATAGTGACCATGCCTGTCAAGCTCTAAAATCGTCATATCATCAAATCATCATAGTTTGTATGATTTGTGCGCTAAATTTAAAGTCACATTATGACACTTTCTGTGTTCCAAAGACAAAATAACAGCATATAGGCTTGATTCAAGCATGAAATTAATTTCACAACATCGGGGAAAGTAAATGACAGAATTACTTTTTGGGGTAAATTAATCATTTAGATAGAAGCCAAATTCAAAGTGGTCTGCATTTGATGTAGTGATGATCCCCACTTCATCACTACATCTGACTGATTTATTTATTTATTTATTTACAACAAGCAAAAACAGCAAACTTGGTATTACTTGCACTACTTGCTATTACTTGCACAGTGTCTGTTCATCCAGGAACACTGATTAACCCATTTGCACACTGAAATATTTTCTATGCACTTTACTTCCATTGCAATAGTGTAAATTTGTTCATATGTTCATAGTTCTGCCTATAGTGTACATACACTTCACATATTTCATCTGTATAGTATGTTCATAGTACACCTATCTGTATATCATGCTGATAGTATTTAAAATCTGTAAATTTTGTCCATAATACTTATCTGTATAGTTATTGTACATATTGTAGACCTTGTATATTCTGTACTTACTGCTTATTGCACTTCTGGTTAGATGCTAACTGCATTTCGTTGCCTTGTACCTTACATGTGCAGTGACAATAAAGTTGAATCTAATCTAATCTAATCTAATCTAATGTAGTGTACTTTATGGAAATGACACGTATCAAAAATAAATGCCTATGAAATGCATGCCTCACAATAATGTAAAATGTGAAGTCCTCCTATAATGGCCCTTTCTGCTGCCATCTGGACGTCATTTACTGATTTTATTTGTTGTTTCATGCATATCTCTCTCTTTCTCTCTGCCTTGTTAATACCTGTTAACAAAAAACACACAGTCAGAAGAGAACATAAGACTTCTAAAAAAAATCTGAGACAAAAAAACATAATTAAAAAAAAAACATTATCTTTTTTAAAAATTTTATTTTATCTTTTTTAATACTTCTATTCACTCTGTCATATTATATTAATTTAACAAGTCTCTACACATCTCTAGATATGGCTTGAGTGCCTCCTTTAATGTAAGTCTATGGGACTCTACTGAAAAATTGCCTGTATGATCACTTTTCTTATCTCACTTATCTCATCTCTCCTGCACAATTTGAGGTATAAATTATCCATGTAGCACAGATGGCATCCGTTGGCTAACCCTAAGTAAAAGCAATAGCAATAGTGATGTCTGTCCTAGCAAGTACCACTACTGAAACCATTTCAACTACACTTCAGAAAGGAGATCTTATTGTGGTTAATTTGATGCAGATCTTATAGAATTGTGTGTATTTCTGTGCTTGTCCTTTTGTCCGTTGTAATCAACTATGCTCTGAGTCTGAAAGGCTGTTGAAGGCTTTTCTGGCTGATTTCATGTCAAGCTGAAAGCTTGCCTGTCCAGGTGTTTTATGCTCACTTCCTGTACAATTCAATCGGCTGATTAATAGCCTCACTTTGACAGAAAAGCTAAATGCCCTTCAGATGAAATCAGTTCCTTCCTCAGCCCACTCACAGGCTGTCAATTGGCATTTTTTTTCTTCCTTTGAATCAAGTTTTTTTTTTTTTTTTTTTTTAGCTAGGAATTATGATCTTTTAAAATACAGCCTGAAAATCAACAGTCTGCATTTTCAAATACACTCAATCCAATCATTCTGGGATTAAATAAATGGAAAGCTGGGGCTCTAAAAATTCATCATTATTATAAGCAAACATTTTATTATACAACATGTGGCAATTTTTCACACTGACAGTGTCCCATTGTGCAGAAAAAGATGAAAGTAGTAGAAAAAAATCATAATTTTCCCCAATCATTTTCCAGAAGATTAATACAATGAGCTGAAATTACAAAAACACATGCAAGAGTTGACAGATGGGAGCTACGACCTTCACGTGAATGGCATAAAAATGATTTTTTTATGATGACCGCATTACACCAACACATATTCAGCATAAATTATAATTGCTTGTTTGTATAAATACAAGATACATTGCTGCCTTTTGGTCCCAGACAAATCACAGTGTAAAATAGATACCATTTATAAATGTTTTAAAAGGCCCATCTCAAACGTCACAGGTTGTTTGCATGACACTTGTTATGCATTACTGATTAGCAGAGCTATGACGAAATGGTAGCAGTAAACATGTCAAGTCAATGGCTCGGTTCCTAAGTTATGGTTTAATTCATTAGTGCTGTTCCCAATACCAATAAACCGGCTTTAACCGCATCCCATTGAAGCTGAGCCAGTTGAAAGAGGTCACCGGGGGACAGTTTTAAACATCAAAAGACTGTATGGTCAGAAAAAAGTCACATTTAAAGGTTCCTTCTCATAGTCCATCAGTCAAAAGCACTTGGCATGTACTCACAAAATCACTGGGTGCCATGAGTACGAGATGAATGCTTTATCGTCTTTGGGTGTGCGGTTTAAGCTTTGCTCGAAGTTGGGGGTAGATAAAGGCTTTTCGGTGTAAGCTCTCAACAAACTCCAGATGATTGCTGTACCTGTGGTCTTCCTTACATTGTGCTTCTACTGGCTCTTCCTCTCCATGCAGCTTGTGTAATGCTTCCTCTGCAGCCGGCATCGTGGCTGCCAACGGACCTTATCCCGAGTTTCGGAGGGCTGTTTCACGGTGCATCGATGGACGTACCAGACAGAGTGGGTTTGCAGGAAAGGCGACAGAACAGAGGCTCAGTGGTGCGGACACTAAATTGTATCCATTCAACATCACACCAGAGTGCTGATAGTCATCTGTGCTTCATCCCAGCTTGTAATAGAAACCTCTTCCAGTCTATTCCCCAGATCTTTCTCTGGAGAAGAAGGACTGGAAGTTCCAGCGTTTTTCGTGTTGGTGGATTCAGCATCCCTCGGTCCATCTTCATCCTCCTCCTCTTCCTCAGTTATCGAGGAGAGCCGTGTGGCACTTCCAAGCTTTCCTGCAGGTGGCTGGTAGTGGCATTGGCCATTCAGGAGTCTCCGAAGAGGCATAAGAGGCACAATGTCCTCGCCCAACAGCTGCTGCTGGCAATGACGGAAGTCGGACTGGCGCTTTAGTCGTTTGAACTCTGTGAATGCTGATGTTGAGTTTTGGTACAGGCTGAGAGCTAACGCTCGGGCCTTTTCTGCCTTCGCCAACAGGACGGCGTGGCATCGTAGAACCACCGCTTTATTCTTCACCTGATGCCTGTAAATCCACGCAAAGATCTTTGGTCGGAAGGGGTCAGCACTGCAGTATGTGATACGGTTGAGGGAATAAAGGTGGACGGGCTTCTTTTTGCCACCTTTATCCACCCCCATGCGAATTCCTTGCGGCCCGACGGTGAGCTTCATCTTGATGCTCTGTTCGCCATAGTTGCTGCGAGTCCAAATCTTAGTCACCGCCTCCTGCGTGCAATCCTCGCCTTTAGCCATGATGGTGACTGCGCTGCCCAGGTAACGCACGTTGTAGGTGGGTTCCTCTTTGTTGAGCTCCACTTTCTGGCGTTTGCTGTGGAAAACGCTCCCCAGCCATTGAAACGGGCATTCGGGAACAAGGTCCGGACAGGAGTGGAGCAAAGTCGAAAGCAGGGAATGATAAGTCAGTCCGGCTCCAAGACTTTTCGGCTTGCTTTTGGGCTCATTCTCCACCAACACAAACTTACTCCTTTTCCAGGGCAGCATGATCCAGGCAAAGAGGAAAGGATTCAGCACTCTCCCCAACCAGCAATCAAGAGTGTTCTGGTGTGTGTGTTTCTCAGAGAAGTACAGCAAAGGAGACTGCTCTGGCACACGCTGACGAGAGACTGAAAGCAGAAATGCTCTGCTCGCTCCTCCTTCCTCTTCCTCCTCCTCCTGCATCACTGAGTGCTGATCAGTGCTGGGCTCGAAGCCTCGGCGGTCCTCATTTAACTCCTTCAAACCCCTGACTGTCTCACCTGATGGTCTGCTGTGCAGACCACTGACCCTGAGGCAGAAGAAGAGGGTTCATCCTTGTGTCAGAGTGTCCTATGAGAATGCTTTGACCTGCTGGGAGTCATTGCTATCGTTGGTATATACCATCACACCGCCCAGCTCTAATTTATTTCATTCAGCCTCAAGAAAAACACCAGGAAACGACTTTATGTAATGGCTGCAACAAAGAAAGAAGGTGCTAGAACAAGCACGTTAACATGGTTATTAAATGTCCAGTGGAGCTAGTGCGTAGGCTGCAGATCCTGCAACAACTGGAGAGACATTTGCTTCTTCACATTTGAACATGTTCACAATTGAAAGGATGAATCACTTTCTTATCAGCTATAATTTTAATACATTTCAAGCCAAAGAATAATTGCTTAGATATATATATATCTTACTTTTCTGCTCCAGACTTTTTAATCACTATTCAAGTTATTTAAATAAAGATCAAGACTTTCATTAAAAGTTTCTTTAAATCAACTATTCATCCAAAAATGTAAATTATGGTACTCACCCTCATGTTTTCCCAAACCTGTGAAAAGCTTGAATTTTTAAAATTGTGCATGGTTTCTTACACAAAGCTCTCATATGGCTTCAGAAATCTTGTGGAATATATACTGTATGGACTACTTTTATAGGGCTTTTGATTGCTTTCAAAAGCCTGAAAGCTCCAGTCCCTATTAATTTATAATTGTATGGAAATGAGCAACTACATATATTAATTTGTGTTGAAATTTTTGTGTTGATTTTTGTGTTAGTCATTCACAAAACAAAAGGTGGAACATATAAAGAACATGCTGAAGCAGATAGTTGCTGAATATTTTAAAGTACTCAATTGCTCATGCTTCATCACGCTATGTAAAATCCTTTTTTTTTTCAAGGCTATAATTACCATGTGTTAAAGGGATAGTTCACCCCCAAAAAAACTTAACATCATCATTTACTCACCCACATGTCATTCCAAACGTGTGTGACGTACTTTCTTCTGTGAAATATAAAAAATATAGAGAAATGCGAGAAGTGATTTTTTATTTTTTTTGGTCAGTATTAAAATAAAAGTCAATGGACTCCAACGTTGTTTGGTTCCCAACATTCTTCAAAATTCTTGTGTTTTGTGCACACACAGTTTCGTAATGACATGAGGGTGAGTAAATGATAACAATTTTCTATTTTTGGCCTGGTCAAACTTCAATTGCACATCTCATGAAACCTAAAAAAATATATATAGTTCACATTATATTGCTATTACTGTCCAAAAAAATCGAATTAATTAGCATAAATTAAGAGCTGTGCAACATATATTATCATTATGTATAAAAACCTAATTTAAATAAAAATCAAGTAATATGAATTTTTTTTTTTTTTTTTTTTATGAGAATTTTGGAGGACAATATCATAATATAAAAACCATAATGGTCCAGAAAGTAGGCTTCACCTTCTTTAATAACAGTTTTATTATTTTCTTTCCTTTGATTTAATGGTGAAATACAATCTATCCATGTTCTTGACTGGCTTTGTTAGATTCACCAACTATACAGTGCTGCGATGTAACAGTGAGTTAAGCAACAGACAACCAATCATAAACTGCCTAATTTCTAGCCTTATTAAATATTCATGTGCTTTGTGCAGTTGCAGAAACTTTTAGGTGCATTTTTCAGTTTAACTAAGAGAAAAAGTGTCTGATGGCAAACACTCCTCTACATTTTCCATATTTTTCTGTAATATACTTAAGAATACACTCTAATTTACTTGGGAACATTTACACAGATGGTTCAATAAATGTTATTAAACTAATTCTCTGGCAAATTTTCATGCTGTTTATCAGATAATATTTATTTTAAATCACGGTGGAAAATTTTAATTTAAATAATGGCACAGCAGTCTATGTAAACAAATGTGCAGAAGACCTTAGAAAAATTAATTGAGAGACATCCTAAGATAACATTAACCTTTAGTTAAAAATGGCACTTGGTAAACAATTCATTAAAGCCTATTAAAGTCCTCACATGCCCTTGCCACAAATGGCAAAGTTTCCTCTCCTCATGTTTTTCCCTCAGAGCCTGACCCTGGAATCACACAGCTCCCTCTGACAACAGTGAAACCCAGTGGCACAAGCAACAACCAACTTTTATGTCTATTTTTACTCTTTAAAGGGAGCTGTCGCCTATACCTCCAGAGAGTAAGCCTGAAGACTAGGACACTTGTTTCAGTCCATTATGTGAGACGGCTCTTTTTGTGAGGAGTATAAAAAGTGAAAGCTATTGGTTTCCTAGAGTGGACAGTGATGTAGCCGTGTAAGCCACGGGCTCCACATGCAGCTGCCGTTATGATTTTTGACAGAAAGCGAGAGTGGAATAAATCTCGCAGTGACGTTTGCAGTGCCTCGACTTAATGGGGATAATATAAAGCAGGACTGTAATTTAAAGAATACACCCATGACAGCCTGAAAACTAACTCTGAGTGGACAGGGCTGGAGCCTGCCGTGGCTCCCTGGCCTTTAAGAGGATTGATGAGCCTGGTTCACATTGACGTATCTGCCTCGGGCTTTAGCACTGCACAAACACCAAACCTGATGAATGAAATTGGGAAACATCTGTGGGAGGATCGACTCCAGGCCATGTTTTGATTAAATTCCATATCAGTCACAATTTGGCCTATTCCCAACCCCTTTTCTGATCAGATTCTAGGAAAGGAAGAGAATTTGTGCAAGCTGTCACGGATCGCACATTCTGTCCAGTAACAGAACATGGGACACCAGCTCCCCGATCCAAGTGAATGCATTATTAAAGCCTTCTGTGTGGCAGAATAGCACCTCATCTGCATATGAAAGAGGAGGGTGTGAGGGAAATAATTAACTGCGTGACTTTTACTAATGAGGAAAAAGGAGATCTAGATGAAATGAAGACTTAGACCGTGATTTACAACAGTCGGCTGCAATTAAACATGCTTACGTAACTATAAGATTTTTGTCTGGTCTGAAGCAAATGGACAGACATTTCAACTTTGAAAACAGTAAAGACTATGTTCAGGGTCTTATTTCACTTTAGAATCAAAATAAAGAAATTATTCAATTATATTTAGATATAATACTTTGTATGAAGAAAATAAAACTTTTTAAGGACCATTATGTGATTATTTTAAAGGGGGCTGATTCTTTTCTAAACCATCTCTCTCTCTCTCTCTCTATATATATTTCTTTGTATGTATATATTTATATTTCTCTTTCTATCTCTGTCTATATACTGTATATATATATATATATATATATATATATATATATTTATATATATATATATATATATATATACACACACACACACACACACACACACACACACACACATACAGTTCTTTTAATTAACTGGTTCTTTTATTTTTTTAACAAAAAATAATGAGTTACTGGTTCAAATCAGTCTGAAACACTTCCTCTGTATCATTTATATTATTAGAAGAAAAATAATTTATTTCATATGTAAAAAAAAAATAAAAATAAATTATAATATCTGAAATATACCAAAATGAATTGGAATTGAATCAGAATCAGAATCAAACTGAGAGTGAATCAGAATCACATCAGGATTACTATCCAAGCCATAGTGACACAGTGAGTTTATTAAGGTCTTCTAATGAAAATCACCATTGTAAAAATAAGTATTTCAAAAAAAAAAAAAAAAAAATCAGAATGCACAATGGTAAATAGAAAAATAATGTTACATTGAAAAAAAAAAAACATCTTAATGGTCCATTAAAATAATAGGCTTAATTTTCTCAATAATAAATAATAATAAAAAAATAATAATGGTTAACATGGACCACATGACCCATAAATTATTCACCAATAAATAAAAGTGTAATCAGATTTATTACCCAGAGTGATGAACCATTGCAGGTTTCCTTTAAAGAACAGTACGGTTAAACGCAACTTCATTTTTTATCTTGTTTAATATCTTTGGAGAATTGGGACTGTTTGTGCTGCGCCTGACAATTAACAGCACCCCTCTGGAGTGATACAGGCATTCATTTCACAGAGAAACAAGGAGGAACATTTGTCTCCAGTGCTCATAAGACTTCTTCATTGGAGCCAACGGAGGAAAATCACACACAGGCATTAGTGCGCTGTCGTCCTCGTGGTTGGAGCCAAGAGAAATGTGCTGAATGCACCACTTTTTTAGTCTGTGAGCACTGAAACTCTAACTTCTTTTTCAGCTCTTTTGCAGGACGTCATTTATTACAAGCCATTACCTCACATGTCCTCTCCACACAGTCTTACCAGAGTGAAACAAAATAAATACAGTCACTCTTTCTTAACCATTTCTTCTGTTTCTTTTCCTTGATAGTGCTTTATAAGGCAAGCATCACTATTGCTACTGCAGGAAAAGGTAGGTTTGTTCTTATCGCTAACCTTAAGTATTAAACTCATAACTCATCCAAAAACGTTCATGCATGGTGCACGCATGAATGATTCCTCAAATTATTTCTAAACTATCACTCACATGGCATGCATCAAAACAAATTGAAAGAATAAAAATAATAATTTAAAAAAGGCCTCAGCAATAGGGATGGACCGATATTATAATTTCAGTATAATAATTAATTTTCATGCAATAATTGGTAACAAAAAAATAATAATAATAGTTTCAAATGCTGAAAGTGGGAAAAAGTCCTTAGCAATATGGATGCACCAATATAAAAATTTCAGCCAATATGATAACTAAATAGATCATTCATGTTATGACTGATAATGTTATGACTGATAACTAATAAATAAAATGTAAACTTAATCATTTGAAATAAAAGCAATAGGCATAAACTAATATTAAACTTACAGGCAGTATGATAATTAAACAGATAATTACTTTCTATGCTGTGATAGATAACTAAGAACTAAGAACTAAAATTAATAATTTTCAATGCTGAAAAATAATGGGGATAAACCGATATTAATCTTCCGGTCAATATGATGAATAAATCAATTATAATTTTAACAAATTAAACAATTAATCATTTAAAAATGTTACAAGTGAATTTATGCATCATAATATTGTAAAGCAAAACATAATCTAAATCTAAAAACATTGAAAATAGGAGAACTAATTGATCACAGAGAGCATTCGCTCATTCACCCTTAGAAAGTATCGGTATTGTATCGAAAACAAAATTAGTGATATCGTCCATTCCTAATTGAAAATGAGCATGCACAATTAAATATCCAATATCGACTGATACTGAATGAATAAAAACATCTGGACTGTTATTAGATAACCAATATGAATCCAATATATTAGGTGTTTTTTAATTTTAGTGATTATTTACTATTGTATGGGGTTTTGTAGTACAAATAGTGTAAGTAGTGCGTTCACACTGAAAATTCCAAAAAGAACATGTGCATTTTAAACACCCCGATGATGCACTTAACCAAAAAAAAAAAAAAACGAAGTGTGGAATGTTGGACACTTCATGCACTCAACTGTCGCAACAATTATTTTGTAATGAAGGGGGAGGGGCTATCAGACTCCGATTATGAATGACAAAATAACCTTATATAATTAATACACTACATTGACTACATAGTGCATATGTACATAGTGTATGAGTGTATAGTGTACAGTGCGTCATTTGGGACACAGCTATTGTGCAGATCCACTTGGCAACACCCTAGCAACCCCTCAGAACACATTAACAACTACATAGAAATGCCCTGGTAACCACTCACAAGACACGAGGCAGCACGAACACACAATAAACTGACAAGGGTTTTTTGTTATACAGCTACAGACAGCAGCCATCTAATCAAATCAGCTTCTGCTGTCCTTAATAAGCCAATACAGCATCATGTAGCAAAGGGTTTAGGCAGAACGGAAGGAAGAGCCGAGCACTACCTGCAAAAAAACACACACATCCACCACGAATATAAAGCAGCCGCAGAGGGCTGTGTCATTTACTACTAAAGAGATGATTCACATGTTCTTTTCTCCTTTAGCTATTGCCGCTGCATTATGAAATGGATAAGAGCTTTTATGTAAGAGATTTCATTATACGTTTTCTCGCTTATTACAAGGCTACTTTATAAATACATTTAAAAAACAGTCTGTTATGACACACACACAGAAAAAAATGACCTAAAAGAACAACATGAGCAACAATACCACAGTATTACAAAATTAACAGCTGTAATTAAAGCAAAAGGTGCTTCAACAAAATACTCTGCCACAAGGTGGTGGTCTTTTTTCCAAATCAACAACAATTTGTTGTTGATGTTGTTTTTCTTTCATGTTAGTTTAATATTGTTCACTTGGATGTTATAAGTTGCACTGAGTAAATACAGCTGGATAAAACAAAAATTTTGTCCGTCTGCATTTTAGGCTGCATAGCAACAAAATGTGATTATTTTAAAGGGGGCTGATTCTTTCCTAAACCCTTGCACTAGTATATATGAATACTATATATATACAGTATATATATATATATATATATATACATATATATATATATATATATATATATTATATATATATATACATATATATATATATATATATATATACTATACATATATATATATATATATATATATATATCTTATATATATATATACAATTTATGTATGGTTGTAGATTTTATTAATTTATGTATGGTTTGCTGATATGGTCTAATGGAGGGTTTCACACTATTTCTACATCTTAATGCAGTATTTTCCTGAATGTTTTGATGATGAATAATGCAGCATAATTTCTGCCTTCTAACTTCCTCTCCATCAGCAGTACATATGAAATTAAATGGGAAACAAGCATAAAACAGCGTTGCGTATTATGACATGAGATGTCCAAGTAGTTGGCCTGATTCAGCCTTCCTTTTTTTTTTTTTTTTTGCATAGGGCTACAAATGCAAATGAGGCACACTGCTGAAGTTTGTAGAGAGCGGCATTTAGTGATGCAGACCAGTGCCAGGACAAATCATTATTCTCCTGGTGCCTTTGTCTGGTATTCCTTTGAGGTGGTGAGGCACACTGCTGAAGTTTGTAGAGAGCGTTTTTTTTGAAAATGCAAGGTTGGTTTTCCTGTAAAGATCTCTGTAATGATCTCACATGTCTACTATTCGCTTTCTTTTGACATTTATTTATGTCTGATTTCTCAAAGACTCAGTCACGATGTCTCAGACATTACCATGCTGATTTTGTGTTGTAGCACAAGACTGAATAATATTCTATATTTCATTATCCAATTAATTTGGAATGTGTCTCAGTCTGAAATCTACACTAAAGTTCAAAAGTTTGGGGTCAGTAAGATTTTTTAAGTTTTTTTAAAAAGAAGTCTCCTACCCTCACCAAGGCTACATAAACACAATAAAAAGAACAATATTGTGAAAAATTACTCCAATTTAAAATAACTGTTTTCTATTGTAAAACATTTTAAAATGTAATTTATTCCTGTGATTACTCCAGTCTTCAGTGTCACATGATCCTTCAGAAATCATTCTAATATGCTGATTTGCTGCTCAATAAACATTTCTTATTATTATCACAGTTGTGCAAATTAATATTTTTGTGGAAATTATGATTCAGGATTCTTTGATGAACAGAAAGATCAACATTTATTCAAAATAGAAATCTTTTGTAACATTATAAATGTCTTTACTGCCACTTTTGATAAATTTAATGCATCCTTGCTGAATAAAATTATTAATTTCTTCCAAATAAAATTATACTGACCCCAAACTTTTGAAAATAAGTGTATATGAGATCATGTTTGAATGGATATTGAGCAATATGAACAAAAAAAATTGCTTTAATTGCTTTTTCGTTACTTGAGGATGTATCACTTTCTATAAAACCCAGATTTGCAGCATTAAACAATAATCTATGTGCCCTAACTTGCATTGCCAACATGCATGAAAGCTAAACAGATATGTGCCTGATGAAGACCTGAAGGTCGAAACGTTGCTTGATTAAATTCTTCTGGAGCAGTAATTTTCAGTGTGCAGACTTCACACTTCTTTATTTAGCTAAACAGATACACCATCATATTCAATCTAAAAGATGAATTATCCTTCAACTTTTTAAGAAAAACTAAGCTGAGATGAAAATTATCTGTCAGTCCTAAAGATTGTTATTAAGATGATGAAACAATGGTGTTTTACTCAGTCAACTCCTTTGGAAAACTGTTGCCATCTTATACACCTTCCCATTAAATGAACCAGCCTATTGTGACCATTAAACTAAACAGAGAACCTGCAAACAAGGCCACACAAAACAAACACAAAAACCCACCCAAACATCCCGCCTACATGGTTTCATACTGTACAATCCATCTGGAAATGTTCTGTAATTTTAGTTTAAAGCCCGTGTGTGTGTGTGTGTGTGTGTGTGTGTGTGTGTGTGTGTGTGTGTGTGTGTGTGTGTGTATTTGTATTACTGTACATATTTATAGATGTGTTCTGTAGTAGTTGTGTTGTAAAGCACTGAATCAAACACTTCCTGTTTGTTGCCTACCCTTCCATCTGTCTACACGTTTTCCAGTCCGTGCTTCAGTGCACACTGTGTTTCTAGCATGAGTGTCTTCAGGGGTAAGGAACAGCACACTACAAACCGCTAATAGTTTGCTCATTTTCTCAACAAGGTGAGTAATGTTAAAGCCGAGGCCCGGGGCAGCACTCGTCCTCCGGTGAGTCAGCTGTTGATGTAGAAAGGGCATTTATCTTATGTTTCTGGCTTCTACTGGCTTTGCCAGCCATCACTGAACAGCACATCACCTTTTGAAGGCAAACAACCCATCTTGATTCATTGAGGGTGTTTGTTGCTCATGTTTTTGAGAAACTTATTAAAGTTCTGAATGGCTTAACAAACTCATGAGATTTATTTTTTTTATTTTTATTATTTTTATTCAAACTGTTTTACATAACTATTATAAACTAAAGCTGCTCCCTTGCTCACTCTACTGATCATTTCCTGTTTGGCTGCCTATTTAGCATGGCAGTAAGAAACACTCATTGCAATGTATTGCCAGTTCTACTGCCTTACCGAGCGTTTTCCTTCTTAGCCTGTTTGTCTAGTGTATGATTCCGACCTGATTTCTCGCTTCATGATTGTCTGGATTATCCCTTTGGTTTGGTAGCCTGATTGGCCTGATTACTGTGTTGGACCCTCTTGCCTGCCAGCTTAGCTCTGCCTTTTGGATTACTCTAGTGTGTTTACAGATTGGACTCCTACTGTGGTTTTGACCTTCTGCCTGTCTTCATGTTTCTGCCTACCAAATCTGTTTTTAATAAACCTCCACATATGGATTCTAACTCGCCTCAGCCTCGTTGTTACAAAAGAATATAATGCAGGTTGCTTTTTGTTGAAGTCTGATTCATTTAGTCATTGTGTCAAAAAGCAGAAATAAAATTTATGCCAAGGTTTGCATTCAATACATACATATATTTTTTAGAATAAATAACACAATAGGCCTATACAAAATAATAATAACATACAAAATAACAAATGACCTTTAGAATACAACAATAAAAACATAATCTTGCTTGTATTGTTGTTATTATTATTAACAGTTATAATACTATCGCTTTTGTTGCAATCAAAACTATGAAAATTTGACTTTAAGTTTTGTTTTGGGATATGTCTAACTGAAGCTTCACATTGATCACTTCATAATAAATCGCCATTGTTTAAAAAGTTTATAAAATATAAATATCCAAAGAACAAAAATAACTTTACCTGTGAATATCATGAATAGGTGCCTTTCTTTTAAGCCCCTCTAAATGGTAAGAATGGCAGACCTGCCAGCCAAACACAAGTAGCTGATTAAACCGAGAAGTGTAAATATCTGGCAGAAAAAAAAAAAAAAATACATACATTAAAAAACGGTACATTTATTTTGCTTGGAAAGGTGTTCATATATCAATATAATGTGTCATCATAAATGACAAAATATGAATCAGCATCACCTCCTAATGAACTTATATTTCAATTAATCTATACAATCTATAATTTAATTAATCTATACTAAACCTATAAAAAGTATTTTAAAATATATTTCTGTGTCTAATATCCAATTGGCAGTTGTTAAATATATACATCACACACCTGTATTTCGCAGTCTCTACATGCTTTGTTTTATATAATTTAACATAACTTAGTAAAAGATTATCATACGTATGCTACATTTTTCCATTATCACATTCTAAGTTTAATTATATGTATCAAGCTTGTTTTAAACCCTGTGTATAATCTTCATTGGTTTAAAGTTTATTCATACTTAAATAAGTCTAGGCTTTTCATCAACAAAACTTGTTTTTTATCTCATTAATTATTGTGCTTAAGAATGAATTGTGCATATGTGTTGCTGAAGATATGACTGAGAGGCCTTTATGAATGATCATCCAGTATATAATTCTGGAGAATAGTTATGGCTGTCAGTATTTATCATGCAAATTCACACAGAAGTTCATGCTGTTGCGCTATTGTCAGCAACTGGCAAACGACTTACAGTTTATTAATGATGCAGTCATGCTGTTTCTTTCATAATATTGAAATACGTGTTTGCAATAAATCAATGGCCCACTGATGATAAGGAGAACTTGAGTATTAGCTATCGTTCTTTGACTGGCTTTCTCTCAGCATGACTCAACACCGCCACCTACAGTGTACAGTTAGGATTGCAGCGTCATCACAGGCAAACTAAACGCATTTCAGTGTAATATTTAAACACAAAGACTGAGCAATCAACACTAAAGACTGGCCGTAAAAACCTAAAGAATAAACTGTAAAATGTCCATGTTATTCTTTACAAAAATATTCCTAATGAGCCACGACATTTCCCTCCTCCCATAATTTCTTCTATGTATGAGTTTAAATAATGTGTTATCAAGTCTGAAAGGGATTTAACATAATTTAGCTTACAAAAGATTTTGAGCTATTGTACTATTGAGATGTTAATTTTAATTTACCTTCATCCTACATTGTGGAAGTTTTAGTTACGTCCATCTTCCTGTTTTCTCGTCATCTCCTGTAAACAGGTCTGGACTGGGAGGCAAAGAGAATCGATTCTTCGATTCCAAAACGTTGGGAACCGGCTGTCGACTCAAAGAATTCACTCAAGGAGTCGACTCCAAGGAAAGACAAGACATGACATTGGGGGGATTTTGATATAGGCTCATCCCAGTGACTCGAATATATTGTTTCTTCCCAATGACTATAATCGTTTGATTCTGTGCACCAAAAACTCCTTCACTTCGATGGCTGTAAAAGGCTACAGCATTATACCAGTAGGTGGCGTTCACTAATTGTGCAATGAGCAAATCTTTGAATCATTCATTCAAGAGATTCGTTAAAAAAATCAGAGTAGGCTAAGTAATTCACGATCGATAAAGACTGATAAACTGGCACTAATTTAAAAATAATGATGTTTTTAAATTAAATGATCATGACTGATCTGCTAATCAAGCTGACTGTTGTCTTTTAAACAAGCAGTGATAGTTTCCAAAAAAACAAACAAAAAAAAAAAGAGTCGGAGTCAAATGAACAATCCTTGAATAGAACAGTCAGATTAAGACCGTTTAGACCAGTTTTTTGCCTTCATAACAAAATGTTTTTTAATTATTATTTTTATTGTTTTTTATTATTATTTATACGAAATTTCGATTTTAAAACCTGTATATATATATATATAATATATATATATATATATATATATATATATATATCATATATATATATATATATATATATATATATATAAACACTACAACATAAAAAAAGATTCATAGTGGATTTGGTATTTTCTATTTGTATTTTCTATGGGATTTATAAAAAAAAATCTGTTTACCTTTATCTCTGGCATAAACAGTAAGGTAAATAATTTTACTATTTTTTCATTAGTAAATTCATTCATCTGCATAATATAGTGGAGATGTTTAGCTATTTAATAAATAAAAAAAATATTTCATAAAAAAGGCATTGCGTGCAAGTAGGCTTATTTTCGAAATATTTTATGTTATTTTAACATGGTCTAATCCAATGGCTTTCAAACCTTTCCTGGAGGACCCTCACACAAACCCAAATCTAGTTCGTGCAGTCTCTACTATTGAGCTGCCGAGTTGACAGGTGTGTTAGATGAGAGAGACACGCAAAATGTGCAGGGCTTCTAGGAAAACGTCACAAAAACGTCAAAGCAGAAGAGCGTTCGCTGTCAAGGACTTTTATTATGAAGGGGCTTGAGTTGACAGTTGCACACCAGCACAGCTTTAGTGAAGGTAGTCACACATAACCATTTTCTTAGGTGCATGTTTGTTTCCGTCGAATCCGCTTTTATATTATTCCAGCTACCAATGTCGTCGTCAGTTTCTAACATATTCAAATACAATAACATTGTTGTTTGAGAGCGCATATTTAAGCTGGTTGTTTACGGAAGACATTGCTAGCCATTCAAGCTAATTTGCAGCTGTTTTGTTTTTATGTTAGTTAACAGTTACTTACGCTATCTGTGAAAAGATGACCCTAAAGAAAAACATTATATTGATCGTTTAATTTTCTGATACAGTGAAGTATTATAATATAAGAAAATACAAAGACTTAACCCATAAGCTAGGACAGAATGGGTATGTTGTTGACATCAGACTTGGAGAAAGAGTTTCTCATTGGTTGTCTGGTGTCATGAATATAGACTAGACGAATGAGTATTAATATTCATTGTATGTTTTATTTTTTTCACACTCAGCTGGACTGTAGATTGAAGGATGGAGACCAGTGGCAAACCCAGCACAGATTGTGTTGCTGGCCACCTAGCTCGGCGCTGACTGCTGTCCTTGTACAGCATATACAGGAGGAAAGTTCGAGCCCATGTAGCCAGATTAAAGGTAACAGAACGTGCATTTCTTTTAAATGACCAGTACTACATAGAATTAGATCATACTTAAGCGTGTTGTTTAACAGCGACGGCCAAGAAGATGCCATATTAAATCCAGATCTCAAAACCTATCCTCGATGAAGCACCAGCCCGGGAAAATGTGTTCCTTATGCAGTTATTAAGGGTAGATTCTGAAATAAAATTAGTAATTGCACTTTGTTGATGTTCGCTGATAATAATGATTAATGGGAACCATTAATTGGAGGAATAATTTGTAGTTTATTTTGTGTTTGATTTGTTTTTTGGTGTGTTGTGCGCTCGGTGAATGGAGGACCTTGAACAGTCGTTGTAGACAACTGTAAAGGGGTCATCGAAGAAGAGTTAACCCTAAAGAGAAGAAGTGGAGAAGATGGTGTGGAATCGTACAAACTCATCTGTGGTAACTTGTTTGTAATACATAACTGTCCATTCTGCGGTTATAGAAACTTGTAGCTATGTGTATATACTATGTGTTTAATTTTTTTGGGTAGTTTTTTTTTTTATTACAGTGTCATTTCTTTACAGTTTGTTTTTTATCATATCAGCTCTCTAGAAAAATTTATATTGGCACAATATGTGTATTTGTCTTTCCAACATTCAGTCATCTAGATCAAAAGGTTTTAAGATCTGTTTAAACCTAATATTTAAAGTGTTAATTATTAGAAAAGGCTGTCTATAGGGGGGTGTGTGCTGGTGTGGTATAATGTGTTGTTTCTAATAATTATTTTGTGGATTATGTAGGTTTAATATAAAATATTTCTGATTTAGTTATCATAATTATACTTTATTTGCATTCTTTAAATTAAATTACACTATTTTAAAGGTTTTACTTGTACTTAATTGTATTTAACATATTAAAATTATTTAAATTTCATATATTGTTTTCATATAAAGTAATATTTAGTTTTAATAAAATTTATACTTTTTATTACTGGTCTTAAATATTTATAGCAATGATTATTTTGTTTATGTTTTTTTAAAAATTTTGTTTGCAAAAGAATTATATATTGTATAAATATTAATCTATACTAATATTTAAATATTGCAATTATACTCTTAAATGTTTATTTTCAAATTTGATATCTTTTCAAAATGTGTAAAAATATTAATTTACTCAATAATGCTGGGGGATCCGTTTATTTTTTAAACTGTGATGCTAATTTAAAATTATATTATATGTTAAAATAGAGTATACTTTAAATAATTTATTGTTTCAATATAAATGATATTTATGATCATATTTAGTTTTTATTAATTATAAGTTTCTACATTTTTTGTTTACATTTTATTTCCATATTTTTATTTAGACTTAGAATTTATTGAAATATCTATTGTTTTAATCATGTTATATAACCATATGCAGCATCAGGTAACTTATAATTAACAAATATTATATTTTCACTATCAGTACAATTGTATTACCTTATTTAATTTCCTTGCTAATACATTATTTCTTTAAGGATATGATTGTGAAAAGGTCATCCACCAACGCACCAAACACCGTGCCCTTTGACCTCGACCAACACACGCTGACACTGTTCCCACCAACAGTACGAGTGGTCCGTCCACTCGATGCAGCTGAATTGGATCTGGAGACCACCTATGAGAACTTCCACCCCTCCCAGCATGTCTTGACCAACGTCATCAGCCACTTTCATCAGCGGGGTCGAGCGAGCGTCCGCCAGGGCATCCAGGAGACTGAAAAGAAATGCATCGCGTCTAGGGTTGCCAGCATGACGGGTGTTGGGGAGAGCTGGTGCGGACAACAACCTGGTTTCGTTTCAACCCCAACAACAGGGCCTGCCGGTACTTCATCAGCTGCAGGGAACTACGACACGCGCCTGAGGATAAGCAAGGAGGTGTCGCCTGCGGATTCTGGGAGGGTCCTTGACGGTGCTGTTTGGCCTCTTGACTGCCTGCGCAACACACTATTCTACCTGCTAGTGGAGGCAGTAAGTGCTGCGTCAGGAGCGGAGGGGAAAGAGCGAAGCTTGCTGGACGAGTACAGGACAGTGGCCAGAGCAGAAGTTTAGAGGTAGCTCCAGTCCTGGCGGGGGATGATTTGTCTCACTACTACAATGAAAAACAATATGGCCTGAGGTCGTGAGCGATCATGCGTGTTTCTAGAGTGTGGTCACGTGGTGACTGTGAGGAGTGCATGGGGTCTCCCGAACCTAAGAATGTCCTTTGCCAGGGATAGAGATAGACAGGATGTTCCTAGTATAAAAGCTAGAGGCTTGAATTGTAGTATGCACTACTTTGACCATGAGGCACTTTGTGTGTGCGCACAGCATCTAACATCAGTCGATGTAGGAGAATCTGCCATAAACCCAATACTCAGCAGACAAGAAAATATTCATCCAGTTTGAGTGGGTTGTGAGTTCTGTTGACCTGATCACATGTTGGCAATTATTAATGGATCCCTTGCTGCATGTGTGAATCTGAAAGAAACTGCCCATTGTGCATTCACCAAAAAAACAGCCCATTTTTTTGGATGGGAATACAAATATTTGTTATCTATTAAAAAACCTCATGTAATACAAAGATTTAGTATGTAATAAAACATGTAAGTAAAAGCATACAATTGATTTGATCAACGTTACATGTATGTCTTTGAATTAAAATGTAAATTTTTTGCATCACAATAGTGAAAATTTGAGATAAGGAATCTGCTTAGTCATGATGAAAATGTTACTATACATAATAGTCATAAAATGTCTCAAATTCTTTACATTTTGGGGTTAAATATTGACTTGTTAACTGGATGTCAGTATCATATTTAATTTTCAATTTCATTTTTTTGATTTGTTTTTTGTAACCATTTCTGTTTGAGAGGGGAGAGAGAGATTTTAAAAAATTATCATCTGAATTATTAAATGGCAGTCTCTAAATGCCAGAGAAAGTTAAAACAATCATTTTGTTCTTCGGTGTGAAACTTTATTGGTTTGATATTAGTTGTGCTTAATTTACAAACAATATTATAATGGCATGAAAATAATAAAGACATTTTTTTCTGTAGTTGATCAGTCAGTGTGATTTATTGGGTTTGTGAACAGTCGTGGTAAGTAAAAACAGAGTGATATGCTATATTTGAAGTTCAAACCTACTTCTTTCGACATAGATCTGTATCTTAAGTCAAGAGCTACACTTGGAAAAAAAAAACAAAATCTGAAGGGGTGGATTGGTGCTAGTATATCAGTGGAGGCCTGATAACTGTCATTTGCATCCATAGGTTTTCAGTATATTTACAGACTCTAAAGACTCTGTTCATTCTGCTTTTAAATGATACCCTCTTGTTGTTTTATTATTTACACAGTATATAGCTATTGATTACTTGTGGGATGGAGAGGGAGAACATCGCGCTCGAGGTGTTGCCTAAAGAAGGAAAACTTCAGTCATTTTTAGATGACAAAAAGGAGCAGCTATCGCTCACATGATGCAGTCACAACACCTCTGCACGTTTCCTTGAAATTTGTACTTTGTTACACATGTCCATGTGTTGTGCCGAGAGTCAAGGGAACCCTGAACAGCCTTTCTGTTGACAACTTCAAAAGGATCCTGAAAAGACGACAGAGGGTGCTGAATCACACCATCAGAAAACTGGTAAATGATCAACATTTGTATATAAACATTGATAATTAAATATTATGAGGTTAATATTACATGTAATTACTTAATTTACGAGTAGCCTATATGGTACTTGGAGGGGAATGGATTAGATTGCTGACGGGATGTGATTGATTTTCCCAGCTGCCTCTAACACTAAATGTAATGCATATTTATGTTCTTAAAAAGCCATACATGAATAGCTAAAGACATGAAGATTATACAGGTTGCCTCATCTGTACAGCAATACTGTATCATCCAGATAAAATAGCTATGAAATCCCACACCAAAGATTGACAGAACAAAAGGAAACAAATTTCAGTAGACAAGTTGTCCATTTAAAACTTGTTCATATCAAGCGTGAGTGATGCAAATTATTGTGATAATGTTTGCCATACAGTATACGCTTTTGGCACGACCCCAGAAGCTGTGAGTTGTTTTTCTGTATAACAGTAACAGAAGATAACTGACCCCTATTATTAATTAAAATACCTTTTTTGACTTGTGTGTGAAGGGATCTAACAGGGATTTATAGGAGTTCAGTACTTTCACCTTCTTATTATTTGCTTAATTTTATCACCAACTAATCACACTCAAGGAAGTCATTCACTTCCTTTAAATGCAAAACACAACCCATCAAAGACAGTAGGCAGTTTACATTCATCATGCAATGGAAACAATAAGTTTAAATAAGAGTGATATAAGAAGAATTGAAAGTAGGCTATAATGATAATAATAAGGGTTTAAAGTTTCTCTAAATAAAAAATACTAGTTAGGAAACAACTATGACCGGCATGTTCAAAGCATCCAGTTTTTTAAACGTTTTAAATAATTAATTAAATTAATTACAGCTTCAAATAAAAACATCTGCACAGTACAGAAGAGTTAATATAAACTTAACCATTTGAAAAGTGAG
This sequence comes from Cyprinus carpio, assembly GCF_018340385.1. Taxonomy (NCBI): domain Eukaryota; kingdom Metazoa; phylum Chordata; class Actinopteri; order Cypriniformes; family Cyprinidae; genus Cyprinus; species Cyprinus carpio. The sequence goes on along the minus strand of NW_024879399.1, from coordinate 656,159 downwards.
TTGAGGTCTGTTTTTGTTCTAATGTTTTTTTTTTTTTTTTGTTTTTTTTTTTTTTTTTTCAATGTCTTTTCTTGGTTATGTGGAACGTTATAGAAAACAACAAGGGCTGGAGGAATGTTTCGCTTTTATGCATTGTGCAAACATTATGGTTCCAACTTATGTCAGCAAGTGCTTCTTTTTGCTCTTGCTTTTTCTATGGCTTGAACATCTGGAAAATTAACTTTTTCAAAATGCGGTATTTTGCCAGCTTGATGCTGTATTGCCAAGATGGTGGCAAGACAGACAACCTGGTTTGTGTGTTCCACCTTCAGACCATTACAGGCATTTCCTCACTCTGTACTCCATTCCTGAAGAAAGCACGGAGAGTCACCTGTGGTTTCATGCAGGCTATTGAAGGTGAATGTTCGGTCTTGAACAATCTGTTGCCAGCTTCTTTATTACATGACTGCGCATGAGGAAATCCAAGGAGAAGAGTTTTAGGAAGTTCAGTCAGTACAGGAGCTGTTCAGAAATAACTGCCAGTTCTGTCCAGGACGTTCGAATTCACCAGATCTCATTTCTAAAGATATGGATTCAGAAGGTTGCTGGTTAAAGAAGTGCTTGGGGTTATTTTCTGTGCTTGCTAATCTTATTAAATGGGACTTTACTAAATTGCTAAATTGACAAAAAAATATTGCCTTTGATATCAGATATGGCATATTTTTACAAACAATATTATAAAACGTGAAATGATTAAAGAGCATGCACATTTCTTATTTACATTAAATGCACATGTAAACAATAGAGTATAAGGTATCTGACAAATAGTGTGCTAAATTCCTGTCTAGCCTCGTCAACCTTAGAGGTACCATATGGGGTTGAGTTAGTATTGAGATAAACCATCGATAATGTTTTAAACCATTAAAACAAGAAGCTTCAAGACCATCTCTAGCTTAAATAATAACTACAGATAAATCATATAACCACTATAAGGACGCAAAATTATTATGGCATAGTTGTGATTACATCATTTCAACGTATCCTATAAACTCATGTTTATAAGTTCTACAAGAATATTACTATGTATGACTAATGATTATAGAGTAACATTATAATAAGGTAGGTGATGTTCTTAATAAAAGCATTACAGAAAAATCTAGCTGTATATTTTCTTTGCATTGTAGCTTTACTACACATTATAAAACTGTTATTAATTTTAATAAAAGCAATGTTAAAAATGTCACTCACATTGTCATTACCATAATATATTAAGCTCAATTATTATATTAATTCCTCTCATTCTGTAAAAAAAAAAAAAATAACATCATCACTGTATTTTTATGGTAAATGCAGTAGCCAGTTTTTCTTTTCCCCAAAAATATTTCACAGAACAGTGCCAGTCTCCCTTATGAGTTTTGCTCAAAGGCACAATGGTGGAAAATCTACTCGCCCTATGGCCATCCAAGATGTAGACGAGTTTGTTTCTTCGTAAGAACAGATTTGGAGAAATGTAGCATTACATCACTTGCTCACCAATGGATCCTCTGCAGTGAATGGGTGCCGTCAGAATGAGAGTCCATATTGTTTCTTACAGACACACAGTTTTACAGAAACACAACATCAAACGGCATTAATTGCTGGACTGGAGTGGTGTGGATTATTTGTGGATTATTGTGATGTTTTTATCAGCTGTTTGGACTCTCATTCTGATGGCACCCATACACCGCAGAGGATCCATTGGTGTGCAAGTGATGTAAGTTTAAATTTATTTTCTGTTCTGATGAAGAAATGAACTCCTCTCATTATGGATGGCCTGAGGATCAGCAAATATTCAGCATATTTTCTTTGTTGGGTGGACTATTCCTTTCACCTCATGGGATTCAACACCACAATCTAAGCCATGTCACCAATACACATGTTTTAAGTTCTTACTTGCTTAAGGAAAATGCTTATACAGCATGAATCGAGCCTAAACTATTCAAATATGTTTCACTACTAAGCCACAGCACCCACGTGCAAAGACACAATTGTGACAAGCTTCTGGGTGGCAATGATGGTAAGTCACGAATCAACCCTAGTGGGATTCAAACCCACATCCTTTTGGACATCTTTAACCACCTAAAACCAAAGCACCAAAGAGCGGCAGGCAGCAGTGTGGAGGGAGGGGGATGGAGATGCGCTTGCAGCAAGAGTCTGCCGACGTTCATGCTCTCTGAGGATCCGCGGGTGTTTTTCGCAACCACGCTCTGTTTGCATCTACATCGTTTTTCCGACGGACTCTGCCTTCATCGATAGAAAGTGAAAGCGGCTCCCGTGGTACGAAGCGTAAAATACAGCTGCGTCTGATCGGGACAGCTGAGCTCTCGCTCGCCGTTGCGGTTGCAGAGCCCGCGGCTCGTTAGTGATCGAGTCTTCCCGTATCGCGTGACGATTATTGCGAACGGGATCATGTCAGAACAGTAATGCCTCTACGACGAGAGCATCTTCATTTATGGTGGATGATGGAGATGAAGAGCAGGCTAATCCCTCACCTGTCGCCTGCAGAACAACACAGTAACTTCTTCAGTCCGCTCAGCAGAACAAACGAGCTCCGAAACTCGGACAGATCGGACGCAGCAAGGAGAGGTAGAGAAAGAAAACTACGATATTTACGTTGTTTCGTAGGTGAAAGAAAAACTAAGTGCATTTTCTTAGTCTCAACGATATATTAACAAAATAACTAAATAAATAAATAAATATTAAACATTTAAAACACCTTAATGAGTCCGTAAAAAAAATTAAGGTGTGTTATCATTAAGGTGTTTTAAAAATAAAACACCATAATGAGTAGTACTAATATGCCTTGTTTCCCATACTTTTCCATTACTCCATACTTCCTACTTTTAGTCATGAACCCGTGCCTTAAGTATGCAAAATTTATGTGCATCACGTGATGATGTCAGAGTGATGCGTGTGCATTTACTTGCCTGTTGTTGGAGTTACTGAGTTTCAATCTAATGGCAAATTTGTTTCATTGTCTAGTTAGAAGAATGGATAATTGACTTAATATAAACTTTTTGTTATTATTATTTTTAGTGGTCGGCAACGAGGGATGGCAGTCTTTTTTATTTGTTCTCAAAAAGTAAATTCTTGTACCAGTCCTAATTTTCTGGGTTAAATAAACAATACGTACAATATCGCAAAAATAATTAAATAAATACAATGGATTTTGATATTTTATTCATAACAACAATGTCATCAATATTCTATTAATTAAAGCCAGGGAGTAATCTCAGTTAGGGTTTTTAAGCATTTGGCCTTTATTAAAATAACTCACCGCCGGTATAATTTAAACAGTTATATTTTAGGTTGGATGAACTTGTGTTCACGCTATTTTTTTAATAGTAACTTTGAAAATATTTTGAATTTATCAGATTTATCAGTCATTAAATTCTTGGTAAATATTGCTCAAAGCACAGACACACAGATTTCCTTTAAATTTCACCAAAATGATGGCCTTCATGGAAAAAAACTCCAACAGATAATGTTTTTCATTGCCATTATAGTATTATTTGATTGGAACCCCCATTTCCTTTCTCACCATTCATTTCTCAGTTACCCCAGTAAAGGCACAGCAAGCTATGGGAGTCTCGTTTAAAAAAGTCAATGGGCGCAGGGGGAGTCAAGCCTCCACTGTAAAATTTACTGAGCGGTGTCGATATGGACTAGTGTGACTTTAGAAAAAATAGTAACTTATAGACTTTTCGTGTTATATACTTTGACTATGGGTGTGGGTTTTATTTTTTTTTGTCCTAACAGATTTTCTTTGCGCATGCACTATTTTGAGGAGGCACCGCCTCTCCTTGCCTCAGTGGAGGACCCACTCCTAACAGATCCATAATACATAAATACATTTGTTTAGGTGGTGTATCAGCATTTTCTATTAACACAAAAAGGATTATTATTGAAGAATTGTCCAAAAAGAACATTAAAAAATACACTTCGATAACCCCCCATCCCCCCCCACCCCATCCAAGATTCAATTTTACGTACAAAAGAAATATAAAACTGGATGTTAAATCAGTCTCAATCTTACATAAGCAAAATGGTATTGTTGGTATTAATTTTTAATCCTTTTTATTAACAAATATATACAAATCTAATATTGGAAAATGTATCAATATGTATGGATACATTTCCAAACATATATTACTATATATTGTTAATTAGGATCAAAAGTAAAAACAATTGTGCAGCTACACGCCTTGTATAGCCCTATATAAACTATAAAGACTATATTTGTGCAATCCCTAGTTGCTAAGGAAATGTTCTCAGACAGACACTAATTAATTTAATTACGTTTGCAATGGGATTGCATGTTTTAAATATCCAAGGAATATTTTGTGTCTTGTGGCTATTTGTGTTTAGATGTTATTTTAAAACAGTGATTTTCAAGGTGTCAGTGCTTTGCAACTTACGTAGGCTGGTAAATCAGTCACACGAAAGAAATAAGCCTAAATACTGATTCAGTGTCTTTTTACGACGCTTATGCCGCTGTGTGGTGAAGTTTTATATGGGACAATTAACAAAACCACGTGTACTGATTATTAAAAAAAAACCCCCCCCCAAAAAAAATTGCATGCACAATGAATAGATCCCCAGCAATATTGTCACACTGTGTATGGTAGAGGCAAAATATTAATCATCAACATCCTAAAAATATAATAACAAACTTCATTTTATATAAATCAACATCATAAAATGATGACGAGAGTGTGGCAGTTATGTTTTGACTCTATAAAACTATAGGCTACACACACGAGATAGTAAGCTATCTGTTCATTTAACATGCAGTGAGTTCTCGAACTGCCACAAAATACTCCCATAACAAAAGAACAGATGTGTGTCACTGTTTAATGTTTGTTTTTTTTGTGTTTTTTAATGGCCTTTGAATTGCGTTGTATTATGGGGTGTTTAAAAAAGATGTTACCTTGCGATTTAAATTGCACAAAAAAAAAAAAAAAAAAATGGTGAAAAAAAAATGTTAAAAAAAAAAACTACACAGTCTGTGATGGGTTGTTTTTTCTGGAGGATTTACATGGCATGGTCAACATGAAAATTTATTGTAGAAAAACAACTGCATAAAGAACTTTTTTATATATATTCCTTTTATTTCGTATTGTATTGTATTTTTTACCATTTTCTTTTTACTTTTATCTTGTTTTATTTCCACAGATAACAAACAAACAATAAATAAATAATTAAAAGCAAGCAAAACAAGCAAAGGGTTCTTCGACCTTTTTAAATCACCTCTGTAAATTTTTGTAAAGTTTTAAAAAAAAGTTATAGTAGAGCTATTATATTTAATCTTAGTCCATTCAAGTATTATCCGGTAAGTACCAAAACACAAATACTTTATTAATATTCCGAGAAATTAGAAAACATTTATATTTAAAAATAAATGAATTATAGCATGTCATTAGGTCAGTTTCAATCCCTATGTATTATTTTTTTTTTTTAATCATTTGTATTATTTTGCGCGATTTTTGCAAAAAAACTGACTGTCCAATTCTTGTCCTAAAGGTCTTGTCATTTCTTCATGGGCATCATGTTTGAACCGCAGTTGCCTCTAGTGAATGAATTCTTCCTTTGCAGTGGTCATAGAAGACGGAACAGAATTGATGAAGTGTTGAACAAACACGGCAGAGAAGTCCTCGGGGGAGTGTTGTAGCGCACAAGGACGTTGTTTTAAAGCGGCAGGAAATCGTGGGTTATGTGCATTCTGCGTCGAAGAGAACGTTGGCAGTACATATTAGTCTGGGTTGAATTACAACGGGGTGGCAGCAAGGCGAGGAGAACGTCCTGCTGCGGGAATCCAAATGGAGGGAGGCAGGTGCTTTCTCTCTTTAAGGGCATGTTTCAGATCCCTTCCTATAAAGTGACATCCTGCACTGGACAACACGTCCTGTGTTGATTTAATACATGATGGGGTTGTTTGTTGTGGTCCAGATTCGTTTTATATTGTGGAGAGGAATGCATGATATCACAAGCACAAATCTGACAAACTTACATTCGTTATTGTGCTGGAGACTTAAGCACTTGTGTCTCCGTATCTTTTTGTGCACAATGACAGTGTTTTTTCCACTTTAAAAATCCTAATTAGTCTCTCTTGGATACTTTTTTGTCTTTTGCCGAGGATGACAGACTGAGAAAATGTGTTTTATAGGATGAGATGAGGAAAGAATTTTTTTTTTTTTTAATCAATTTTTTCATGTTGCATATTGTGACTTTTTGATGTGGACTGCAAACTGACTGCTTAGACTGAGTTCAAAAGCTTATTGTCATATCAAAAAGCTATTTCTGAAAAGGAAAAAAATAAATGCTTATTTGAGTTGTAGTCGTAGCACTTTCAAACGTGGTTGTCACAAATGGATTCTGATCACTTTCTGTGCCAAAATTTTTGCCAAAATATGACAGTCAACTTGTGTTTGCGTTCACCCGAGTAATGTGAAGTTTTCCAGGCCTGCCTCTCATATATGTTTCAGGGCTTTTTTAACTGCTTTTTTTGCATGAGACGGGCACAAACGCCTCCTTCTGTGGCAGTGAACTACTAATATATTTACAGTAATGTTGCTCTGAATGACAAGACCTCAGACTCTTGAATATTGTGTATGGTGCAACTTCTCTATACTGGTAAACAGGGCTATATTTGCAATGAAATATATGACCAATAAAATCTCATTATACTAACAGAAAATCCACCACCCTCACTGTACGCTATGTGAAATTTCTTCCCTTTGTTGAAGATGGCGCTTCGGCCTTGATTCCTTGTTATCAGTTGGAACGTGATGTATTTCTGAAACAAATGTTGTTCCAAGTAAACAGGCCTGTTCGGATGTCAAACAGTCTGAGTGTCGAGTCAATAATGAGGAATGCATTTCAGCTGTTTAACCAGAAGCATGTGCTTCAGTCTGCTTGTTTTGATCTTAAAAGATATATTCTACTTTCAATACAAGTTATAAATAAATTGGTGTAAACAACATTTGTGTTATAATGAATGCTTTTGCAATAAAGTAATATTAAGCCAGGCATTGCACTGAAATAGATGTTAAAATACCAAGTTTCTAAATATAACCTTGAGATTTAAACTCTTACACTATGTTATGTACAATTTTAAGTAATTGTACATAATTCATCAAACCTAAAGAAAAATGTGTCAATATTTACACAATAATACTAAGCAGCTCAACTGTTTTGAACGCTGATAAAAAGAAATGTTTCTTGAGCAGCAAATCGGCATATTAGAATGATTTCTAAAGGATCATGTGACACTGAAGCCTGGAGTAATGATGCTGAAACAGAATAGAGTTATTTTAAAATGTGTCATAATATTTGCTGTATTTGAGATCAAATAAATGCAGCCCTTGTTGGGCATCTTATCCAAACTTTTAAACGGTAGTGTCATTAAATGAAAAGTTTTACATTTCCACTTTTAATCTCTGGAAGAGCTTTCCTTATAGACTTGTAAATCCTTCATGATAGAATCATCTTCAGAGCTCGACATTCGGATTTATCCTCACCACTTTGCCAAACCAATCAATCCTACAAACTTTAACACCAGATTATTTCCTAACAACTGAACTTGCTGAACCACTAAGTCCAGATTCTGCTGAAAGCACCTGGTCAAGTGAAATGAAAGAGTATTTCTTTCCTACGGATCATTAGGACCCCTGGATTAGCAGGTAATCAGGTGAGAGAATCCTCACAACCGTTCAATCTCTCTCCGTATACTTAAAAGCTTCTAAGGCACCATTTGGACAACATGAGAACTGGGTTTACTTACTCACTTACAACACTTTCCACCCTATTTTCTCAAAGGAATGAAGCAGGGCAGCTTAAATGAGCAGTTTATATAGAAAACATGAGGCTGCAGGGGAAATAGCAAAGAAAGAAAGTGAAGTACTCAGTGTCTTTGTGTTGCTTGGAAAGGCTGTGCAGTATCTGCTCTCTCTCCCACATTACTGAACTCTGTCTACGTCAGAAGTGAGAGTGAAGGTGCGCAACGTACTTTGAAAGCACTTGAACAACAAATTTCGTTTAAAAAACAGAGTTCAGGTATTTGTTTTTTTTTTACGTTTCATTTTTTATTTTAAACTGCTCAGTGCGTAGAGAACAAAGATTGTGATGTTTCCTTCTCTAAAACCTAGACCTTTACGCCCACATTATGCTTTGCAGAAATGATTTACTTTTAAACACATTTTGGTTTTTAACTGAAATGCACCCACGAGGAACAAAATAAGTCAGTAATACCCAGTAAATTGCCAGTAAAATTACCAGGAACGACTTTACGGTAAATACAAAAATGCACTGTTCACACAAAGCAAAGGACTTTACCATCTTTTTTAAATGGTAATTTGTAAAGCGCCATTAAAGCGCCCTTCAACATCAGTTTTAAAATACTAATTTGTAAACAGGGTTTTTGTTTATGTTTTTAATTCTCGTGTCAAACATTCACATTCTTGCAGCTGCTTTTGGGCCCCAGAGACAACCGCAATAGACTAGAAAAACCGAAAAGTCGTTCCGCGGCGAACATCAGGTATTTTGAAACTCGTAATAACGGTAATCTTGTTCTGCATTCACACAGAGCAGATTTCCGAGTAATTACTGGTAATGTTACAACTTTTCATACCAGTAAATTTCGAAAACGAATTAGTATTTTTGAAAAACTCTCTTAATGGTAATTTACCGGTAATTTCCCAGTAAATGTGTGAAAGTGTTATATACTTAGGTCTATGAATACTCTTTTGTTCTCCATATTACTGAACAATTTCTATAAAATATTCTATTCTATATAAATAATTTCTATATAAAATATAATTTTGGGGGGCTTTATGAGGGGTCCTTTAATGCTTATGGGAGGACCCGGGACTACAGAAAAATGAACACATTGTGAGACAAAAACAAGAAAACAAAAGTGTTATTGTGTGTGGGCATCTCATTAGAGATCCAGCAGATGATGCAGGGCTGTGCTTCTCTTCCTTCATTATTTTGTCCACTCTGCACACATAGAAGTGCTAACGGTACAGTTGGCTGCCATGGCAACAGATGCGCTCAGTGTTGTCTTGGAGCAGCTATGTGAGCAAAAGCCCCAATTGGCACCTTTTCTGCATGCAAATAATCCAGCTTTGCATCAAAGCCATGTGTTTTATTATTCCCCACTTAAGCTGGCAGCCGTCTCGCAAGATTCAGCTCTGAATGACGCTGCTCTCAAAAGCCACGTGGTTCGGATGAAATCTTTTGTTGTTGTGTTTTGCTAACTGTGTGTCAATATTCAATAAAAGACAACAGTATGCAGCTTTAAAGTGATAATACGCCAAAAATGAAAAGGCATTTACTCACCTTTATGTTGTTCCAGACCTGTTTGAATTTATATTATGGTACTCTTTTCCAAAAGAATCAGGGATTCAGGCTGTTGTTTGGGCACCAAAGTGCCTCAAAGTCAAAGTTTCATGTAGCCTATTTTAGTGTCAATACCCCCAAATGACTGACTTTCTTTTACTTCAAAATAAAATAAATCATGAGTTTAATGAAGAACCAGATGTGAAACCAGCAGTTTTGTAATTCACAGTGTACACAGTGTAGAGTTGAGAGGAAAGCTTCGATCAATCACACAGCTTTGTTTCGCCATCACTTGCGTTTTGCATCAAATGCTGTTAGCCATTTTTGTAGTTCAGATGACCTTTGTAGTCTACTTTGGAGCTTTCAATAAGAGCAAGTTTTTCTGTGAATTTTGACTTAAAGAAATCGTATGACTTCAGAAGATTGGAATATACAGTAGCATACAATTCCTATGGACTAATGTTATGGCGATTTTAAGGTATAGGCCTACCTTTTATTATTAAAGCAGCATCACAATCCTCATTTAGGCTACTTTTGTTTTATCAAAAAGAATGACCAGGATAAAAATTCACCTTCTACAGAAGACAGAAAATCACAGGTTTAGCAATATAGAGACTTGGAGACTTGCTGTTTACTTTGGTGCTATATATCAAAAACTGATGTAAAGTTTAAATTCTGCCTTGTTGCAAGGCATCATGCCACTAATTACAGTAAAAGACTGATTTTGCTTTGTTTGGGTGTTTGTTTGTATGTTAGTTAAACAATGGTTGGGAAATGTGTGCTGAGAAGGGAAGTTGTCCTAGTTAGAGCACCGCTTGTGTTGGCAGTGATCTGTAGGAGGCTTGAGAATGATGCTCCTGTCTTATTATTAATTCTCCTTGATGCATTTCCAACAGCAGCGCAGGTCATCGCACAATGACTAGAGTGCTATTGTGGTAAAAAAATCATAATTTTCCCATTTGCTATTGAGAGGGTTGTGCAGTTAAATGCTCTCCGCCTACTCTACGGATTGTTTGCTCACCTCTGTGCTTCTTTTAAAAGGTAGAAATGTCTATGATCCAATAGTAATGTCAGATATTTGCAAATGAGCCTGTTTGATCTAACTATGCTCAAACATGACAGCAAGCCACAGGAGAATGTGTGCCTGCTTACAGCATCTTGACATGGCAAAACTGTTTGGCTGAAAATAATAGGAAAGACCATCTCAGGGTTGGCATCTTAGCATACATTAGAAACAGATCAAACTCTGGTTTGAGATGAGCCAATACTATAATACTGAACACTATTAGATTTCATGTGTCCTTTGCTCTACGGCAATAAAACTGGATGTGGACTGATTTGCACCTTAAAAGCAGAATCAAATTTAATTGATTTCTTGAAACACATCGATTAGTATTTTGAATTTTAATCACCACCTAGATTTGTATTTTTTACATTTTCTGAGGTGATGATAATATTTTTGTGCTTAGATGTGTCTCAGTGTAACTCTATGATATTTCAAATTGCTTTGAAAAGTAATGGCACACCATTCATTATTTATGTTTGTAGCAAAAACACTATGGGATGATTTACACACTAAAGTTTAATAACTAATGTGTGCGTCTGATGCAAGTATACAAATTAAGTTTGCAGTATAAATTGAGGGTTTATACATTTTGGTCAGTTCTTTGGTTAATCAGGTTATTCAATTGAATTTTCTGCAGCCAAAGGTATTAAAGTACAACAGCTCATTATTCTTAAAGAAATAGTTCAATCAAAAATAAAAGTTGGCTGAAAATATACCCACTTTCAGGCCATCCAATATATAGATACGTAGATGTAGTTTATTTCTTCATCAAAACAAATTTGGAGAAATTTAGCATTACATTACTTGCTCACCAATTTATCCTCTGCAGTGAATGGGTGCCGTCAGAATGAGAGTACAAACAGCTGATAAAAACATCACAATAATCCACAAGTAATCCACAGTACTTACATATTTATTTAGAACCGTTCTGGACTGTTTCATCTTGTAAACAGTGCTTATTCTGTGCATATTTCTCTCTTGATTCAGACGAGTCAACATTTTCACTGAAGACAGCAATATTATGGATAAAGCCAGAAGTAATGGTTTACACTTAAAAATGTCTCGATGGATTTGTTTCTACAAACACACAGCTTTTCACTTCACAAGACTTTAATTGATGGACTGGAGTGGTGTGAATTACTTGGGAATTATTGTGATGTTTTTATCAGCTGTTTGGACTCTCATTCTGACGGCACCCATTCACTGCAGAGCATCCATTGGTGAGCAAGTGATGGAATGCTACATTTCTCCAAATCTGACAAAGAAACTAATTCATCTACATCTTGTATAGTCTGACAGTGAGTAAAATTCAAACAAATTTTTTTGGGTGAACTATTCCTTTAATCTAAATTAACAATTTATCACTATCATCATAGAAATTCAATGATATTGTTTGGAATATTTTAAAGTACCATATTAACTATCATGGTATTTGAATATAGTAGTCAACTACTATCATGGTATATATCAAAATACCATGGTGTTATGATATTATACCATCAAAGTGCTTTTTGTAAGGGTAAAAATTATGAATCCAAAACACAAAATCTCTGAAAATCCAATCTAAACATCATTATAGATGTCAGAGGTTGAGTAATTTATCAGTAGAGGAGTTCAAACAGAAGGTTAAACTGATTCACACTAATGCATTCTCTGTGTGCTTGATTGAAATCTGATATAATAACCCTGTTTGCTTTGATCCACAAGACAACATCCTGTTAAAGAATTTGGAACTAATTATCAAAAATACTAACATTAACGATTATTTAAAATCTTTTACTATTTAATTATTCCTAGATAGGTTCACTGTATATACTTTTGTTGTTTTGCACAGAAACATTTCATAGCAGGAATAACTACAATTGGAAACATTTAAAATTATTTAATTATTATTATTTACACATAATTTCACACAAGTGAGATTTCTGAGAAACTGTGAATCTGAGAAGTATGAATAGTAGTCATTAAGGAAGTCGTTTATTCCTAGAGAAACCTGTAAGAGCCTCGGCTCATCATCATTAGGACAAGGACAGGGCTCAGCTTTGAAGAGAACACATGTATGTGGCTGTAATTGGCTCTGGGAGACACGTGTTTTAGCAACAGTGCTGGCAGAGAATGAAGGAAGAATTAAATTCATAATGTTTAGTGGCTTCATGGATCCCTGATTCAATTCAAGAGGTATTTTTTAAAGGCAGTAAAAGGGTGAGTCACTCCCATCAGCACATATGCTGTGTCATAATTAGATCTGATTCACAGCTCAATCAGCGATCATAAGGAGAGTCTGTGTCAAGCTTACGATCAGATCAAAGTCAGGGATTTCATGGACACTAATAAGCCTCTGAAAAACACATATTGAGGAAAAAAGACTTCAAAAAGAGTATAAGAAAATCAGGTCAAAGATCTCTTAACAAATCCTTATCTCATTTTTATTAAAGACCAAGTTACTGTATATACTGAGTGAAAATATATATATATATATTATACATTATTATAAAGACAGTAGTTCCAAAATTAAAAAAGAATGCTATATTGTCACAGTACTGAATCCAAAGTAAATTATTACAAGATTTCTTAGAAAATATTTATTTTGTACAGTTCACAGAAGTTGAGAGATTTTTATCTCACTAATGTTAGAAGAAAATGAGATGCAGAAATCTGAAGAGAAGCATTTTCTTTTCAAACGTATTTGTAAATCAGTTTAACAGAGAATGTCTCACAAATCTCCATAAAATATACAGTATAAACTTTTCTTAAACCAATATGTGTGTATATGTGAAGCCACCCTCTTGTCTCCCCCAAACCCTTTCATTAACTGAAATAACACTGAAATAAAATAAACTAAAACAAAAACATTTATATATATATATATATATATATATATGTGTGTGTGTGTGTGTGTGTGTGTGTGTGTTGTGTATTTTTATGTTAAATGTTTTTTTTGTATATTTGATATATTTTATGTGTATATTTTGTTATTTATATTTATATTTTGATTTTTTTATATTTATATATTATTTTAAATAGAAAGACTTTTAGACTTTTATCACAAAACATACTCCAATAATATTTATTTTATAAAAATCATAAAAAGATATTTTTTAACAGTGTAAAGAGGTAATAGCAAAAAACAAACAAAAAAAAAATCCATCAAATCCAAAAAAAAAAAAAAAAAAAAACTGATGGCCAGTTATGTTTTTTTTAAACTTCAACCAATTATGAAATAACTTAGCTAGCTACCTAGCAACACCTGAGTTTCCTTAGCAACTGACAGGTGACCAATTATAAGTCAAATTATGCGTCACTAAAGCTGTTCAGCAGCACGGTTCTGTCCTAAATGCTGACAATAAAAACAACCACAAAACAAATCTACATATAATTTGAATCAGTTTAGTCCATTTTATGTTACTACATAACATCAACCATTCAACCATAAAGGACTCATCATCTGAGCTCACCTCTGCTTAATGCATTTTTAATACACACATTTCTGGAGAATCAGTGTGTGTTTGCGACAATGTCCCCTATAGGAGTCCATTTTGACTTACTCTTTGCATGATAGCTGTGAAACAGGCAACAAAACATGGATTGCCAGCACTGTTGCCATAGTAACCCCACAGCCTCTCACGCTTCAGCAGCCGCCTGTGCTGGGAAGATGAGGCCGTGTTTATTTATTTTTTTATCGTGGCTCAGTAAGTCTCCCACACAAAGCATGAAGCATGTGTCTCACAGACATGTTTTCTGTGAGTGACAGTGATTTTTCAGCCTCCATGTCTTTATTTTGACTTTCCGTGACAGATACTGTAATTTAATTCATGATAGAGCCGGATGTTTTACACTGTTTCCTCTCGCAGTTGTGTATTATGTAAAGGTCTTCTGTTATGTAATTTAGCGCTACCGAAAAAGTTTATAGCTCGACCATCAGAGTTTGTCATGAAAAAGTCAGGGAAGTATTCAGTGTGGAACAGCTATTTACAAATCTGAACACTAAGAGGGCATTTGGCCATTACAAGCTGTTCCAAAACCTATTGTGCTGCCTACGGAGGCAGTATTTTAAGAAAGCATATAGGTGCATTCAGCTTGTTGCAATTGGTAGGCAATTTAATTATGCATTTTTCCTGAGAACATCATTTTTATGCATTTTTCTTGTGATGATTTTTTTTTTAGATAGATTATAATGTTTAGAATTGAATAATAGTATGTGCTATATAGAACTAATGGTAACACTTTAGATTAGGGAACACATATTCACTATTAATTAAGAGTTTTCCCTCAATAAACTCCCAATTTGCTGTTCATTAATAGTTAGTAAGGAAGTTAAGTTTTGGGTCAGGTTAAGGGTTCTAAAATATGGTTATGCAGAATAAGGACATAATGTGCCTTATGAAGTAATGATTCATTATTAATAATTACTTATCTAAAAGTATACTGGCTTGACATCTGGTGAAATATAAAATTAAGAAATTTAAAAATGTAATAACTTTATCAAAACATAAAAAAATGCTTATTAGTGTATCTAATGAATGCTGCTGTTCATATAAATCAAGATTCCATCTTTGTAGATTGTCTAGTTTTTCCGTTTCAGAGTTGCTTCCCAAACTCAAATTTGAATTAAACATTTTTTGATATGTAACCTTTTTTTCATAAAAACATACATACATACATATATATAGGTGGAGGCAGGATGAAAGACATAATTGTCTCATTTACACTCCTTGGGATAAAAATGTAAATAATGTTTAATATTCTTTTATTAATTATTAATAAATAATCACCAAATATTAGCAAATTTGTTGTGAAGAATGGGCAAGATAATAATGTTTAATATTCTTTTATCTAAAGACTATACATAATTTTTTTTTGTACTTTGTTTTATATACTTCTGTAAGTCTGTGATAAGATTCCACACAACAAATTTGCTCCAGCCAAATAAGAGTCAGTGGACAGCAATTTTCAGGTCATTCTGCAGAATTTCAATTAGATTCTGGGCTCTTTGTGTACTTACTTTTTTCCAACCTATTCTTCCAAGATTTTTCTTTGTGCTTTGGGTCATTTCCCTACTAGAAAGTGAATCTTTGCCAATTGATGGCTGAGTGAACCTGTTTCTAACATACAAACTTTTCAATATCTCTGTTTAAAATCAGACAATAATGCTGCCACTGCTATATAGGACAGTGGTACCTAACTGTCAACTGTATATAGTACATGATACTTTTCATTTTCAGGCCAAAGAGCTCAACTTTTGTATCAGCTTTAGTTTTCTCACATGGCTTTTTGCAGATTCCATCCGCCCACCCATAGGTCTGTGTGCTGTAAACCTGTTTGCCACTATGGAGCTGCACCAACTAGAGTTAAGATGAGAATCACATGAAACTGCGGTTTGCTGCAGTACTTGAGACTTTGACATCTTTATCTTTTGTTCCTCTTGTTCTAAAACCAATGCAGCTCTCAGCGGGAAGCTCAACCCTCTTATCTGAAATATTGCTTCTATCCCCTGTCGTCTATGGTGGTGAAATTAAACTGCTGCTCCAAATTGACTTACATTTGTGGCTCAGGTCACCGCGCCACTGCTCAAGACATGCTTAAAACCTCCTCTAGACTCTTTGGGTTCCACTATTGTACCTACTACTGTATGTTCAGCCCCTACAGCCCGTGCCTCTTTTTTGTGCTCTTCCACCTACTGTGGACACCTGATGTGATACCATTTCCCTCTTATTTTTTGCCTGCTGTGACCTTGTTGGTTGCCATGGTGCTCACCACATTTCTTTTCCACATGGTACCTGCTGCACTCAGCTGATCGACATCAGGTAAGTTCAGTTCTCACTGCCAGTTACAGTCCACAGTGAGGAACTAGGAAAATCTTAAAATCATATCTAAAAATGTGAATCAAAATGAATGAATGTTGATTTTTTTTGGATAATGATTTATTGTCCCTAAATAATTGTGTTCCGTTCACTAGGACTGTGTGTTTTGATTCTAAAATATCTTGTAAAAAGAGCTTTTTCTGCACTCAAAGACTGATTGAGGCTAAACCAATAGCATTCGAGTGTGGACTGTGAAGGAGCATTTCATTGGTTAGACCCTCGGAATGAACACCCCCTTCAGTGAACGAATCGGTACAAATTCAGTAATCTTGTGAGTGAAACAACTGAATGAGAGCGACTGAGCAAGCAACGAAAGCTTGAAAAAGCCATGAACAGCAGTTGACAAAACTGATGAAAACGTGTAGCTAATGCTTTAATGACAGTTTAATAATTATTAATTATTATAATGTTTAAATAAACGTTTGAGTCGATTTTTAGATATGTTTATTTTAATGAAGGTAGTTTAGGTTGTAAAAGAATCAGTTCTTACATGAATTGGTTGAGTGAAGGATTCGTTCTGAACACTCCAAAACGCACACCACTAGTCACCACCTGCTGGCGAAACGTTGCTAATATGTTAAAAAATGGCAACAATTCTTTTTTAAATTAAATTAAAGGAATTCTGATCTATTCAAAAGATTAGAGTTACTGCGATGAATAAAAACATACTATTTTAGATACAGAAGGGCCCTATGATTTCCGCAATGCGGAAAAAGAAGATGGAATCACAGTATCCAGTCATAAAAATTTAATTTACTGTATTACACAGAATGTCACAGAATTTGCCAAATTTTGAGTGAAAAAATTAAAAGTTGGTCAGTACACTTAAAAGTAGTGCAGGTGATTTCAGAGAGGCTAGCGATAGCAAACTAGCTTTGAAAGCATAATATCCCACTCTCTCTCCAAAACACATGAACGTACACAGGCAGACCAGAGGCTAACCAGCGACACGATGAGAGAAGACGTTACTGGAGGGTTGAATTCAACACTGTCAGATAACTTCCTGTCTCATTCACTGGTGAGAAAACATTACTGTACAAAGTGCATAATATTATATTAATAACTCAATCAGTCTGCAATAGTGTAATGGAACGCACTGATGACGTATGAACAGAGTGCGTGGAGGTATGCAAACACATAAACGTTAATCCTGAGGAATATGATTGGACAAACTTTTTATGGTCCTAAAACTTCCGCAGACAATATAAATACATATAAATACATTTTGACCACTTAGCTTAGTAATTGCTATCAGGATGTGAATAGACTTTCAACCAGCATAACAAAAAAATGTTTTTGAACCAAATCACCTACCCTGCCTTTAAATCAAAACTCGATATGGACTATAGTGTCGGTCGATATTAAGCCACAAAAAGACAATTTAAATATGAGTCCTGCATGTTCTGCATCTCTCTGTGTGAATGAATGGCACAAACGCGTGGTTTTGTTTACTACACACATACTGAGGCATGCATGCTCACAGTAGGGATGGGTAGGACGACACACGTCCCGAGTTTTCGACACACTAGTGCTTCTGATAAAAACTTTTCGGGTGAAATGTTGGGGTTGTGTGCAGTGGTGCAGTGTAAAACTGAAAAAAAAAAAATCTTTCAGGGGGGATGGTTTGGTCTATTTCTTTGGTGGGGCAGGGGGTCCTGTAACTTTTCACAATGATTACAAAATTTGTCTCTTTTTTTAACAAAATTTTATTTAATGAAAAATTTGCTTTATTAAATTAACTATGATTTATGAAATGTTTTCCTTCTGGGGCCTGAAATGGGGGGATTTTTGTCAACAATGATAATTAAACAATATTTTGCTGAATGTGGTTTTGTGCTGGCACTTTGGTTAACTTAGGCCTGTCATAGATAGAAAAAAATGATAATAAAACCATCAGTAGCTGACAGCAAGTTCCTGATTTAATAAAGGATTTACTGAATCATTGAAATCAAATGATTCATTCAAAAAGACTGATTCAGTTAAAAAAACTAAACAAGTTATATATTTATGAAAGGACCGTTGAATCACTGACTTTTTCTACTTCTTTTGCGATATTCCTGTAGCAAAACTCACTTGTGCACTTGTAAATGCAGATGCAAAAGAGCAGAACCGGGGGTGGGGCTGGGGTGCGAATGAAGCCATTTTATTGGCCGATGCCTTACCAAAAACACTGGATGATTTCTTCGTGTGTTGACGTCATGCAACAGTGGCAGCCAGTGTGCCATTCTGGTAGGAAAGCTGGCTTTGGGAAAACAACTCAGCAAGGCAGAAGACTGCAGAAGCTATCAGCTCACCTAATGGACAATGCTGGCTGCTGGAAAGCCATGGTTGATCAGTATACCGCGTCGGTGAGTGAGTATCCTGATCCAACACGGCTTCCCAGCAGCCAGCATTGTCCATTAGGTGAGCTGATAGCTTCCGCAGTCTTCTGCCTTGCCGAGGGCAATCAGAGGGCATTTAGTGTTCTCTGAATCACCTCTGACGAAAAGATTTTATCCAAATAGTAAACAGTAGTGCCATCTAACATCTGTAAAAACAAACTACATCAATCATTTACAGTTGACTGGAAACTCCCTTAAGTGAGTTTTCTTGCATTGTCTGCAATAACACAACCGGGTTGCTAAATTAATAATAGTCTATCAAATATCATGAAGCATTCTTGAAAAGCGTTGTACAGACATTTGATCCTCAGCCACTGCAGGAGCAAAGCCCAATGTATTCATTCATGTGTCCAGCATTATTAATTTAGAGCTGCCACCTGCCAACAGGTGGCCCATGTGATTAAATGATCAGTCAGACATTAAATCTTTTGTAGGGAACGATTGTTAATGCAAACTGCCACTGACATGGAAAGGAGTCCGTTAGGAGAATATATTATTATACGATAGCATTGTGCATGTTGACCAGACAAACAGAAATGTAGGTTGTTATTCATCTTCCAATCCATTCATGAACACAAAAATCAAATCATTCAGATCTGTCTAAATCAGATCAATTGACTGATTTAAAAAATTTGATTAAACAAGCTGAGGGTAAGTAAATGATGACAAATTATGAAATTTATGTGTGGGCAAGTTAATGATGAAAGAATTTTTTTTTTGTGTTAATTGTATTTATTTTTTTAACCTTTTGTTTGTTGCAACTGGGCACTGATGTTGTTAAAATCAATTAAATCAGGCTAGAAAATGGTCCTTCTGAATCTTTGTATGGTTTAATAACAAATCCTTCTTTTGTTTGTGTAAGGGAAATTGCACCTCATCTTTGGTTCACAACAACTTTCCCACTCAAATTACATCACTATTAGATGACTGCTTGATCAAAATGTCCTTTGGATCAAAGGGGCAAATAAAATATCTCAGTTTCATTGGGGTCATAACCCATGTGAATGTTTTCACAAAGACATGAGACATAGAGGCAATTCACTTGAGAAGAAAAGGGCTCTTCAAACAGTTTCTCAAAAAAGGCTTTAGCTCTAGCACATAAAATGGTTGCCTAGAAACAAGATAAAAATTTCAATAGCATATCCATTTACAGATAAAGCTGTTTGCTATTATATTTTCGTTAAATGCTACATGAAGCTCAAAAAACACCACCCACTCCATTCAGCACAGCCTAATCTACGCTCTCTTATTAGACTGAATAACTCTTCCGTCAAAGTCTAAAAGAGCTGTTTAGGTGGGTCATATATTCAGTAACTTCATAAAGTATTAAAGTTTTTGCCACCACTAACAAACTCACCCATGGCAATCGTTATTAACTGCAGGATCCCAACCGTGAAAGGAAAAGGCTCCATTTAGTTATGAATAGAGAAGATCACATTAAAATCACTCCTGCATTTATCAGTGTGTTTAGTATGAAATGCTGTCAGTCACGTATTTCAATTAAGCAGGTCTGTAATCATCTCAAAGGCATATGTGTGTTTCTCATTAAATCACTTGCTCACCAATGGATCCTCTGTAGTGAATGGGTGCCGTCAGAATGAGAGTCCAAACCGCTGATAAAAACATCACAATAATCCACAAGTAATCCACACGTGTCCAGTCTATCAATTAATGTCTTGTGAAGCAAAAAGCTGTTTGTAAGAAAAAATCCATCAAGACATTTTTAACTTTAAACCATTGTTTCCAGCTAAAATAAAAAAGACCTCTATTGTTTTCTCCACTGAAAATTTCGTCTTTTCTGAATCAGGAGAGAAATATGCATAGATTAAGCTCCGTTTATAAGCAACAAAAATCCAGAACAGTTCTAAAAAAATATGTTGATGGATTTTGATGTGAGAGCACAACAGGGAATGGACTTTTTCACTGGAGGAGGCGTTATTAAGAATTATGGAATTACATTTTGGCCAGGTTTGAAGTCATGATTTTATTACTTGTATAGAACTTAACTTTTATGTCCCTGGACCCCAGTGGAAACAAACTTGTCGGACATCATTAAAGCCCTCTGTATGTCCCTCGGTTGAGGCGTCTGCCTCGCTGCGCTGAAAGTAAGCAGCTAATTAAGAGCTAAAGCTTCTCTCTGATCCCTCAACGAGCACAAGGGTCCAAAACGAACGCTGCTTTGAGATTAACCGTATTGTCATGCTGAGGGACCCACTGAGAGTATTTCTGCTAATTGAACTTCACCTAATGCAGGGGTAGGCAAGTTCAGTCCTAGAGAGCCGCAATCCTGCAGAGTTCAGCTCTGTCCCTAAAAATACAAGCTCACCTGCCTGTAGTATTAGTAACCCTGAAGGCATTGTTTAGCTAGCTCAGGTGTGTTTGATTAGGGTTGGAGCTTAACTCTGCAGGATTGCGGCACTCTAGAACCAAACATGCCAACCCCTGACCTAATGGGACTGATGACATTTTTCGGTTCCATGTTTTTGAAAAAAAAAAAAACATTGCTGACAAGCTCATTTACGGAGTTTCAATGACATCATCAGTCATTGGAAAGCACAAACAAGCTGCTATCACAGGACTGGACTGTTGACAAGCTACTATTAGTAGCTTAATTAATTCAGTTACGAATGATAATTAGTAACTAATTCAGTTACTAATGTTTCAT
Source organism: Cyprinus carpio (assembly GCF_018340385.1). Classification (NCBI taxonomy): domain Eukaryota; kingdom Metazoa; phylum Chordata; class Actinopteri; order Cypriniformes; family Cyprinidae; genus Cyprinus; species Cyprinus carpio. Next base: position 634,829 of record NW_024879399.1, on the reverse strand, counting down.
GGCAATGTATGGAAGATAAGAAGACTGATGTGGGATTGCTAGAGATGAGGAGGCGGCGCTAATATCAGTGATGTCACAACTCATTGATTTTATCATCAGCCATGACAGCGATGCTCAAAATACTGTGCATGATCAGTTATGGTTTTTCAAAGTGATCCGTCACAGTTCACTTTTTACTGACCCATGAAGGAAGCTTCATGTTGTCATGCAGGGTTATTATAGTTCACTAAAACTTAAATCATAAAAACATTTTCATTAGTTGAAATATAAAACTGTAAACTGAAATATAATAAATATAACTAAACAATAAAAAATACAATTATTGTAGCTTCCCAGGGGCGGACTTAACCAATAAGCGAGGTAAGCGACCGCTTAGGGCCCCGGGGAATCTGTATAATCCGGACTGTCTCAGAATGGATATATTAACCTCAGAGAAAAATGTATTGTGTTTCGTGTCATTATTTTATTTACAAATGCACAAATACAAATAGGGTTTCTTGGCAAACCCTACCGTATGCCTTAAGAGCACTTGGAATATGGAACGAGCATGCATGGGATAATTTGAATTTGAATTTTAAATCCTCTTTGTTTAAAAGACTGAAGAAAGTTACAAGTGCAAGTATGACTTCTTTTGTTATCTGAAAAAAAAAAGCCTAATAGTCTTTAGAACAGCACCGGGATGACAAATTATTTACTTAAGTTGTGAAGAGGTACAGTAAATAAACTATAAACTATGAGAGAGAGAAAGAGAGAGAGAGAGAGAGAGAGAGAGAGAGAGAGAGAGAGTTATTTACTTAGAAGAGGAGAGAGAGAGAAGAGAGAGAGGAGAGAGAGACGGAGGAGTAGAGAGGAGCGAGACGTGGCCGAGGAAGAGAGAGAGAGAGAGCAAAATAAGTGTTAGGAGTAAAAGAACTCATAGTTATTATGTTGGGGCCCCATACCTAAAATTTGCTTAGGGCCCCCAAGTCTGCCCTGCAGCTTGCCAAGGCAAAAATTTAAATTTTCATTATGTAAACATATATATATATATTTTTTAATGTCAAAACAAAAAAAATGCTAAAATTGGAAAAATAAAATGAAAACTGAAAATATAAGAAATAAAATCAATTTCAGTAGGTTATATTAATAAAAACTTAATAGTATCTCAGTTGTACTTAAATAAAGCTCGCTGCCATGAAAACACTATCACAAATAAAGCTGGATAGAAACTAAATAAAATGTTCAAAATGTGCATATACAAATTAAGAAATGCTCATCAACAACAATAGTAACAAAGTTAATCCTATATATATCGATATATATAGATATATATATATATATATATATATATATATATATTATATATATATATATATATATATACAAATTAAGAAATGCTCATCAACAACAATAGTAACAAATTTAATCCTATATATATATATATATGCAATTCATTGATTAAATTTTTTAAAGTTATAATTTTGCTAAAGGTTGTAAGTCTCTGACAATAAAAAAAAGCATTCATTCTTTGATAAGATAGAACAGCGAGTTGAACACCAAAGTATGGGCATTAGTACTAGTGATACACCAATAATAAGTCCGACTATGACTTGATGGTCAAATTACCAAAAGTTTCTTTTCATTTTTAGCTCTTATGTCAAGTACATTATTCAAGGCCTGCTTAACAATGCTTATGGTTGCCATAGAAACAAGCTAAATATGACATGAAATATCTCTTGTTTTTGTGCAGCCTAAAAGTGCAGCTTCTAATTTCTTATGTGCTTACTACAGACCTGTCATTACCATTCTGCTTCAGTTTTATCTTTGCCGTTCGTTCTTGGTCAGCAATATCTATAAATACATATAATAACTCGTTGTTGATTATTAAAAGTATTTTGTAGAGTGTGTGTGTAAGTCTGAGTGTGTGTGTGATTATTCAAAATAAATCCTTGTTAAGTAAGAGGCTTTACATAAGAGAAGAATATCTGTAATGAAGTACAAGGGCGCGAATCCGTCAGTTCTGTCACTGCTCATGTGAAAGTGTTGGGTAATACAAGTTGGACCATCAGTACAACACATCAAAAGTTCTTGTCGGTGACATACTTCTGCTTCCTGGGATCAGTGGTTTATTGATGATATGTGCATAGTTGATGAATGCTTGATGACTGAGAACCAGAACAGTAAACCAAAAATGAATATTTGCTTAAAATGAACTCACTCTCAGGCCATTCAAGATGTAGATGAGTTTGTTTCTTCATCTGAACAGATTTGGAGAAATTTAGCATTACGTTACTTGTTCACCAATGACAGGCATCATTTGCAGTGAATGGGTGCTGTCAGAATGAGAGTCCAAACAGCGGATAAAAACATCACAATAATCCACAAGTAATCCACATGACTCCAGTCCATCAGTTAACATCTTGTGAATTGTGAAGGTGAATGTCTGTATGTATGTAAATGAATAATTGATATGTTTTTTATTTCAAACAGCATTGCTTCTGGATAAAAATACTCTGGCTATTTCATGATATTTGCTTTGTCCATTGAAAAAGTTGTCTAGTCTGAATCAGGAGCGTAATATACACAGGTCAAAATTGTTAACAAGTCAAAAAAAAAAAGGGGGGGTTCTAAATAAATATGAGGTTTTTATCAGATGTTTGGACTGTCTCATTTGAACGGCACCCATTCACTGCAGACGGATCCATGTTGTGAGTAAGTGATTGAAATGCTAAATTTCACCAAATCTGCTGCATATGATGGAACAAACTCATCATACATTGTTTCAGAAAGAAGAAATCTCAATAATGTCTCAAATCGCTTAGATTTACAATCAAAAGTCAGAGACATTTCACATCAGATTCCTCAAAAAAATAAAAATAAAAAATAAATAAATAAATAAATAATTTAAATAAATAAATAAATAATCCACATTTCGTTTTACAGCTCAACAATTGTCTTGTTTTATTTCTCCTGAGGAATTTTATGAAAAACATCTGATTCATAAATAAGAAATGACGTCAAAGTGTAATTATTTGTGGTCAAATTGTTTTCTCTCAGCTGTGCATTTACAATCATAATGGGTTTCCATTAGCATGTCAGCTTAGAATAGTCTACAGACATTAACATAATTAAATTTCCTCAGACCTCACTCACAACCTACTACAGATCTCATTACATGATGCAGCAGGTTCGTGACACTGTGAAAATACCCAGTAGAGGGAGAAAATAGTGAGAATAAATTAAATAGTAAGTATTATTTAGTTAGTTTTTTTTTGAAGGTTTTTTATGTTATTGGTGGAGTATTCTTGTTGTTATGATCACATTTTTTTATTTTATGAATACTGTTTTATTGTTGTAAGTAGTTGGTGATGATCACAACGCACTCCCTCACCTGAATATTAATTACTAGCACATGTTCACCATTCAATCACCAATCTTCCCCAGCACTATACAGTATAAGCACACACCTCAGATCATCAGTTGTCTGATCTTGTGACTGATCAGCGGAACATTTCTCTGCTAAGTTACTTGAATTGACTCATACTAATACTTACCTCTTGTTTACCTTCTCTCCAGGCTCCAGTTACTCTCCTGTGTTGCTCGATCAAGCTCCATGTTACTCACCATCGCCCAGGTGTGTGGTCACCATAACTCCATTACTGGTCACCCCAACGGCTTCTCTGGTCATCCCAACGGCAAGTGCATTACCCGATTGCAAGGATTCTCATTTCCCATTCATTTACTACTCATCCTCTGTCATATTCTGCCGGTCTCAATAAAATACCAGTTTCCACTAATCCTCTGTCGCCAGTCCGTTTGTTACAATCATATTTGATATATGAATTTCTAAGGCCTCTAAATGATCAACATGATCGCAACATTGCTGGAAACTTCTTGTACACAAGGTACTACATGCTTTCTGTCATCTGATTGATATTTTATGCTTTTTAACAAGTAAAGTAACAAGTCCACCTTCAGGTTGCGGTACACCTCTTTTTCACTTTACTGTGAAATACTGTGGACTGAAGCAGCTTACTGTTTAATGTTAGAAAATAGCTAAAGCATTGAAAATCCCCATTTCCACCATCAGGCTAATAATTAAGGAGTTTTAGTCAACTGAAGATGTTACAGATCTGCCTGGAAGAGGATGTGTGTCTATTGGCTCGTTTCCACTGAGTGGTACAGATACAGTACGATTCAAACAGGGACTGGCTTCTCTGGTCAGATGAAACAAACAAACAAAAAAATAGCTTTTTGGCAGCAAAACCCACCAGAAGGGTTTGGTTCAAACAGGGATAAAAAGTACTCCATGCCCACAGTTAAAATATACTGCTGGATCTTTAATGTTGTTTGCCTATTTTTCTGCCGGAGGTCCTTTATTGAAAGATCAAAAGGAATAAATGATGCAGATTATTTTCACAGCCACATTTGCTCATATTTACCAAAAAAAAATAAAAGGTTCCCAACTCTAATTAACAGCCCTCTCACTCTCTTTTTGCATTATTAACATCATCAAAAGCATGCTATCACAATCCTCTTCGATACTGTCTTTATGCCTGAAGCCATTTTTACCACACTGAGTGGTAACTGATATAATTAAATGGTGGCATACGCTGCAGGACAGACATTAACATGACTCACAAAAGAGAGAGATTTCAAAGAGACACTAGATTTCATTGTTTTGTGTTGCACAAACATGATGACAGCTATAGTTGCAGTGTAATTCCCTGATGAATGCCTGACTAATAAGCTCAAACTATACAAAGTGTTACTGAGAGAAAGCGAGAGAACAGAGCAGAAACAAGGTTTGTAAATGCACCAATCTGACAAAAACAGCACCCTTTCTTTCTTGATTTTGAAAGTGTGGTGCAACATCTACTGGCTGCAAAAAGTATTGCCTATGGTGAGGTCAGAGGCAGGACAAAAAGGCAAAAAGCTCTACAACCTGCTAACTATGTTGTCAAAACTGCTAGCCTAAGGAAGTTAATATATTGCAGATTTATTTTAAAGAAACCGTTCATCATTCACACACCCACATGCCATTCCAAACTTGTATGCATTTCTTTCTTCGGCTGAACACAAAGAAAGATATTTTGAAGAATGTGGGTAACCAAACTGGTATTGGTTTTGTTGACTTCCATATATTTTTTGTCCATATTATGGAAGTCAATTGCACCCGAAACCAGTTGGTTAATAACATTCTTCAAAATTATCTTCTTTTGTGTTCCACTGAAAACTAAAACAAACAAATAAAAAAAGTCATCAGGTCGGAACCAGTGTTCTTTTAGTATCACTGAGATACTATTGTAGTTTTTATTAATATGTTGAATTTGTCATCAGTAATTGAATTAGTTTTATTATCTTTTTATTTTCCTAATTTCATTTTTTAAAAAAAATATTTTTATTATTTAAATAATATTTTAGTATTATTATTTATTATTATTTTATTAATGTTTATTATTATTAATTTTATTATTTAGTTTTAATGGTATTGGTATTAAATTAAACTAAAAGAAAATGAGAAATGTTGTCTTGTTGACAGTTGAAATAAAATAAAATATACAAAACGTAAACCTTATTTCAGTTCTTTTTTTTTTATTTTAAAAAAGTATTTTTATGGTTGTAAACCCTGTTTGTCATTTTTATTTTATGTTTATATAATTTTCAGTTTAAATGAGAAATTAAATATATTTAGTTCATGTTTATTTGATAAGTATAAAAAAATTGTGTTTTTAGTTTTAGTTCACTATAATAACCCTGTTTTGAACAAGAGAGTGAGTAAATGATGACTGAACTTTAATTTTGGATAATTCTTTTAAACTGATGGAAGTTGCTAAATCGGTTGCAAGTATTGGAACCTTAGGTAGTCTGCATTGCATCATAAATACATACTGCATATTTCATATAGCACTCACTATTGACCTCCCAAATCATGAATTCACACTGAAACTGCATGATGTCTGATAGTTTTTTGTTGGTGCAAATCACTGTCAGTGTGAATGCAGCCAGAATTCTAATGATGGCAAAATGAGACCCATTTTTCATCCAATAAACTTTATTACATGCAGTTACACAGTCCAGCATTGCACTAGCATGTACGCACGACTTGAAGAGGATTCGACACTTAAGTACAAAGTACAACTGATTGACATAATGCAATTTTCACAAACCATCTGCCACCGTCACAAGCGCATAGGAGAGGTTCAATCTGAAAAGAACCTTGAGATGAAAGATCTTTCCACAAACCACTCATGCATCTACTTAGACAACAGTACTTAAGAGCAATACCTGAGGAGTAATACATAATGATAATAAAAATAAACCGTTGCGATATAACAAGAGAAAACATTAGCTTCTGTATTTTCTCATTTAGGCTACTTTTTTAACACCTATTTACAGCCACTCTTTTAGAATTTGTCTGTACAATTTTTGAACTGACATCAACAAAGTACTATAATTATACATACACAGACAGCAATAAATATAGAATCAGCAAAAATTGAAAAAATAATCAATTACAGATTGAAGTAACAGTTTACAACGCTCAAATCAACATTCCAGAAAGTTCTGCAAGGTTAGGCACTTAAGACCGGAGAGCACTTACAGCAATCGAAAGTGTCGTTCCAGCGACGGTTTGACATCATTAACGATCATAAAGGCAAACGAATGTACGTTGCATGATGTTATACATGTATCTGCATCTTATAAGTCACTGGATCCTCTGACAGCTAAAATGCCATAGCCTGAAATGCCACATATACAGTCAACCACGTCAACTAATGAACAAGTCACTATAAGGCTTTGTACGATTAATGATTATGGTACAAAATCTTCCAAAGCAGCAACCAGACAGTTCATTAAACCATATGCACATCAATATTTCAGAGACAAGAAAAAAATACGAACAATCTTGCAAAGACATGCAACTTTTTTGGGTGATGTTTGGCCCGGAATATACTCTACGCAAATATGTTTATTTCCAAAACTTCTAGCAACAGCATGCTACAAGATTTCACAGTTTTGAAATGTGGGAAGTACAGCTTGCATTGTCAATTTTGCAACAAGGGGTGCTATTGTACCTGTTTACTTCCATTACCTCCTAGTTACTTCCGATGAGTAAAACGGTGATTGAATTAATGGTACAAATATTAAAAGGAAACATATTCAACCTCGATTACTTAAGTTTGTACGCGAGCCTGTTTCCACCTCAGAATACAAAAATTATAAAAAATAACTGTGACTTTGACTTTATTTCTCATAACTGTACCTTTTTATCTAATAATTTTGATTATTTCTCATAATTGCGACTTAATGTTTTTTTGTTACTGCAACAATATCAGTAAATCTCACAACCGCAACGTAGTTTCTCTTAACTTTGAATTAATAGTGTAATTGTGTAAATTTTATCACACAATTGTGACTATTTCTTGTAGTTGCAACAGGGTTATTATCATTAACTAAAACTAAAAAACCTTTAAAAACATTTTTGTTCAAGGAAATAAAGCTAAAATAAAATAAATATTAGATGAAAAACGTAAACTATAGGTAATTTTTGTATTTTGATTTGGATACTAGTAGTTTATAAGTTTAAGTTGAAGCCCTAAAATGACTAATTAGTACGAAGCCACGCACATGGCATGCGGGAAAAAAAAATTGTGTGCACGATTACTATTTTGTTCCCTTGATTTATAAATTGCGTGCACGAATTACTAATTTGTTCCCTCGATTTGCTAAATCGTGCACATGATTTATAAATCGAACTAATTAGCAAATTGTGTGCACGATTTAGCAAATCGAGGGAACGAAATAGTAATTGTATGCACGTTTTGGTACATTGAGGGAACAAATTAATAAATTGTGTGCACAGTTTATTTATTTTTTCTTGCATGTCATGTGCGCGGCTCCATAAATTAAAAAATAAATAAACAAAAATTGAAATAAATAATAAATTAAACCTATAAATAGTACGATAAAAAAAACACAAAATTTAATAAAATTTGACTGAAAATATAACATTTTTATTTTAATTTCAATTAAAAAATGTAAATTGAAAACATAAAAACAAATATAACAAATATAAAAATATTAATAAAAACTATAATAATACTGTATATAAACAATACTAAAAGAACACTGAGTTACATATACTGTATTTCTTATTACTACACCTTTCCTCATAACTGTGAGTAATTTTTTAACTTCCTTTTCATCTGAGATGGATACAGTCTTTTACAGGTTTGCTACTGCTACAGCAACGCAAGAACACAAGTTATATATGTGCAATAGGAAGCCTGCAATACATTGACATCTACCTGCCTGCGCAGAGTATGTTTCTGGCCTTCACGTGGATGAAACAGTGGTAAGATTTCTATTCAGAAAAAACTAACATTTAAAAACAACTCAAGGAGAGTAAGACCTTTGTTTCGCATAGTTTGAAGTTTAGTCCCTACCCTATCAGGACTCACATGCTGTTGGGGTTGTAGCAGAGCATGTTGAGCTGCAGGTTCTCATCCCAGTGTCTGAGGATGATAAAGAGTTGATTGGCCGTGGCTTTGACCGACGCCAGGTCTCGGCCCTCTGGGATGATCTGTTCATCTAGCCACATGCTGGCCTTGGCTGCGATCAGCTCCCACTCGATGAAATAACTGGCCGAACTGTGTTCCAGCCAGGCCAGAGCAACCGCGGTCGCCCACACCATGCCCTCAGGGTCTTGCACGGCACTTTGTAGGATCCCAGGTGAACCCAGCCAGGGCGTCTCTGCAATTTCAGACTCAGACCCCCGTCCACTGTCGTGCAAAGAGCTGATAGGCGACAGTGGGGCTTCGGTCGACATCGACGAGAAGCCACTCAACAGCGAGGGCTCGCCCTCCATCCGAGGGCTTCGGACCTGGTGGTATGATGATGAAGACGTGCGGGACACCAATTCCTCGCATTCGGAGTTCAAGTCCAAATCTTTTGGAGGAGGCGAGGAGCCATGCTGGACCTCCAGACTCTCAGAGCGCCGGGAACCGGAGTGGGACACATGGGTAAGGCTGATTCTGTGGCTGGTGAAGGGCGACGTCCACTTCAGCTTGTCCATGGGCACGTTGATGGCATCACACAAGGCACTGTCCAACATGAATGCCCCACAGGACAGCTGCAATGACACCTGCAACAGGAAGTATAAACCATAATGTCTATTTAATCAGTGCTTAAACATATAAACAAGCTCAGAGACAGAATGTCAGTAAACCATTTAAGGTCTTTAAGCATTGTCAATTACATTAGCCTTTAAAAATACGCTCTGCTGATTTTGTTACGCCTCATCACCATTTACTTTGAGTAATTGCCATGACCCATATATTCTACTCAAATAGCACATCTCATTTAACCAGACACAGCGATCATGAGATATTGATCAGTTCTTGTTAAATGTCAACAGATCTATTACTCACTATACATAAAGAAGACTGCTTCTGTGTGCAAGGTGAGTATTGACCAGATATTTATAGGTTATGAGGTGAGTGGATGCAATACACTCAATGACGTCATTAGTGCTAGTTGAGGTTTGTCAGACATTGTATGCTGACCTTTTGAAGTCAACATGAATTGTTGTTTGCAACACATTTTACTTCCACAATGAGTAAAAAATATTTGTATATATGTAAAAATGTTTGTATGTAATACATATATTTACACTATATATATATAGTGTAAATATGTGTGTAAATGTGTGTGTGTGTGTATATATATATATATATATATATATATATATATATATATATATCTAACTACATATTTTAATATATATATAATATATAATATATATATATTATATATTATATATAACTACACATTTAATGTTAATTTCTAAATTTATTATATATTACAAATCATCCATGTATGTGATAATCCATGTCTATAAATAAAATAACAAATGTAAATTTTATATGAATTTTACACACACACACACACACACACACACACACACACACACACACACACACACATATATATATATATATATATAAAATGCATTTTAAAAAATCAATAGGGGCAATTTCAATTTCATGTTGACTTCAACTGTAAGAGCATCAACATCCTGAAAGTAGAATATGGCGACAGAAACCAGAGGGATGTAGTCCTTGTTGTCATTTTCGCTCTCTCCCACGGAGTTGCTGATTTTGCTCTGCGACCGGCTCATGAAGCCCCTGGCAGCTTTCGTCAGGAGACGCGTCCTGCTCAGGCTCAGCTTGCTAGAGGCAAAAAGAAACAACACCTTTTACACCGGTGCCTCACTGTCATCATTAAATGCACAGACACGTCTAAAGTGCTTTTTCTTGGTGAAATCTACCCCTTCACATTCGTTATTTTGTGCAGTGTGCACACATCCCTGATAGCGCTGCTCCTCACGTTTTGGTCATTAGTTCAGCTGACATTTCAAGTGAAAGCGAGAGGTAAAACTGTGAAAGAGATTCCAGACACAAAGGGGAAGTGTTTATCTTTTGTTTTAAATTTTGGATATATGTACTTAAGATATGGGAATTTGACAGGGATTAGTATATGATCCAGGCTGGATTTGTTGACAGCAATTATTTATCAAAAGAATAATACAATTGCATTAACCATTTATTTAGATCACGTTAAAAAACTATTTGTTGCACATCCTAATTAATATTCAAGAAGTTAAAGCCTACAGTATGTAGTGACATCACCACCAAAACCCGCCCCCCCAAAAGCGTCACCCTCTTCCAATGTTTCTTAAAGCCAAAACTAATTAAAACTGAAACTGAGTGGTTGTGGACTACATCCAGACTATCCTTTATTCATATATCCACTTAAACTCAAGATGTTTAGGCAATTTTTTAAAATAAAATGCTAATAGCAAAACCTCTGCGCAATAGAACAAACACTTGCCAAAAGATAATTGTCACACTGATCTCGTTTAATTGAAAATAAGGCATTATGTAGGCTACTTCACATCAAAATATAACAGCAAAATAATTTGCAGATCCCTTGTAAAATCTGAAAACTTAATACCTGCACAAAACTGTCGTATTTTAATTTTTTTTTAATGACTAATGAATGTCTGTCTTCACTGAGAGTTGAACTCATTACATGCACCCAACAGACTACCAAAGCAATCAAAATGCAAATTCGACTCGTGATTTAAAACAATGGCGCAGGAGCGATGCAAACTGTTGAATTATTCATTTGTGTTCTGTGAATTACAGTGTTTTTAACTGTGTAACTTGATTTGTAGAACGTTTGTTGTTCTCTTTCCCCCTTATCGTCCTTCTATCTACACCCACCTGGCGGCGGGGAGGAAAAGGCTCTTCGACTGATCTCTGCGAGGGGTCAGAGGTCACCAGACGGACTCCTTTTGAGAGGCTGCCCTGAAAGAGAGGAGCAGGTGGATTCAGTGGTTAGAGCACTGCGGTTAGCAGCGCAAAAGGGAACACACATACTGGTAAAAAAAAATGTGTAGCCTGAATGCACTGTAAGTCGCTTTGGATAAAAGTGTCTGCTAAATGCATAAATGTAAATGTAAATACACTGCACTCCAAGGCAAAGAGCACTCAATAAACTCATCCGTGCTCCTCTAGGTCAAATCTAATGAATGAATTCAGTAGCTATGAACTGTGCAGTGATGAAATGCTGCTGTGTTTGACATGCTTGAATACGTGCAAGACTTGTAATAAAATGAAGTGAAGTGAACAGTCAGATGGAGGGGGAAAAAGTACCTTCAGAAGAGCTACATCGTTCCCAGCTGGAGGGATGAGGGGGATTTGCAGGGGAACTGCAGATGCATTGTCTACGTCTGCAGAGCAAAGAAGAGTTTTAGGGTGCAGACAGAAGTCCCTTTTACATCAGTTTGGTATGAAAGCTGACTTTTAAGAACTAGCATTTAGGAATCACATCAAAAGTGCATTTTTAAATGGGTCTGAGCTGAAGATTAGTTCATGTCAAATCCAGAAGAGTTTACAATAACATGCACTCATGTACCTTTATGTTTGGTTTGGTCATAGAACCACTGCTGGAGGGGATTTAGTAAAAAGTAGTATTCTATATATTTAATATATTTTAAATGTAAAATTCATTCCTGTCATGCAAAGCGGAATTTTCAGGCATCATTACTCCAGTCTTCAGTGTCTAAATGATCTTCAGAAAATCAGTCTATATATGATGATTTACTCTGCTCAATGAAACATTTTCTGATTACCAGGGTTGAAAACAGTTGTGCTACCCCTTCAAAATTCATATTTTTTTGTGGCCACATGTGGTACATTTTATATTTACTTGATGAACAGGAAGATTCAAAAGAACAGCATTATTTGATAATAGAAATCTTTTGTAACATTATAAAATATCTTACTGTCACTTTTGACCAATTTAATGGATCCTCACTGTAACAAAAAAAGTATTAATTTCTCTCATTTAACAAACAATAAACCCGAGTCACTTATGAACAGTATAATGTATTATTTTTACCAAGGTGTCTTGTCCCCAAATTGATATGATATTCTCTATTAAATACTCTGACCCCAATACATTATTTTTTGTTGTCAAAATTTGTGGGAACTTTTGCCTTCAGTTTCATGAGTGGCTCCTGGAACTCCTAGAATTTGGACAGTTTTCAGTGAGGGACTGTACACAAACTCTGTAAATCTGTTCAAAATTTCATATTATATATATTGTCTGTAGGCCAAGTTATCCCAACGTTATGATGTTTTTGAGCATTTTTGTGACATTTAACCAGTGGCATGTCAGTGAAACTGGCTTGGGTACCAATAGTCATTGCTGCCCCAATGCATCCACAGACCAAAGCATTGGGAACAAAATCTTTCATGCAATATAAAAATCGGATTATTTATGATCCATCAATATTCCATCCCATAACTCCACACTTGTAAACAAGCCCAACTGTCACTATTTTGTTATCAATCTTACTGTAGGCATAATGACTGCATCTTCTTGCCCTCAGACGCAAATCTGATTGCGAGCGCCCCAGGACCTACAGAATAACCTCGGGTTCTTCCTGCTTGCCGGAACGAGAACATGCAGTACGAACTTCGTTTATGATCCTCCCCTGGAGAGATAAACAAAATATTAAAAGGACGGAAGTCATTATCAAGATCTAATTGTGTGCTTAAGCCCAGGGAGCGACTGCTTCGTCTGTTTCCCTGCTGCTCCTCCCTGTTTTCTTCCTTCTGAGGAACAGCGTCTTTGACGTAATCATTGCAACTGCCAGGCCTTGTGAGCTCAGATGAATTCGTAAAAGACATGACCTACCACGGATGGCGGTTTTTTTGTACTCAACCGAAGCGTGGGTAAATATTCATTGGCTGTCCAGATCGATAGGTACAAATGCCTGGTATTTGCTCAAGATGTTGCAGCGCTTGATGTGTGGATGGCATGAGAGCTGGTACCTTCTCCCAGAACCTACAAGAAATGATATAGTCGAGGGACTTTGGGTCAGATTATTCAAGTAGCTGGATGTTTTAATATTTTGGCAATGCGACTTACCATGCTCAATCTCACACTCTTTGTCCGCCCATGTGTTCAAAAGTCTTGAAATAATGTGAGCTTCCGCCAGGTGATGGAAGGTTTCGTTCCACAGATCCTCGTTGTACTTTCTCCTCCCGCTCTGGCCTTTCAGGTAAGGCTGGATTGTCAAAGGCCACCTCCCGTTCTCATGGGTTTCCCGCACAGCCAGTCCTGATATGGACCGCTTTGCCAGTTTCCCTTTCCGTGACAAATGTCCTTAAATTCTGTGTGCGTGAGGACTCCTGGGGCAGTTTCGACTTCACAAAGCTGATGCGTGTAGCTAATCTGTTCGAAAATACAGAGAAGGTAAGCATAATATTCCGGAGTATTAAACAGATGCATTTCTGTGCTGAAAACAACAAAAACAGTTGGCTAAGCCTTATTAAACAGCTTAAATGAGGGGTTGAAACTCTAAAAGCTGCATGGATATTTAAAAAAAAATAACCTAGTTGTGGGATTGCCTAAGTAGTTAGTTGTACTAGAGGAACCCTGTATAATAAAGTACATCAAGATTGTGTTGAGGATGCCCATTTGAGCATATGTTCATATGTTTAAAAACAAGTTAAAAGCACTAAAAAGGGTTTTTAGTGTTGAAATTGCTTTAGACTTGGCACATTCTCTTAAAAAAATGGCAACTCTCATGGTGCTGCAAAAAGAGTGAGATGTCTGAAACTTGATAACATGTAGCTGTTTAATACCTGGGTAAGTGACAGGCAATTAGGGTTAATATCTTTTTAAATTGCACAAAAACTATTAGCTGATAGGTTGCCATAAAAACCGAGATCTGTGGGATTATGAATAATGACAGGGGAAAAATTGCTCACAGCAGGCGATTTGAAGTCTGTCAGTCTGGAAATTTGATTGTCGATGCTGTGATTGGTTATTATAAGCTGTGTTCTGATGCCGGTTTTAAAGTTATGAATTGAGAGAATAGAGTACCATTAACCACCAGTATTTAAATCAATAAACAGTTTCAGCTCATCTGAAACCATCTATAACTTTACATGCTATTAAACACCAGTATTAAATCAATAACAGAACTTTTATTATCTTACAGTACACTACAGTTCAAATTAATTAATTAATTAATTTTACTTGTATTCATTTTTTAGATATCTAGTTCGGTATGGACACTGGTGAAAAATGACAGTTAAGACATTATAATGTCACAAAAAGATTGTTCATTTCAAATAAATGCCGGTTCTTTTGGACTTTCCATATATCAAAGAATCCTGGAAAAAAGTATCACAGTTAGCACAACTGTTTTCAAAAAAATGATAATAATAAAGAAATGTTTCTTGAGCAGCAAATCATCATACTTAGAAATGATTTCTGAAGGATCTGTGGACACTGAAGGACTTGGAGCAATGATGCTGAAAAATTCAGCTTTTGCATCACAGGAATAAATTATATTTTAAAATATATATAAAAAATAGAAACCCAGGTATTTTAAAAAACTGTAATAATATTTCACAATATGTACTATTTTACTGTATATAAATATTTAATTCAATTTATAATCAAATAACTATAGCCTTTGTGAGCAAAGGAAGACCAAAATATTTCTTCAAAACACATTTGAAACTATTCTAAATAATATCTATCAAATTGAATCTTACCAAACATTTTGTAGCCCACTGAACTTCTATGACGTTCCTATGATCTTTCCATCGAAATTTAAAGCAATTTAAATTTAGCGATTTCTGGGAAATGCAATGCATATGCCTGGTTTGAATACTTGGAGTTGTAAAACTTTTATACTTTAGAAGTATACCAAATACGACCTTCAACAAGACGGACTGATATTATCACCGAGGAATTGTTGAGTTTTACTCCTCACTACACTCACAGAGGCGATATATAGGGAGGAAAAAGGTTTAAAGGATACAAAAATCAGAAAACTTCCGATTCACTATTGCATTTTTTCAGAAACAGATTTTACAACTACAACTGATTAGCAGATTCAGTAGTTTCTCAGTCTGCGCTCTCCAGATATTGTTAAGTGCTTCTACGCCCACACTGTGCAGCTGATTATGGGTATTTAAATTACAGTGTTAAAAGCCAGCTTAACTCTTAGCCCAAGCAGTGCTAAGATTATAATGCATCAGAAATTGACGTCTTTGTTCTTAAATTCGAAGACTGTAGTGAAGGACCAACCTGCATTATCGCCGGTGCTGCCTAGAGAAGGGCTGTCAGTTGAAGACCTGGAACCGTCTTCCACGACTTGGCCGGGCTGGGTCTGATCAACCTTGGACTCCCCCTGGAGACACTCTGGTTGTTGCACTGGAGGTTTGTGAGCAGTTATGGGACGTCCTCTTGAGGACGTGGCACACAGGCTGGCCAACTGTGGCTGTTGGAGAAATTAGTAACAGTTCATTAGTCCTTTTGCTCACTGTACTTAAATTACACAGTCCAATATGGCTTATTTGACGTAGCCATTTATCTTCTAATACTGAATATTTAATTGTTCTTGCCTATTTTAAGATTCAGATCATCATCTAGCAATAACTCAGGCACAGTTATAGATTATGGCATATATTTAACCCTTTAAGAGCACTCAAATGTCTGCTGAAGAGTATCTTCCCTATAAGATAGCATGTAATTTTAGCTGTGTGTATTTGTGCATAAAAATCTAAGTTAATTTATTGGGAAAAAAGTACAACAATACAAGACATAACACAAATAGAATATAGGTTAATATTAAACATTTATCAGTCATAATATAATTATAAATATAGGCATATTAAATATTATGCCTATATTTTGAATTATTTAATATGCGTGTTTAAAATTATTATTTAAAAAAAAAAAATCTTAATGCAAATATAATTTCAATGTTAACATTTAAATGACATTTAAAAACCAATCAATCAATTAATTAATTAATTAAAATATTCAAATGTAAATGTTAATATTTAAATATGTTAACATTCAAATAATACTATAGTATACACCTCCGGTCAAAAATTTAGAATAATTAATATTTTTTTTTTATGTTTTTGAAAGAAGTAGCTTCATTGCATAAAATACAGTAAATTTTGAAATATTACTGCAATTTAAAAGAACTGTTTACTATTTTTATATATTTTAAAATTTTATTTATTCCTGTAGTGCAAACAAACTAACAAAACAAACTTTTTTACTAGTAGTAAACATTTTAAAACATTACTAAAAAAAAAAGTATTTAAAAATAATTACATAAAAAAAGAAATATTCGATATATATTAAATATAAAAAATATATACAAATTATTAATATTATAATATAGACATGATTTAACGCAGAAGCACTTTTTAGGTACCCCAACAAAATCTTTTACCCATCAATGTATGGACATAGCATCAGGATAGTTATAAATTGCTTGTTTCCTGAGCTAAAGAAAACTCACAGTGTCACAGTAATGGTGCTAATGCTAATGCTGTGTTTCTGTGCCTGCACTTATCATGCAGGTCTCTCATTGTACTTTCCAGCATGAAGTCAACATGGAAATCTAATTTATTCCACCTCATGTAGAGGGAATTTATGAACACAGTGATTCTCTGAGTCGCCGTAACCATGCCAGTTCCTACAGCCATGGCTCTCTGTTCACTTGGGTCTAATGGCAATTTGGTTCATGAAAAATGTATGCCTGCTGAAGAGCTAATAAGGACCATTAAAGTCATTATTGCATGCATTGAGGGGAAATCAAGGACTCTTGTTATTGCCGTAGATAATCTGTAATATTTCTCACTCCCTTTTTGATCAAATTTCCACGGGCAATTGCTTGCAGTGCCGAGTGTCGCCCAGACTATTGATATCTTCTCCCCTTTCAAGGAGCGTGACATTGGAAATTTTATCGTGGCCATCAAGGGTTTTGTCACAGTTGTCAGAACTAATTGTACCCTGGACGACAAATGCAAGTGTCTGGATGTTCAATATGTCTCTTGACAGGGTGTCAGCAATGTGGGAATATCACTGAACTCATTGAATTCGAGAGACAATGTCATAAAATAGGAGAGATAAATACAGGACATGTCATTGTTTTGTCAGCCAGCATGCTGAAGAATAAGTAATTACTCAAAAAATTTCCTTAAAAAATCTTATTAAATAAATATTTGTAATAGATATTTTTTAACTCAAGTTGCACATGATGCACATTTTAAGATAAGAAGACAAAAATTTTTTACAGGGAACCCAAAATGTTGAGGAGTGTGATTACTAACATGAAAAAACATTGCTTATTAAATAATATTTAAATAATTATTTAAATACATTATGTGTAAAAACGTATTTAATTGTTCATATTATTTAAATTCAATAATACTATGCTACTACCAACATGGAAAAAGTACTGCTTTTTAAATCATATAAAAATAAATACATATTTAAATGTTTATATTATTTAAGTATGCCAATACTCAGACAATATTATAAAATGACTATATGAAAATGGAAAAAAGTATTGCTTATTAAATAATATTTAAAAATAAATAATTGTTTATATTATTTAAATATGTTAATGTTTGTATAATGCTATTTAAATAATAACAATAAACCCAGTTTAATTAATTTTACCACATAAAGCACATTTTTAGGTAACCTGAAAAGGCAACCCAAAATATTAAGGAATGCAACAATTAACATGACAATATCTTGCTAATTTAATAATATTTAAATTAAATAAATATTTAATTGTTTATAGTATTTAAATATGTTGACATTTAAATAATACTACTAGCACAGAAAAAAAAACATTGGTTATTAAATATTTAATTGTTTATATTATTTACATTAAATATGTTGCATTTATATAATCCTATTTAAATAATAAATATCAATATTATTGGCTTGAATAAACCCAGTTTAACTCATGTTACATTTTACATTTTACAACCCAAGCACATTTTAGGTAACCTGACAAAAATAAATGTACTGTAGTCTATTAGTAAAGCCTCGATTCAGTAAGCATATAAGCATCCTTAAGTCTCTTCAGTTGGCCTGCTGTAAAGGGTTTTCTACTGTCATGCAAGACATGAGTACGGCCATCATTATCAGTCTCAAAGGATGCACACCTCTCTGTTGCGGTCTTGATTACATATTAATTTGCCTCTAGGTTAGGGATATTTTGGGCCTCATTATTTCAGCCCTGCTCAAACGCTGGCACATCTTTTGTGATGTCCGCCAACCTTTTTTCTCCCACTGGACTCCAAAGGTGCATTTATATTTCAGTGCGTGGGTGTGCATCACAAAATAGTCCACCTGAAAACATATTTCCTTATGCACATTCTTGCATTGCTTAATCGTCCAGGGAACTATAATTCATCTTCCACTGGCTATGCAATCTAAACTCTTTTTATGTGGATGTGGCGGTAAGAAGATTGAATTACATTCTCATCAAAGAGCTAGAAATGAGTTCAAATAACCCTTTGGAACAAACAGACGAATCCACGGAGCTCTTCTCATATCATAGCAGATGCTTGGGTTATAGCAGATGGCGCGGTGAAGGCTGCCTACAGATATTTCTTCTAAAGAAAACAACAACTTCCTAAACAGAAGCCGTCTGCTTTGTGTCAAAACACACAGGCACAAAGGGGATTACAGATACAAATGTTTTCTTATCATTTCCAAGTTTTGATGTTTATTGCTTACTCAGGATATGTATTATAAGATATGATCATTCATAAAAAAAGGTTCATAATGTTTATGAATCTCTATTAGACCAGAAACAATTACCCAAAGAACACAAATGCAGACATTAATACTTAGCCAAAATGGTCTCCTCTCTCATATGTAACATAGAAATGTCTAATTTATTCTAGTCGATCGCTTTGTTTGGATGAGTCATTTCAAAGCAAAGTCTCATTCATTCTAGTGAATCTGTTAATTCTGAACAGTTGTATTCATTCTGAACAGTGGTATTGGGAAATCTGATTCATTCTAGTAAATGGTTCTCTCTCTTTCATACTGTAGTGTTGGAAAATCTGATTCAGTGAATCAGTTCGTCCAAATGGTTTGTCTGAATGAGTCATTTTAATGAACTGATTCACAAAAATGATTCACCAGTGTTTTAGAGTTATGTAAAGGTATTTTGGTTGTATAAATTTACCTGTTCAACTTAAATCTAATTCAACCTAACTGAGTGTTCATTAGTAGAAAACCCCACATGGCAAAGATCCGCTCTGATTAAATTGGATAGTATATTTTAAGTAATCTATGTAGCTCCAATGTACTTTTTGTTTGTAGCCTGTAGTATACTGCATTTTATCTACTTCTAATTATGTTAAAATTACAATGCATTCTGAAGCTCAAAGTAGACTTTTCCAATGGCTACAGACACATTTTCAAACACATTTTGCAATGCAATAGCAAACAAAATCATGCATAGTAAGAAGCTAATATTTGTGTAGCACATGTTTCGAGCCTTATGGTTTAGCATTTACCAACCTGGTAGTCCATTTTCCACTGAGCTCCGTGGTCAGGATGTGTCTGTCCAATGAGCTCCTGGACTTTTGCTCTTCTAAGAGGGTTTTTGCCCACCACTGAGCTGGGGTCACTGGGGGTGTAGGCCTTCTTCACAGGGTTGTAATCTACAATCTGATTGGTGCTGTAAGCATGTCTTCTCGGAGAGGTGGCTGTGTCAGTTCCTGTGTGAAAATAAAATAAAATAATTTGTCTAATTTTTCTCTTTCATTTTCACTCAATTTATCTTCATGTTTGTTGACTTCATAAAGAAACCTCTCTTTCATCAGAAGACTCCAAGGAATAGTTCATACAAAAATTAAAATGGACTTTTTATGGTACACATTTACGCTGTATAGAGCTGTACTTTACCCATAATGTCTTGCTCCGTGGTGAAAGGACTGCTCTGAGACATGGTTTCCTGGCAACCATCAAACAGCGAGCCAACTTGATTGTCCCTGTGCAGCCCCTGACCGTCAGAGGAAACCTTCCCAGCATCCTCCTCTTGAGAGTGATAGAATACTGAACTGGCCGACTGCGTTGGAACGCATCATGCTGTATCGTTTCCGTTTGTCCTGTTACAGCAGAGAAAAGACACTGAGAGCTTGGGAGCTTCTTGTTTTGCCCTAAAATCTATATTTGCATTAACAAAAATGAAACACTAAAAAATATTATACTTAGTATACAAAAGCCTGTATTTTCACATATGTGATCTTATATCAAAATTCGACATTGTACCAAATTACAGTATTTAAAATAATAATAATAATAGTAATAATAATTATTATTGTTGTTATTGTTATAAATAGTAGTATAAAAATATAGTATAATAATTACAGATAAACCATTGTTGTTTTTATGTGATATTGGATGGATGGATGGATGGATGGATGGATGGATGTATTGAAGGATGGATGGATGGATGGATGTACTGAAGGATGGATGGATGTATGGAAGGATGGATGGATGGATGGATGGATTGAAGGATGGATGGATGGAAGGAAGGATGTATTGATGGATAGATGGATTGAAGGATGGATGGATGGAAGGATGGTTGGATGTATTGAAGGATGGATGGATGGATGGATGTACTGAAGGATGGATGGATGGATGGATGTATTGAAGGATGGATGGATGGATTGAAGGATGTATTGATGGATGGGTGGATGGATGGATGGATGGATGGAAGGATGTATTGATGGATGGATGGATGTATTGATGAAGGGTTGGATTTATTGAAGGATGGATGGATGGATGGAAGGAAGGATGTATTGATGGAAGGATGGATTGAAGGATGTATTGATGGATGGGTGGATGTATTGAAGGATGGATGGATGGATGGAAGGAAGGATGTATTGATGGAAGGATGGATGGATGGATGTATTGGAGGATGTATTGATGGATGGATTGAAGGATGTATTGATGGATGGGTGGATGGATGGATGGATGGATGGATGGAAGGATGGATGGAAGGATGTATTGATGGATGGATGGATGTATTGAAGGATGGATGGATGGATGGAAGGAAGGATGTATTGATGGATAGATGGATGGATGGAAGGATGTATTGATGAAGGGTTGGATGTATTGAAGGATGGATGGATGGATGGAAGGAAGGATGTATTGATGGAAGGATGGATTGAAGGATGGATGGATGGATGTATTGAAGGATGGATGGATGGATGTATTGAAGGATGGATAGATGGATGTATTGAAGGATGGATGGATGGATGGTTGGATTGATGGATGGATGGATGGATGGATGGAAGGATGTATTGAAGGATGGATGGATGGATGGAAGGATGTAGTGAAGGATGGATGGATGGATGGATGGATGACTTACTGATTTGGGGTTGGAGTGATATCTGGAGGTATCGCAGAGACCACGCTGTATCCAATCAGCCGGTCACCAGGGAACAGACAGGTCATCCCGACTGGAGAGAGCAGGATCTCCTTTGTCTCTGGATACAGCCACTCAATGGAGATGTCAGTCAGCACTGAGGTCATGGACTTCTTCAGCGACTTAATCATCTGCCAAAGAAAACAAATAACAGCCAGGTCAAGCACTGCCCAGTGAAATCAATCAAGAGAGCACAGTCTATAGAAATAAAACAGGGAAAATATATGGATGCTAGTCTTAAACACCGGGGAGAGAAAGAAAAAACATTAAATGTGCTGTCAGCTTTGATCATTATCCTTATTCATGTTTGACTAAACAAAACGAATTGTAAATTGCTCATACATTTGGACACTCCACAATTTACGTGGCTGCTGTAATTGCTTTGGGGTGACACTCAAAATAGCAGGCTGTTGCACTGGAAGATAAACATGTCAGAGGAAATGAGGACCTTGGGCTGCAGTCGTTCTCGCTTCTGCCAGGAACTCAGCTGTGCACTCTGGAAACGGTGGCCAGTCCTAAAACCAGCCTTCTGCATGCACCCTGGCCTATCCCGAACGTGTAACACCTGCCATGATGCAAACACACACACAGAGACACGACAGGTGCAGTGAGTCTGTGAAAACATCAGAAGAGCATCACATTATGAAGAAACTGCATCTCTGGGTGACGCTCTGCCAGACAATATCAGTTGAATTCTCTGAAATGTATTGCTTTATTAATTCTGGTACTGGCAAGCATGCTGTCAGAAAACCAGGAAGAAACTTATTCATATTGTTTATTTGAATAATAAACATCAAATCTTCTTCAGCAACTAACATAGATTGTGCAACTCTCTGTCTCAACTTTAAATCAAGCGGCCTTGCTGTCTACCGCCTACATAGGTAGCTGCCTTCCAAGGAAGCATCCGTACTGAAACTGTCTGATGAAGAACTGCATATGGCACACAAATAGCACTCCTCAACACAGACTTACAACAATGCTGAATACTGTTTAACCAGCCTAAACTGATTCCCATGGTTTACGCTAAGAGACCAACCTGAAACATAACCAAAACCCCACTAAAACCTGCAAATAGACCAACAAACCAACTTGGTTTTAGAGAATTGTTTCCAATACAGTTTCATTTTTGCATGTTGCAAAGCTAACAACACAATATTCTAATGAGTATAAATTACATAAATAAATAAAAACAAAAAATACTACATACAAGTATAGGCTACAACAGTCCATTTTTCATTAGACTGTATTATTGTTTTAAAAGAAATCTATATTTCTATTTTCTATATTCTATTTATTTTTCACATTATGATTTAGATGTAAATAAATATATACTACTCAACAACCAAACAATACATAAATGATTGTTATTTGTTTAATTACTCACCCTCCTTCGTTCATCTTTGGAACACAAATGAAGATATTTTTGATGAAATCAGATCAGATATCTTTCTGACCCTCTACAGACAGTAAGGGAAATACCACGTTCAAGGCCCAGAAAGGTAGAAAGGACATCGTTAAAATAGTCCATGTGTCATCAGTGGTTAAACCGTGATGTTATGAAGCTACGAGAATTCTTTATGTGTGCAAAGAAAACAAAAATAATGACTTTATTCAACAATTTTTCTCCTCTTTGTTCAGTCTGCCACCATTCATTTGTGTTCGAAGATGAACGAAGGTCTTACAAGTTAAGATATATATATAAGGGTGAATAATTAATAATAGAATTTTTTTTCATTATAACAGAATTTTCATCCCTTTAATATACATCAATGAAACAAAATTACTACCTGTACGTACCAGTCCCTTTATCATTACACTTTTTTTCCTAAGAACCCTAAGAACCCCCCATATTTCTATTCATAATGAGCTATATATATAAGTTAATATATAATACATTTACAAAAATACTCAAATAAAATAATACATATTAGTTTTAGGAACTACATCCATTTTTCATTAGACTTTAAAAAAAGAGATTTTATATAATATATAATATCTAATATAAAAATACAAAAAAATAAATGACTACATATGAGTGTTGGGTAAAATGTAGTCAATTTTCATTTAATTTTTTAAAATACATTTATTTACAAATTTCTAAGTGTGTGAGTATATATGATAAATATACATAAATACAAATAAAACAGTTAAATATAACTAATACAAAATAAACCTTTTTCTTGATTCTTGACTGTGAATGATTTCAGTGAACTTGTCCCAATGCATTCTGAGATTTCCTTACAATTTGGCCAAAAATAAAAGTCTTAAACCAGAAAAAAAAAATAAAAAAAAATATTAATGCTTTTAGCTATGCAAGCTCAATTGTTCATGTTATTGTATCCTGCGATGTGCACAGTGTCAGTAAAATGTCACAACTGATGCTAATTTCAGGCATGAAGATATGCTGTCTTACTACAGCATGGCTTAAAATGCTGTCTAGGTAGGCAGCTCACTAACTGATATATTGAAGTTATTTGAGATTTCTACAATCTCTAGATTTGAGCTAGTAAAACATACCAGCTCTAAACACAGCATCTGAAGGCAAACCGAGCGTTTAAATTGACGATTTGAGTGACCTTCAGGGCGTACGGCAGACAATCTGCGTATTCACTGCAGGTGCGAGAGATAAGAGAGAACAGTACCATCTGTCTGACATTTTACTAAAGTGTGGATAGGCAATGAGATCAGCTTGCTGAGAAAGATTCTTCCCTAACAAGCAAAGAATGCTGAGTTGTGTAACAGAGTGCAGCCAGACACATTTGTGATTGTTCTCGATCGTCTGTGTAAGGCAAGTGCTGTTTAAGGCAGTAAATTACACCACAGCTTCACTCCTGTTTTCATCGTGCGTCTATATTGTACTGCAGGAACAGCTGTTAAAGCCTACAGGCTCTTCCATTCATTTGAAAGAAAGCTATTGTAGCATCTGTCTGGAGAGGATGGGGAAGAAAAGCATACTTCTGAGGTGAACGTCTCGGCAGGTGATAAATTGACTGGAAACTCCGCGAAGCAGCAGGGTGAGTGAAACAAAGTGAAGGAATACCAGCCGCGTTATGGCCAGAGCGGATCTTAAAAGGATTAGACGGAGAGACATCAATTACTGTTTCTAGCGGCTGTGCTGATCTCATTATGATCTTATTACCTGAATAGTTCTGCAGCTCTGTGTCCTTGAACCTCTGATATTAAAGGATTAGTTCACCCAAAATGATGTGAGTCATTTAATCAACAAATCGCTCCAAAACCTTATGGCTTTTATACGTAGTGAAAATAAAAAAGGATATTTTTAAACTGTTCAAGCTGCTCTTTCCATATAAAATGATGTACATATTGTGATCAGGGGCTGGTAAGCACCAAAAAAGGCACCATATTAATCCATATATATTAATGTGTGATTTGAGCACTATATCAAGCCAGATACTGCTTACTATCTAGCATGATTTATTATTATCTATCAGAACATTCTGCAGAGCTGGTTCATTACTAAAACTGATTATTGTGTCATCAGTCACTCACCCTCATTGTAAATATTCAACTTTACATATAAATCTCCAGTTACATTTATTCCTTAGTATATTTTTGGGAATAACTGTAAATCCATCAAAAAACATTTCCTCAATTGAGTCATTAGATCGATCTGATCTGATTTAGAGTTCACAATCATGCTGTTATTATTATCTAAACTACAACTATTAGTAGTAGATATTGATATAAAAGTTGGAAAATATCTATATTAGATGCAAAACTTAAACTAATTATACAAATCTTAAAACTTATTCTGGAAATAAAAAGAAGTCGTAAAATAAAGCGGAACAAATGACCAAAACTGAAATAAATAATGAAAACTAAATAGGAATTGCAAAAAACATAAAAAGAGAAAACCACATAAAATTACTAAAACTTAAACTAAAAATTAAAACAAAAATAAATCTAATTCTATTATAATAGCACATAAATTAACAAAAAAATCTAATCTTTCCACCTAAATGTCCAAAAATGTACCAAATGTTTAGATTGCTAATACATTTAATTACACAGTCATATCTTGTTTGATAAACACAAACACAGATTAAATGCACTGTTACACTATGCAGTAGAGCATGGTGCTAGCAAAACACAGATCATGTAATTGGAGATTCCCAGGAATGCATGAACTGATAAATGCACACCTGAAATGCAAATGTAACTTGCTTGATAAAAGCATTCGCTAAATGCAATAAATGTGAATGTACAAAATACCGACCTGGTGGAATCCTAGCATGGCTGGCGGGAGCAACCTAATAACCTTCCCTTCTGCAGCATTGACGGCTCCGTCGGTCAGGTGCGAAGAGCAGGCGAGATGACCTCTCTGTACGGGCTGCCGTAGGATCCAGTTGAGAGGAGCCAGTATGTTAGGACCGCCCATGTCAGCACGGATCTTCCCTACATGCTCAAGCCAACGCCAAGCTCTCCTGTGAAATAAATGAGGTTTGTTAACAATTTTGCAAAAAAAAGGTTAATCGCATTTTTTATCTTGTCTTGTGCTTTACCAAATCTACCATATCTAAATATATTTAAAACAAGATATTTCTTTTTGAGAAACAAAAGGCCAAGGAGATAAGACAATACTTTATTTTTATATATATATTATATATATATAAAATTTTCTTCATAACCACTGTCAAACTTTCTAAAAAACTCTATTTACATTAGATTTATGCTTAAAGAAAGAAAACCTATTTGCTATATAGAAAAAGTTAGAAAACAACTCCATACCTGTTCTTTCAAGTACAAATATCTAAACATTCTAAATCAATATATATATATCATACTTTTAAAAAAAAGAAATAAACATCTTCCAATAGATCTAAGAAAAATAAACATGCTGCTTATTAAGTTTATTTTTTCTTATCCCACTGGCAGATTTTATTTTCTTTGTTTTAAGAATAAATACTTCATTTTGCTACATTTTTCTAGAAAATGACTTAAGACTCGGAAATAAATTGTCAACAAGTAATACACTTTGATTTTATGAATATTTAGATATTTGTACTGGAAAATACACAAAAATACTGTCAAAGAAAATAATTATTTTGCAGTGCAAGAAAGTATAAATTATGTACTGGTATTTACTGGGGAATGTTCATTTTATAAACCAGACCCTTTCCACTTGAAAAACACAAGCACTGATCCTCTGGACAGTAACTGCTGATCTAATGAGGGCAGTGAGTGTGGACGCTGACTGCGGGTGGGACTAACCCTCATTGTAGCTCTGACTGGTGGCAAATAGCGTTTTGAACTTGGTTCCAAAGCCCACTATATTGAATAAGCATGCTGGGAAAAGACTTTTCAGAATCACGACCATTGCGTCCTGTGAATGCACAAAAAAGGAAGAGGTCAACTCATTAAAAATATGTATATTATATAAATATTTATAAATATATTACTATTTAAAAACATATACATTTAAATACAGCTGTGTTTTTCATTACTCATCCACAAAATATTAAGCAGCAAAAAGGTTTTCAGAATTGATAAGAACCAGTGATAACTGACAATAATTATTATATATTTTAAAATTCTATAATTATTATATATTTTAAAATTCTATAATTTGTGCTTTTGTTTATGTGTTTATATTTAGGCTTATATAGCTGCTCATATATAATGGTTCACACTGAGTTTACATCATTCACATGATTTGATACACTCATAGTGCTTTTAAAAAACATATTACAGGCATTATTAACAGAGATTACAGTCATTTGCCATTTTAACATTGCTCCTTATGTAAAAGCGAACTCCCATTAACCTAATAATGGAGGCTTAAATGTCAGAATCCATTATAGAGAGACACTGAGGGTGACCTGGTTCCTAAATGTTCGATTAGTGGTCGATCACTAATGGCAGCATTTCAGCTATTGTCATCCTTTGCCAGATTGAACCAACAATCTTTGTAAGAAGCAGACCTGGAGCCATTAGCTTTCCGTATGAACAATACAATTTATTCTACTGGGACATCATCTAAAGTAGAGATTTATAATGCTGCTTCAAGAAATCTACAGCAGGTATGTGAGTAATTAGTATAGGTTGTAATTAAGTTTGTAAATAAGGAAATGAAATATGAAGAAGAAGCTCGTAGCGATTTCTACAGGTTTTAATACAATGATATAATCTGAATTCCTTTAATATCAAGAAACTAATCACTCAGTTTCTATTCTTAATAAAAAACAAGTCTATCTTTCACTAAAACACTTCCTCAAGGATTCAAACAGAACTTTATTACACAATGAGAAAAAGATACTTTAGTTATTAAAAGTATAGTTCAACCAAAAAATTAATATTAAAAAAACATTATTTTTGTTTTGTTTTTTCTGTGGAAGAAATTAATAATAATACACACACACACACAAGAATAATAATAATAATAATAATACACAATAGCCACTAATTTTCCGCATAACATTACTAAGAATAATGGTTTGGAGCTTCAAAAAGACTCAAAAAGAACCATAAAGTATAATAATTTACTGGAAAAAAGTTTTCACATGAGAGTTGCGTCTGTTGAGTCAAAATATAGTCAATGAATCAGTTGATCCAGGTCATAAAATGTATCTGAATGATTCATTCACGAATTGCACTGGATTCAGTTCTTGAGGTCAGCTTCACTAAATAATGATTTAAAGGAACAGTTCACACGAAAATGAAAATTTACTGAAATTTTACTCACTCACTGGAGGAAGCGTTATTAGATAAGCATTATAGATTATGGATTCATATTTTGTCCAGAAGTGACAGTTTAAAGTTAAAATTCCTTAAAAATGGATTTATTTCATACAAACAAGCAGCTTTTCACTTCACAAGATGTTAACTGATGGACTGGTGTGGTGTGGATTCCTTGTGGATTATTCACTGCAGAGCATCCATTGGTGAACAAGTGATGTAATGCTAAATTTCTCCAAATCTGTTCAGATGAAGAAACAAAATCATCTACATCTTGGATGGGCTAAAGGTGAGTACATTTTTTAGCATATTTTCTCATTTTGGGGTAAATGCATAGCAGAAATGACCATCACAATTTTAAAAAATGTCTCTGTTTGGTGTTCATTCTGTCAAAATGTTCATTTCTGGGTGAACGATTCCTTTCAGTGTTATTAGACACATCTACTGTTGTCCCTCCCCTCCAGCCCAGGAGGGATCACGCTGGATATATGACACATTCCGCATGGACCAAGTCTTCTTTCAGGGACAAGGATATTCTGGGAAGGATATTAGCCGCTTAGAGTGACCTGAGCCTTTACATTAGAGCAGTTTGGTGTGTGTGGTCAGAAGGGGAACATCCTCAATCAAAACCACACAGTGAGTCATCGCTGGCTCCATGCGTCACGCCTGCAGAGCCCCATCAACAGGGAACACGTGCACACGCGCTCTTTCACAGCACACAAAATATCCAATCTTAGCATGGAGACTCCACCTAGTTCAGTTATCGCACCTGCTTGAGCTGTTCAATGCAACAAGCTGGTTATTTCACCACAAAATCCCCTTCAACATGCTGCTCAAAAGCTCAGGCTTGATTCAGAGCTACAAAGTATGGATAATGGTCAGTAAAATAATGTAGCAAAAAACAATTAAAAACAAAACAAACTACATGTTTATTTCAGCTTATGAAATTAAATATATCACAACATGTACACAACAGTTCAACAGATTTTTTTATGTTTTTGAAAGAAGTCCATTATGTTCACCAAGGTTGCATAAATTTAAGCAAAAAAATACAGTAAAAGGGTACATTTGTGAAATATTATAATTTAAAATAAATGTTGCCTTTTTTGGAATAGATTTTAAAATGTAATTTATTGCTGTGATGCAAAAAGTTGAACTTTCAGCATCATTACTCCAGTCTTCAGTGTCACATGATCCTTCAGAAATCATTCTAATATGTTGCTCAAGAAACTTTAGGATTTAGGGATGAATGTAATGTCTAAAAGAACAGGATTTATTTTGAAAATAAAAATGATTTTGTAACATTATAAATGTCTGTACTGTCACTTTTGATCAATTTAATGCATCCTTTCTGTATGAAAGTATTAATTTTAACTGGACCCCAGACTTTTTGATTGGTTACTCTTAAACAGTTTAGATTCCAAAATGTTTATGCAAAGGTATGTGTGAATTAATTCATGTTTCTCACACTTTTTTATTTATCTTTATAAGCCATACAAAAGCCATATGTGGCTTTTTGCTACTCAGGAAGTTTAATACAGTGACTCTATTAAAACATCTCTGTCTTATCGCTCACATTGTGAGAACAAGATAGTTGCAAGTCATAAAACAATAAAGTATTCTGAAACATGATGGTTTAAAAACATAATGGACGAAAAATTGCATTAATATTACTTAAACTTCACAATCTTGTTCGATCTGAGATCTTCAGCAAAATCATTATGAATACTTTGTGAATATTAAAGAGATTGCCCATGCAGCCCTGCCAATTGTTTAGATCTGTTTTGGAATATTTTCACTTGTAAACGGTGCTTGATCTGTGCATCTTTCTCTCCTGATTCAGATGAGACCACTTTTTTCACTGAATCAATATTGTGGATAGAGAACTCATATTTTAGCCAGTGGTCAGTTTAAAGTTAAAAAGAAAAAAAAAACGCTTTTAATTTGTTTCCCCTACAAACAAGCAGCTTTTTCACTTCATGAGACATTAACTGATGGACTGGAGTTGTGTGGATTATTGTGATGTTTTTATAAACTCTTCCTTCTGACGGCACCCATTCACTGCAGAGAAGTGACGTAATGCTACATTTCTCTTCTCTCTCAAATCTTATGTAATGAAGAAACAAACTTATCTACATCTTGATGACCTGAGGGGTGAGTACATTTTAAGTGATTTTTTTTGGGTGAACTCTCCAACTCCCATAAAATTGCATAAAACTATCCAATCAGACTGAAACTGCTGAACACACGTGGATGATCCGTCCTCATAGTTAAATAAGCACTGCTGTGTGTATATAAAAACCCATTTCCATTAATGGTTATTAACATGACTGAAGCACTTTGGGGTTTTAAACTGCTGAGATAAATTAGGGATGTCATCAAAAGTTAATGAGCATTGGGAGTGAGGGGCAGATTTGGCTTTAACACAGAAACACAAGCACCCTCTACCTTAACTCGATTGATGTTGACCCCACTCATGCTTCCACTGCGGTCAATGAGAGGAAGATGAATTCCTCCCTGATGCTCCTGGCAGGTCAGAGGTCATTGAACTGAGGTTTGGACAGAAGTTCAGCATGACCACAGGGTTGTGGAGGAGGTCTTTATGGAGCCTCTTCCGAATGATGTCCACCTACACACCACACATCAGCCAGAGAAAGAGCCATTACTGAAGGCGATAATAAAAAAGCTGGTGAATCTCACAAAAACATGTCACATTAAAACAACAAAATCAAAATAAAATAAAAAATAAGAAGTTCATTTTTTCATAAAGAAAATAAAGCCATTTTTCAGAACATTAAGAGATTGTTCATTTCAAATATCATTCTCATAAAATTGAGCACATTTTATAATTTTTTTTTTAAAATAACAAAGTACAGCAAATAAAATGAATTTTAGAACTGAAATATATCATATATAACTTTTTTATAATAGTATACTTTATATATAGCAATACATATGATGGCAATTTGATGGAAAAATCCATTGTCACAATCTAAAATAGTAATTTTTGGCATATTTTACATATTATTATTATATACTAACAATAAATTATTTTCTGTATATATAGAAATAATATGCAAAAAATATTAATAAAAATATAATAAATAGATATACTATATATGTATTTAATTTATGTTGTGTGTATATGTGCGTGTGTGTATGTGCGTGTGTGTTTGTAAAAGCATTTCTGTTTTTTATATAATATCCAAAAATGACTGTCTGTGTGTGTGTGTGTGTGTGTGTGTGTGTGTGTGTGTGTGTGTGTGTGTGTGTGTGTGTGTGTGTGTATTTATATGTATTTATACATATACATTTGTGCAAAAATGCACACAAAATATTAGTATTGTATATATTAATGACATAAATGATATGTACAAAAATTATCATTTAGATATAATTTTTATTGAGATGACCCAGGAAAAAAAAAAGAAAGAACAGAAAAAAAAGAAGAAGAAGAAAAAACCTTCACAAAGAATGTGGGTGATAATAACCTGGAGGTTGTGGATGCAAACTGTGCAATGAAAGGGTAAGAGTTGATTGTAAGATGGGAAGTGTGTGTGAAATGTTTCTAATCCTATGTTCTTGACAGAGTTCAAGCTCATCCGAGGGATCCCAATTAGCCTATTGTGAACTGCTCTGAAGAAAGAATCTCAAATTAGTGATGTATTTCAACCACTTTACATCACGGTTCAATTTGTTAGTTCACTGTACATTAAATTACTTCTCAGAAATCCGCTGTTTCCCTGGCTCGCTTTGCTGGAAATAGCTTTCTTCTACATACACACGCCTTCTATAAAAATGTCTTGTATAAAAGTGAGCACAAATATTGTAATTTCTATTTTATTTTCCAAATTCAGATTCAGTCATCTACAAAAAAAAATCATCTACGAAAAAAAAAAAAAAAAACAGAACATTCATCAAAATTTCTCCTTTTGTGTTCAATATCACATAAATGATCATTTTCATTTCTGTTATTCGAAAAAAAATCTGCTCAAGTCAGCAAATGATTGATAGAGCTAGATATTTATAAGCATGTGAAACTATGAGCCAAGATCATAATTTTGAAAATCTTTTATGGTTCACGGATTCCCCTCTCGTGCTCTAAATATTTAATTAAAAGAGCACACATCCCAAAGGAGGTGAAGTTAACTCTTATTTCGCTACATGGTAGGTAGAAACACTATGGACTCAGCCGAAGACCTTTGACAGTTTCCATAGAAACATCTATTCACTGCAGATGATTTTAGGGCTGAATGTTCTCTCCCTCCTGATGAGGAAAAGCACTCGAGCAATTGAAGCTTTGCACTGCTAAGAAACATGGATCTGTGCTGACATTCCCACTTAATGTAATTACCTCCTGAAGCGACAATTAGCAAGAAGTGTCAAGAGATTTTGCATTAAATAGGTAACCTAACGAAATTTGATTTCACACTTGATTTTCAGTATGAGTGTCATTAGGCTTAATCTTACAGCTTGGTGTTAAAAACCCTGATTGTTTTAGAGAGTGACTGGAGTCACAAACAAAGAGGTGCATGGAAGAGTTCAGAAAGAATATATAAACTACCATTTAAAGCTTTGGGGTTAGTAAAATGTATTTAAAAAAATAAAATAAAATAAAATAAATTATTAAGCAAGAATGCATTAAAGTTATCAATAATGACAGTAAAGACATACAAAGAATGCTGTTCTTTTGAACTTTCTATAAAAATTGACTACTGAAAATTCAGCTTTGCATCACAGGAATAAAAACATTTTAAAATATATTTAAATAATATATTTAATAATAATATATTTAATAATAAATAATATAGTTATTTTAAATTGTATTTAAAATTGTAATATTTAACCATTTGTTTTATTTATTTTTTTATTTTAATTTTTTACTGTATTTATAAAATAAGTGACAATTTACTGAATTTGACTGGATGGAAATAATTAAATCACAGTTTTATCATTTTTTTCCTAGGTTTATATATCTAAAAGAACTGTGGTTTCCTTGTTCAAAAAACTATGGTTGCCCCTTAACACTTTTCAGAACTTCTTGTCAGTGAACAAATCATTCCACAAAAAAATCTTGATCTGTTATATTACATGCTGGTTTGCTTATGAACTTCTCAGTCCCAAAAACACATCTTGAGAACATTATTTCAAACAATCACCACTTCCTGTGCAGTTCCTGGCTGCAAAATAATATGTTTTGCTAGACTTTACCAATTATACGTAGTTTGAAAAAGTAGCACAAAAGCGTTGTAGTGTTGTACTACTTGTTTTGATATTTTTTGTCCTTGTACGATCTACTCCATCTGTATTTATGTCTGTTTTCTGTATTCCCTCATTCACTGTCTCACTCACTGTCTTTTCATTACTGCAGTCCTTCTTCGTGGCCTTTATATAATCGTCCGTCCTTTCAGATGCTCATCATATTCCTCCGGTGTCATGTCTCCGTCTTCGATGAGAACGTGTGGCAGATGGGGCTCTACACAAAGAAAAGAAGAATTACTATCTCTGTACAGAATTAAAACCTCTCCATGTGGAGGCACAACAGTGAATTATGACAGCGGACAATGAGATGCATTACTGCCAGACATGAAGGACTCCCACAGTGGCGGTATTTCTTCAAAACAGCAGCTGTATTAGACTCAGGGGCGTTGGCAGCATCAATACGGCTGAACGTTTGCCCCTCTGACTCGGCTGCCTTATCAATTCAATTGCACAATACTGGCTTTGGGTCACCTGCAGAGTGAGGCAATCTTGGCGCGCAGCTTATGAGGCATCGAGGGATTCATTTATGCCTCTCAGACGTCGGTGGAGGTCGAGGTGCAATGATGGGGTGGCTGGAAGAAATATAGAGCTCAACTAAACAGTGCTTATAAAGCGGAGAAATGATGTATATAAGCTGTGGACCTGGGAATGATGTTTCAATAGCCTATGATTTAATTAACCACTTCTTGTTTGGACAAGCTTTTCGGCACATGGAGGAGACAGCACTGGCTTGTGCTGAAAGGTTGACTCTATTGTCCAGTTAGCACAGGTCAGAGTGGCTTGTGAACTTGTTTGTCTGTCCATGTGAGGACCCAATGGAAATCTACATAAGAAGAAACAGCATTTGGTGGGGAAGATTCAACATTAAGATCAGAAACGATTCTTGGTCACAATGCTTTTTAGAGGACAAGCATAAACATGCAAACCCAACTAATAGCGTGTCAGGTTCGGCACTTAGTAGGTTTTCAGACCACTTATTAGTCCTAAAACAATGTAAACATATCCGTATATGTTAATAGTGTAGTTTGTTATGTTTTCATTATTGACTGACATGTGTCCTGGTGCGCGCAGATGAACAAACCAGTCAGGAACTACGCTGATATCAAGGGCTACAAAGTCTGGCCTCATCTAGAGGTCACTCATTCGATGCGCGAACCACACGACACTGGTTGCGGTCGTCCGGGTTTTGATTCACTAAAAACGAGACCAACTAGAGAGATTCTATTGTTTCCGAGATGAGGCTACTGTCGTTGCACTGTACTGTGTTCTAAAAGGAAGGTGGAGTCAGAAGAGTCACTCGATATTTGTTCGGGGGAACAGAGCGACACACTGAGGGTTACGCTGGAGCTTTCATGACTTCACTAGAAAGGAAGCCAGACTCACGAGGAATCATGTAATTTTGGGAGACGAGCTACGCAATGGTTGTGCTTCTGTGTTACTTGATTCGCTGAAATAAAGAACGGTTGGTCATAAGAGTTAGCTTTGAAACAGGAAATCGCGGGACCTAACACTAGTTAGGATGTATGTTGGTGATTCTCAACATATAAAAAGGTTTAAAGAGTTCATGATCAACCCAGGAAAAAGACATACAAGTCTGCTAACAGCTGACCTGAAAATGTCTGATTCAACTGAAACCATTTTATAAGAGTCATCATTCGGGAAGGTCAGGACTCATTGGTTGTGCTGTACCATTTTTTCAGTCACTAAAAAGAACAAGTTTACAAGGAAATCATTCGTTGAGGAGTCGGAATACAGGGTCACGCTGCATGTTTTTTGATGTCCTTACGAAAAGAACCAGGCTCGTCATTGTTTCGTGCTACATTTTCAGATCATGATAAACAGTATAATTATTGTAATTATGTTGTGCTACCACACCACTAGGGTAGAATGATGAGTATCTCACACGGCAGTCGTAGGTGGTACCTTGTCTGCCAGTGTGCCCACAATGCGGTGGTGGCAGAGCGAGCCGGATGGGGTCAGCGTGGCTGCTCAGGGAGGCTCATGTGAGGGCGTTCCAATACCTGCACAGAGAAACTTCTAAGCATCTAAAATAAGACCACATTTACGGACACTAAAACCTTCTGCAACTTCCAGATAACACTGCAAAACAACTCGAAGTCCAATAATACAGCTAAGCTATCAAACAATCGAACCATCATTGGGTACGGTCCCAGCTGAAATAACAAGAATATGCTGACTGCATTTTTTACAAATTTTTGCATTTGCAGGCACTTTTATCATCCAATGCAATCTGCAGTGTATTAAGATAGACATGTGTTTCAGTATGAAAAGTGAGCACCTCAAACTATTAACATATCAAAACATGTTTTAGGCTAGAAGGTTGTCAGGATATATTTGACAATTATACATTTGCCAAACATTTTAATACATATAAATCATTACATTTTACATGCGTTACATATTTATTTGTGTATTCTCTGGAAATAAAGTCCATGATCATCAGGGTTATAATATTAAATTCTAAAAATGCTAGGTTCTCACGCATGAGGATGGAGGAACTGACCTGCCAGTAAATACGGTCCTCTGATCTCAAGATGGAAATTAACTCATAGTCAATGGAGTTGATGGTCTCTTCCCTCCAACAGAGCAGTCAAAACACACACCTGAGGCCGTCTGCTCGTGGGCTGCCCCACTGAACATTGATGCTGATCCCTCCTGAGACAAATCAGCAGGTAGAGAGTCAAACTTCATGTTTACCAATATGATATGAAGTCAGTGGGGTCTGATGTTTGTTTAATTTCCAATTTCCCATGTTGTAGATTTTGCTTGATCAACATGTGACAATATCTTGTAAGCTGAAAGATACCTAGAGATGGGTTAAAACAGATGGCAGTAAAAATTCTGTATGCAAATAAATGCAAGAACGAAGACCAATCGCAATACAGTATGCAAATGTCAGAACAATGTTTTTAATCTTGCATGTCATATGAACAACCAGTCAGAATGTTTTTGATTCATGAAAGGAGCCGTTAACACTGGTTGTCCTGTATGTTTTAGACCAACTAAAAAAAACTGATTCATAAGAGTCATTTATTCAGGAATCGGACCACACTGGTTGTCCTGTCATTTTTTGATTCACAAAAAGAACTAGTTTATAAGTCCTTAGTTTGGGAAATGCAATTAAGTATGTAAATATTACACTGATATCAAACAATGGGAGAGTTTCAAACTTTAATCTTGAATTTCCTAAAAAAGTATAACATTTACATACCATGGAATAGGCAGAGCAGATAAAGCTGAAATTATCTACAAAGCACAATATAGATTTTAAATCGAAGACTGTATGTTGAAAAGTTCAGACTAAGTGTTTTGGATTTGGGATTTTTGAGAAACAGACACCAGAATGTTAAAGGATTATAAATACAGTGTTTCCGTGTAAATACTATAATAACACTAACGATTCACACACCTCCTAGCAGTGCTGGGCGAAAATGCCTGCTCCTCTTGACAGAACGTTGGACTCTTGGAGAGCAGACGGGTGGTGAGTCACCCGAATTCCCCCGTTAGGGAGTGTGCGGAGCTCAGAGGAGGTACTGACCAGTATATTAATGGTCTCCAGAGGGGGAATGACCCCAGACTGACCACCAGCACTGTCCTCTCCTGATCCTCATCCAAAACGATATGTCCTGCAGCAAGAGAATTCATCAGTAGAGCCTCTGAAAGTCAACTTCAACAACAACAACAAAAAAACTTAATAAGATGTGTTAAA
Organism: Cyprinus carpio; assembly: GCF_018340385.1. Classification (NCBI taxonomy): domain Eukaryota; kingdom Metazoa; phylum Chordata; class Actinopteri; order Cypriniformes; family Cyprinidae; genus Cyprinus; species Cyprinus carpio. The sequence continues at coordinate 597,297 of NW_024879399.1, read as the reverse complement.
GGAATAGTTCACCCAAAAATGTACATTTGTGTAACATTTAATCACCCTCAGGCCATCCAAGATGTAGATGAGTTTGTTTCTTCAACTAAACAGATTTGGGAGAATTTAGCATTACATCACTTGCTCACCAATGTAGTAAATGGGTGCCGTCAGAATGAGAGTCCAAACAGCTGATTAAAAAACATCAAAAAATAATCCACAAGTAATCCATACATGTCCAGTCCATCCGTTAACATCTTGTGAAGTGAAAAGCATGTGTAAGAAAAGGTTTGTAAGAAACAAATCCACAATTAAGGCTTTTCATTTTGCGTCGCCTTTTGACCAAAAGATGAGTCGATAATTCATAATTGTGCTTCTTCCAGTGAAAAAGTCCATCCCCTGCTTTCCTCTCACATCAAAATATATGGAAGCAGATTAGTCTCAAATATAATTCACGCAAAAAACACGATTCATACATGCGTAGACAATTTCACATGCATGAAACCTAATTCACGTACACACACAAAAAAATTCACGTGCGTGAAAAAAAAAAAAAAAAAAATATTCACAAAAAAGCAATTCACTTGCGCAAAATAAAATTATATATTCATAAAATACATTTCACAAATGCACAAAAACACAATTCGTAGATATACAACTGTGCACAAAAACCTTTGAATGTTTAAAATGTATGAGTGTCTGAATGTACAAATCGTCATTTACTAAGAATCCACTCGGATTTGTGTGTGTGTGTTTTTGACACTTTCTTGGCAGAGCTCTCTTCCCACGTGGGTCTGTCGTACTCTTTAGCCAATCAGCCAATCAGATGCGAGCTTACCATTCAACCAATCATATCATAAGCCACTGAGAGTGCATTCAAGGAGAGCAGTTTGCACATGTTCAGATGAAGTCACAATAATGGCAGAAGCTTCCTTTGTTTGAGTCTGCGCGTCAGAAACGGAAGTGCTAAAAAACCACTAAAAATGGGCTTCACTTGTCTCAATTGAGTTCCAATTGAGTCGCTGTGTCCATTTTCTTTACTGTCTATGGGATTACTGATGTAAAGGCTTAATTTCCGTTCTAAATAATCCATATAGTGCAAAAGGTGCGCAGAATCGTGCTCCTTGAATGCACTCCCAGTGGCTTATGATATGATTGGTTGAATGCTAAGCTCGCATTCTGATTGCTCGCATTCAGACACTCATACATTTTAAACATTCAAAGGTTTTTGTGCACAGTTGTATATCTAAGAATTGTGTTTTGGATTTGTATGATCTGTATTTTATGAATATATAATTTTATTTTACGCATGTGAATTTTTTTTTGTGAAAATATATTTATTTTCACGCACGTGAATTTTTTTGTGTGTGTACGTGAATTAGGTTTCATGCATGTGAAATTGTCTATGCATGTGTGAATCGTGTTTTTTGCAGGTGAATTATATTTGAGACTAATCTGCTTCCACAAAAATACACTAACATATTTTGTTTTAGAAAACTGATTTGGACTGTTTTCACTTGTAAAAGTTGCTTGATTTATGCATATTTCTGTTCTGATTCAGATGGGTAGAGGTCTCATATAGCATAAGCAGTGATTTGAAATTTTATTAACAAAGGATTTGTTTCTTACAAACATGCAGCTTTTCACTTCACAAGATGTTAACTGATGGACTGGAGTGGTGTGTGGATTACTTGTGGATTATTGTGATGTTTTAATCAGCTGTTTGGACTCTTATTCTGACGGCACCCATTCACTGCAGAGCATTCATTGGTGAGCAAATGATGTAATGCTACATTTCTTCAAATCTGTTCTGATGAAGAAACAAACTCTTGGATGTCCTGGGGGTGAGTAAATTTTCAGCAAATTTACGTTTTTGGAAGAACAAATTTTTTAACTGGATTCGACAGACACCATGACAGGCCTTACGTTTAAGCTCTGAATCAGGGATTAGTTAAGTAAGATCTTTGATGAGCATTAAAATGAGCATAAAATCTTACCACCTCCGCTCTGTGGGGTTCCATTGGCATTGCAGCAATCAAAGCAACAGTCATCGATTTTCGTTTTATCTTTGACCTGCACGGTTATTATCTGACTGCCAATCATGGCTTCGAACCCAACCACCACGCTGCCCTCTTCCAGAGGGTATATAAAGATTCCTGCATGAATCACAGGATTACAGACAAACACAATAGCGATAGTTGATCTTTCCACAAAGCTAATTTTGCACTTGACAGAAATTAAATCCTCCGTTTTAGTGCTTTCAGCACTGACCAATGCAAAATCCAATCTGCTGGAGTCGATACGACACTGGAGACCGCAGAGCAGCAATCTGCCGGTGACATTTCTAGACTTCACACAAATAGCTGAGTTTGGCAAAAGAAAGTGTTTCTCTTTCATTCACGGCATTTTGAAGTATTACTGTGATTATAAAGGGTTTGATGCATTTCATCCCAAATTGCTTTTGAGGATAAGAACCACAATTGTGGTTTTTGTCAAAAGCTGAAGAGGATAAGTGCTTTTGGACAAAATCAATATTTAATGACAAATCTGCAAAAAAATATGTACTGGGTCTGATCTTTTAAGATTATATTTCATTGGTGGATTCAATGACACAGTGGCAAGAATTAATGCTGAAGTTTAGATTTAATCAATACTATACCCCCCCCCCCCCCAAAAAAAAAAAAAATATTTTGGTCTAAATTTAAGATTTATGTATTTAAACTGATAAAGTGGCATAGTTTATTAACTATTTGCATCTATTAATCTGTTCATTGCGAAAAATACTGTATGGCTAGCTGAACAGAACAAGTAATATTCAACTAGTTAAAATGTAAGACATTTTAATAATGCTAAATATACAGTATAAATCTGTTTATAGTGTATGACTAACTAATATGGATCACACAATGTTTAACAGTTAGTTTATTGGAAAACTGTGTAACCCAAATGGATGGAAATGACATAAATCTTTATTTTAGGCCTAAATCTTTTTTTATTATTATTATGTATAATAGTGATGATTTAGAAAGAGCCATTAACTATTTATATCATTTCAGAAATATCAAAATTAATGTGCCTGACAACATACTCACCCTCAATAGGGTGATCTTCGATGTTTTCATAGGTCAAGGAGGCTGTCATTGCCAGGGTGTAACCCCTGACACAGGAAGTGATGTCCGAGATGCTGAGAGGCAGAGCACTCCATTTGCTCTTGTTGATCAGGCCCGGCATGATGGTGGTTCTGTCCAGTGCAAGTGAGAGGGGATGTTTCCCTAAAAACCCTAGATTACATTGATACAGTGTTTTACAATATATCTCGCAGAATGCCAATAAATTAAATAAATACCTCTTAGGGGCCAATCTATATTTATTTATAATTTTTGACACATTTATTTTTGTGAACAGTGTATAAATGTTTGTGAATTTTTGTTATTATTGTTAATTGTGTTTTCTTGTTTTAAGCAATAAAACAAGACATATCATATAAACAAGACATATCTTATAACATAATAAACTCATACAGTATATTTATTAACCATGTTTGATTATTTATTTATTGACATTCATTTACATTGTTAACAATGTCCAGATTGTCCAGAAAATTACATTAAATCATAAAGTATATTCATTGACTCTAATGAGAAAAATAAACTTTCAAAATATATTCTCTGAAAACAAGTCACATGCAGTATCTTGTGATATTTTGTTTCTCAAGTTAAATTGATCTTATTTTAAGAATGTTTACAAAAAAAAAAAAAAATCAGATTAAGACAGAAGTAACCGCAATTGTATTTTATCATCACATAAACTTTGGACATGTTCAGCTAAGGTTTGACCAATAAGAATTGCCAAAAACTCATTTCGAACAGTATGTCTATTGTTTTATGATCTACAACCATACAAACTGTGTGTGTTTGTGCACAAAAAGTGTGCTTGTGCAAATCTGTCCTTCAAATAAATGCCACCTGGTTTGATATTTCATATCTAATGCAGTGACATTCACAAATTTGAAGTGTGGCTTAAGTGTCCAGTATTTCTGAGGCCGATGTAGCTGCACTCAAGTCATTCATATTCACAAACGTCACACATCTAACTCATCACTGCCCTTATGCCTGTCGCATTAATTAAGAGGAGAAGACAACAGCGTTATCCTGATGTCACTCTGATGTCTGAATGAAGACCTCTGACTGGTCCAACCCCCCCCCCGCCCCTCCCCATGTCTGCTACAGCAACATCAAAGGGAACAGACACCTCTGGCACATCAAACAAGCCATGGGCACTGTAACAGATGCAGTGCTGATGTCATGACGAGTCAGTTTTTACCTGACCTCAGTGCACAGAACTTCAGACTACAGGAATACAAAACCAGAACAGCTATATGATACAGATCAGCGTCTGTGTCTCTCAGTTCCATTAATGACTGTTCCAGAAAAAGCGATTATCATGATGTAATACTCAAATTAACTGGTTTTCAGAGCACAAATGAGATCTCTTTAACTTTTCAATTGATTCTCTTGGACAGTAATGGAATTGAAATGGAAATCTAATGCATCACATATTTCTTTCCTTAGAAAAAGACACCAGTGCTCTCAGTCTAGCATTTCAGAAGAGATCTCTCTGAATGTCTCAAACTCTGCTCAGATTTGCCAGAATGCAAATTCCCCAAAAGATCTCAGTATGAGTTTTTATCAACATTTGTTTCATAACTCTGTACTCATATGTTAACAATTGTCTTGTTTGTATCTTTTTATTTCTACTAAGACATAAGAAGACATATCTGAGATGTTGACAAATAAATCATAACTGAAAACTCCATTAAGTTGAACAAGCAACCTCCTAACAATAAAAATGAGAAAGAATTTGATTTTATGATGTATACTGTATATAAAATATTGCAATTGTTTCTCCTAAACAGCAATGACAATAAAAGACTTTTGTTAAACCTGCTTCTCGGTTTTGTCTGAAAACCACAAAAGAGTTTTGGAAAAGATCTCAAAAATGCCTCACACTGCTTAGATTTACAAAACCCAGAGATTTTAATATGAGCTCAAACATTTCCTAAAATCTTTCCACAACCAAATTACCCAAGTTATACTGTAGAGTAGTAGAAAATATTAGCTTATGATATAATAATATTATACAATATCAACAAAAGTGTGGGGTCGTAAGATTTATAAATTTTGAAATAAGTTTCTTATACTCAATAAGGCTGCATTGATTTAATAAAAAAGTATTCCTGTGATGCAAAGCTGAACTTTCAGCAGCCAGTCTTCAGTGTCACATGATCCTTCAGAAATCATTAATATGCTGATGTGATGCTCAATAAAACAATATGTGTTCTTGTAAGCTTTGTTTAACATTAATATACTTTATATTATTTTGCCATCTCATTTGAATTAATTATAATGTAACAACATTATATCAGCTGTCAGCCACTTTAAAAACTACATGAGGCGTTGAAAAGCCCATATCAGTTGACTATTAATGCTATTCATGTGTCACTGTTTATTTTGTCTTATGAATTACAAGAGGAACACCTGTGATATGTTTCCCACCTATTTGCTATTCCTCAGACAAACACAACCAAGAACTCCATTAAGTCTCTGAGCAATATCCAAGATTATTTTAAAAAAAGAAAAGAACATGCAAACTGCATTATCACGTAGCTCACGACAGATATCAATCCTCTGATTTTCATCAGACGACTTGTTGAACTTCCACAGTGGGACAGTGTTTTGGAAATTTGACACCAATATTTTTGCCAAGATTTATGAGTAAAACTATTCTCAGAGGACATATATGTTTGAGATTAAACAGATCCCCTTTATCACAGAACAGAAACAGACTCTTTCATCAAGGTGTCCACATGGCCATAACTCTCTCAGACACAGAGGAACGCCACCCCCTCTCTTAATAGATTAGGGTTTGGCACTGTGCCGCATGACGGGATGAGAGTGGACAGAGGAGTGCAATAGATTGCTTTCTCATCACACACAGCAAGCCGGTCAAACACTGCCATCATGTGTCCTGAGAGGAGCGGACATTTCAGCACAAAGCAAAGGTGTCAGTATCATCTTTAAACATGATATAACACATGCTGAAGTCATGCAGTTAACCAATGATATAAAACCTTATTTAAAAGTCTCTTATGCTCACCTAGGCTGCATATATTTTTGATCAAAAATGTGACATATCATTATAATTTAGAATAACTGTTTTTTTTTATCATAGTATGTTTAAAAATGTAATGTATTCCTGTGATGCAAAGCTGAATTTTCAAGCAGCCATTACTCCAGTCTTCAGAGTCACATGATCCTTCAGAAATCATTCTAGTATTCTGATTCGCCGCTAAAGAAACATTTATAACAGATACTGAAGTCATGCAGGCAACCAATAAAAAAAAACCTCAAAAATAATAATCACTTATGCTCACAGAGGCTGCATTTATTTGATCAAAATTGTGAATTGTTCTTTTCAATTAAAATAAATGTTTTCTAGAAGAATGTAATTTATTCCTGTGATGCAAAGCTGAATTGAATCATTCTAATATGCCAGTTTGCTCCATACTAAATAAACATTTAGTACAGATAATGAAACCATGCAGGTAAACAATGATGTTAAAAGCACACAAATAATCATTTTAAGATTTTAAATGACACTGGCAGAGCTGAAAGTGCAAGTAAAGGTCAAAATCTATTTAATTCTTAACAACAATATGATTTTGTTTGCCCTCAGCAAGGAATAAAAATGTAATTGTGGTATTCTTTCATATTCTATCCTATGGGACCCCAAATGAGATGAACCCAATAATCAACCCCAGCCTCCCATCCAACCATCCTCTCCCCAGAGCAGCGGAGTGTGAATCGCTCCCAAAGAAACAGTCAAATCACCCACAACACACACTTCACGTCTGCCACCACACACACTGCGGTAGACACGGCACAGAAACAACCACCTGTTGATCCCGCATCTCCACCAATCTGACTACAGACGCATCACTTGTAGAAATCCCTCTTTGGTGCTTTGGAAAACACTTCCCAAATTCACCTTGAATCTAAAACAAAATATTTCCTCTCAATCCTCTGACTTTAGTTTCCTCATGCACTTTTCTCAAAGCAGAACTCTTACCTCACATCTGCAGCACTCGCAATTCTCTCTCGACGTCTGAATTAGTGAGGTCCAAAATATCATCTGGTTGCAACTCTGGAAAGCTCTCTGCCTCTTAGAGATGGGCACAAAAACCGAGCAGAACGGAGAACGGGAGGGAGGTACCGAGTGAGAGAGAGAATGACAGATAAAGAAGCAGCTGGAGGAACGTTAATGCAGTCAATCAGCGCAGCAACATGTGGTTATGAAGCTCAGAGCTGGAAACGAGAGCTTGTCTGGTGCAACAGATGAACACGAACCCCACCAGCCCCCTACCAATGCTCAGTTCTCCCCTCAGCATCTGTACCACCCACCTACCCGCTCCCCCACCTCTGTGTCTCTCCCGTAATCAGTGACGAGAGCCCATTCAAGTATCCTATTTGACAGCCAGGGGTGCCACTGGCTGAAATGCAACACCATGCACAGGGGGGAACGAGGGGAGGGTGAGAGATCATAGATCATGCAAAGGATTCAGATTGAGAATTTTGGTCTCAAGTCCTTTTCTGTACCCTTTATCCGCCACTTTTGTCTTCCCATCATTCATGTTTTCCCTCCAGTGAATGCTAAGCTCACAATCTTGATTTCAATAGGACAGGAATGCTTTTATTTTTTTTTGTCTGAATGCATTTAATGGCCGTGGCATGTGTGATTAATCTGGTTTTGCAGAGGATGTAACCATGACAATCAATATGGAGCCTCCAGGGCTTTTTAAAAGACAACAGGTTGGTAGGAGAAATTGTGTGTGTGTGTGTGTGTGTGTGTGTGTGCTTCTCGTCTTTGCTTCTCGTGTGTGTGTTTAGTGATGTGCTGCCTTGGCTTAAACCTCAGCTTCTGTTTCTCATTAAATTAACATGTGCTATTTTCTGTCCCTCTTGCTCGCTCGCTCTCTGTGAATGTCTCTTATCTCATCTGCTGGGATTTACTGAGGGCTGCAGCAGTTGCTGATTATTTCATCTGCAATAAAAAAGGAAATATATCAAATTCAACTTCCAAAAGCTATGAATGGAACTCATAAATATCAGCTACACAATATTTTTCAATAAAGAGTCTTTGAAATATACACATTCCAATTCACAATTATGTTAAAAATCTGAATTTTTACCCTATGAGAAAACAGGCAAAAATAAATAAAACCATATAGCCTGTAATGCAAAATTGACGTTTTGAGATCAATGCAAGAATGCATGACAGAAAAATGACCACCAGCACTTTTTAATCTATCATTCTTAACACAGGTGTCAAGTTGAAGCATTATGATTTTCTTAGGTTAATGAGAACAAACATGTTCCAAACAGGATAAATCTCTTTGTAGTATTAATCAGTCGCTTTGAATAAAAGCATCTTCTAAATTAAGAAATGTACCAAAAGCATGTCTCCTTAATAGTACATAGAATTTAATTGTCTTTCAGTATTCAGGGGAAATTGGGCAAGTTGTAACAATATTTTTTTTTTTTTTTACTACAATGAACATTCCTCGGGTGTATTTTAAAAAATCCAATTTTCAACAATTTTCCCTTATTGCACTGCGAAAAGATATTGTTTACACATATGAGGCATGTTGTCACACTAAATGAGATACATGTATGGAACCATCACAATGCAACCATTTTTAAGTAAAGATTTTAATGTAAACAATGTCTAACCATTGGCCAAAAATTATTGCAATTAATTAATTGTATAAACTGATATAATTTACAACATGTGCAATTAGTTGTGTTTTTTTCTTTTTTTTTTTTTTTTTTTTTTTTTTTTTTTTACACAACATATATAAAATATGATGATACTGTGAATTTTAATTTGGTGCACAGAATTCACAAACAAAAATCACAATTTTAACATATTTGTATTTCTTTATACCTAATGCATAAAAATAAATACACAAATGAACAACTGAGTTGCTCTATGTTACCTGAGATGCCAAAATCTGCTAGTTTAAGTGAAGTTCAGTCAATATAAGCAGAAAATGAGACAAATGGCAATATTTGTCTGCACTAATGGCTTATTATAAAAAAAATATATATACTAACTTACTGTAGCATTTTACTGGTATGAACCAAAACCCACACATACTTCCATGAAATTGAAAAACTGGAACTGAGTGACCTGTGCTAACTTCCGGCCGGACAGCGTTCTGTGCGCGCGCTCGCTGTCAGTTTGCGCGTTCTCGCGAAGCTAATTCGTTGAAGTTGCCAGCCCGTCTAAAAAACTTATCAAGAAGACCGATTAATAGTTCACATATCTGCGACTGAAGCCATGTCAACCGACTCGTGGGCTCTATCTGTGGACGAACAAGAGTCTACAGCCAAGTCTGTGAGTGAAAATGTGGTTTAATTGTGTTGTAACGGATTAGCGCACTAGTTGCGTCGAGTCAGGCGCTGGCTGCCTGCGTATCAAGGTTTGGCCATCAAACTGCTTTTTAACTAAGTTTTAAGACACGGCCTTACTGAGATTTTAAATTAAGATCACTTTTAGCAAACATATCTGCTTCAGTGACTTTTGTTTAATCAGCTTAAGACGTTACTGTTGACACACACTTAATTTGTGAATGTTCATTATTGGATATTGACTCTATGCAGTGCATTTAAATTTATTAAAACTGTAAATTCTGTTGTTTGAAAACAGATTGGGAAATTGCGGATTAAGGCAGCTGGAGATGCAAATATACCCAAGACTGATGGTAGTCATGTTTTACATTATTATATTGCATTAAAACGCCCATAATTTAATGTTATGTAGTTCCAAACCTGTGTGACTTCTGTGGAACACAAAAGGAGAAACTTTGAAAAGTGTAAAAAAATTGGTCCATACAGTTACAGTAAATGGGAACTGGAGCTTTCAATCTTAAAAAATAATGCAAAAGTACAATAAAGTGTCTTTATAGTCATTATAAGTGTGCATTATATTCTGAGTCTTTTCAAGTCATGAAATATTTTTAGTGAGGAACAGACCAAAATAATGCCATAACAACCTTGGATTTATATGGTTATTGATGGAAGAAACAACAAATCCTTTAATCAAAATCTCCCCTTTTTTTTCATCTAAGGAACAAAGTCATACACATTTGGAACGGCATGAGAATGAGTAAATGATGACAGTTTGTGTGTGTGTGTGTGTGTACTGTTATTTTAACTATTATTTGTTTTTACAAAACATAACAGTAATTGCATTAAAATATTTCTTAGCATTTTCTTATGCGTCATCTATTTTTTTTCTCTCCTATACCGTAGGTGATGGTGACAAATCTGATGAAGAAGAAAAAGGTTTATTTTTAAACTGGAGTCTGAATAGATTTAAAACTGAGCCAGTTTATTTGCTTAATGCAGACTTTTAGTGTTTAGTGTAGCAGATTTTTGTGAGTGATTCTGAATTTTAAGCTGCTGTAAGTTCTTATTTAGTCTTAAAGGAATACTCCACCCCAAAATGAAAATTTAGTCATTAATCACTTACCCCCATGTCGTTCCAAACCCGTAAAAGCTCAGTTCGTCTTCAGAACACAATTTAAGATATTTTGGATGAAAACCTGGAGGCCTGTGACTGTCCCATAGACTGCCAAGTAAATAACAGTGTCAAGGTCAATAAAAGGTATGAAAGTCATCGTCAGAATACTCCATCTGCCATCAGACGTGCAATCTGGGTTATATGAAGCGACGAGAACACTTTTTGTAAGAGAAGAAAACAAAAATAATGACTTTATTCAACAATTCCTTTGTCAGCAGTCTCCTCTGTGTCTCTCCATATCACCGTATGCTCTTCTGTATCATCCGCGCCACAAGGATGCATCCTTAGTGGCGCAGCGCAGAAAGAAAACAGCGCATCCTTGCATCTTAAATTATGTTCCGAAAATGAACAGAGCTTTCACGGGTTTGGAACGACATGGGGGTAAGTGATTAATGACAAAATTGTCATTTTGGGTTGGAGTATCCGGGGGTAAGTGATTTTCAAATGACACCTAAAACTTTACGGATTAACTGTAAGAGACCATCATAGTAGCCTGTTTTCTTTCCTAATATACTATTTAGAGGACAGAGCCACTCAGTCTCTCCTAAACAAGCTGATCAGAAGCAATGTGGTCAACAACACGAACCAAGTGGAGGTTCTTCAGAGGGACCCAAACTCACCACTTTATTCAGTCAAGACCTTCGAGGAGCTGAGACTGTGAGTACTTCATATAAGTGTTAAAACAACAATATCTGAGGAAAAAGCTGTGAATTTACACTACCATTCAAAGGTTTGAGGTCAATTTTTCACCAAAATATTAAGCAGCACAACTGTTTTCAACAACGATAATAATAACAAATGTTTTTACTGGGCAGCAAATCAGCATATTAGAATGATTTCTGAAGAATCATGTGACACTGAAGACTAAAGTAAGGATGCTGAAAATACAGCTTTGCATCACAGGAACAAATTACATTTTTAAAATATATTCAAATAGAAAACAGCTATTTTAAATTGTAATAATAATTTGCAAGATTTATTTGTATTTTGTATGAACCCCAACCTTTTGAACGCTAGCATTCAGAACAATTTCTGCTAACTGTTCAATATTTGGGAGAAATAAATATGAAAAAAACCATGCACTATATTTTTGAAGCTCCGACACCTCTCAGATAGCTTGCATATGTCAATTTTATTAATTTTATATGTGTATATCAGGAAACCTCAGTTGCTCAAAGGCGTTTATGAAATGGGCTTCAACAGACCTTCTAAAATCCAAGAGAATGCCCTTCCCATGATGCTCGCCGAACCGTAAGTCCACATATTTTAAGTGTTCTTTTAATTGAATACAGAGGTAAAGTGAATTGCACTTGAGACCATTTGGCTCAAAACCCTTGTCATATGTAACTGGAATTATTATTATTATTTGTTTTATTTTTATTTGAACAATATTGGACCATCAAAAGGTTTATGTGATATATTTCTGCGTGTACGTGTGAATTGAGTTTTAATACACTCATATGTTTTCCCTGACTGTATGTGTTTCCTTCACTCGCAGACCTCAGAATCTGATCGCTCAGTCTCAGTCTGGCACTGGTAAAACAGCAGCCTTCGTGCTGGCCATGCTCAGTCATGTGGACCCAAGCTTAAAATGGCCTCAGGTGAGTTTGAAAACTGAGATTCACTCTAATGTCCCCTTTCATTCTGAGTTAAGGCAAGACACTGCAGACACTGGTCAATTTTGAGACTTTAGGTTCATTAGATGAGGAATATTTTATATATTTAAACAGAACATTTCAGAATTAAAGCAGTAATGGACTGCCTTAATGTACTGTGATTAATCAAAGCATAGCAATATCTGTTAGTTTAAAGGGTTAGTTCAGCCAAAAATGAAAATGAGCTTGTGTTTTACTCGACCTCAAAACATCCTAGATGTATGTGACTTTCTTCTTTCAGACAAATCCAATCAGAGTTATATTAAAAATTGTCCTGGCCCCTCCAATGAAAATGAGCTTTGTTTATCAACAGTTGTATAAAAATGGTCCTGGCCTCCTAAAAGCGAATCCATGGCTTGGGGGTTTTGTAAGATAAAGCAATCCATATGTTTCAAATGATAAATAAACATATTTTTGTAATAAACACTTTTTTTCTCACTTCCGCTGACTGTCGTACGCGAAAGCCGTTCCGGCAGATGACGTAGGACTTATGCGTCTTGTCTCTTAGAAATGCAGGAGCTGAGTGTACAAGGCTTTATTTTTTTTGTCAGATAAAGTAAGTGTGCTCTTGGCTTATATCGAAATCCTCCAACATTTTTCTTTACAAATCCTCGTTTTGTGTTTCTAATTCGTGACCAGTGTTTTGTCTCCACGTTCGTCACTAATCAAGCAACACTGACGTCTTACGTCATCCACCGGAATGGCTCTTGCGTACGACAGTCAGCGGAAGTGAGAAAAAAGTGTTTATTTTTGTTTGAAATATGGATATTTATCTTACTAAACACATGGATTGGCTACAGGAGGCCTTTATTCACCCCCTGGAGCTATGTGAGGGATGTTTTATTACGGATGCGCGCACTTTATTTCATGTCTTTTGGACTGTTGACAACCAACACCCGCTTACCCCCTTGGAGGGGCCAGGACAATGAAAGAAGAAAGTCACATACACCTAGGATGCTTTGAGGATGAGTAAAACACAGGCTAATTTTTAAACCCATTTTTGGGTGAACTAACCCTTTAATATCTTTTTTTCTCAGAATTGTAAGTTCATATCTCAAAATCTTTATTTTCAATTCAAGTTTATTAGTATAGCGCTTTTCACGACACAAATCGTTGCAAAGCAGCTTTACAGAAAATTAAGTTTCTACAATATATTTAGTAGAATGTAAGATAAAGAGTAACAATTACCTTTTTTATTCTGTGGGGGAATTGGTGAGATGTAAACTGGGAAAAAAATGGAATTGTGAGGGGGAAAAAAGTGTTTATATCTCGCAATTCAGAACTGCAAGAAAAAAGTCTGAATTGTGAGATAAAAAGTTGCAATTAACTTTTTATTTTTGTTTCAATAAAACACAATTTTTCTGCCATTTACTCAGCCTCGTATCTTTCTAAATTTACTTAGCCTCATGTCTTTTTCATGGTACACAAACGAAAACAAACAAAATCTGACAAAAATATCTTCTTGCATGAACTCATTAAATTCACAAGGGCAAGTTTTCATTTCACTGTGAACTGAAACAACATAAATGTTGATAATTGTTTGTGTCTGTGTCGCAGTGTTTGTGCATTTCTCCCACATATGAGCTCGCTCTGCAGACGGGTAAAGTCATCGAGCAGATGGGCAAGTTCTATTCAGAAGTCAAACTGGCATATGCTGTTCGAGGACATAAAAGTAAGTGTTTAAAATGAAGCCTCAGATTCCTTCGACGTGTAAAGCAGATTTAAATGTGTGATAGCTGCTGTGTCCTCTGTCAGTGGATCGTGGAGTTACGATCAACAGGAGCAGATCGTCATCCGGCACACCTGGGACGGTTTTCTGGACTGGTGCGTTAAGCTGAAGCTCATTGACCCCGAAAAAAGATCAAAGTGTTTGTTCTGGACGAGGCTGATGTGATGATCGCCACACAGGGACACCAGGACCAGAGCATCCGCATTCAGAGGTGAACTTAGCCTAGCTTTTGGAGAACATGCCAGCAAACACACAAAGACAATCTTCTGATTATATGATTTATTATATGTTTTTTTTTTTTTGTATCTGGATCTTATACATAATTTATTAAAAATGCATTTAATACATACAGAGATGAATATGCATGAATTTCAGATTTAAATATAATTTTTGTGGACCTTAGATAAAAAAAAAATTGTTTTTTCTTCGTTCCAATGCTGAAATTATGGAAGTTTTATAAAAAATAATAATTAATTTCTTTTTAAATGAAAAAAAAAGTAACTTTAAACTAAAAATGCAACATGGTTTAGCATGATCGAGAATAAATGGTTTCTATTTCCCATCTCTGACAGAATGCTGCCCAAAGGCTGTCAGATGTTACTTTTCTCTGCCACCTTTTGAGGACTCTGTGTGGAAGTTTGCTGAGCGGGTCGTGCCAGATCCCAACATCATCAGCTTAAACGTGAAGAGGAGACCCTGGACACTATCAAGCAGTACTACGTGCTCTGTAACAGCAAAGAGGACAAGTTCAATGCACTCTGTAACATCTACGGAGCCATTACTATCGCACAAGCTATGATCTTCTGTCATGTGAGTCTGTTTGCCTCTGGTGGATATCTGCATGTTGGCGTCTCTATCAGTTAGTCATCTCATGTTGTCATCTTTACTCAGACTCGGAAAACAGCCAATTGGCTCGCAGGCCAGCTGTCTAAAGAGGGCCACCAGGTGGCGCTCCTCAGTGGGGAAATGGTAGTCGAGCAGAGAGCTGCAGTTATTGAACGTTTTAGAGACGGCAAGGAGAAAGTTCTCATCACTACTAATGTCTGTGCCAGAGGTAAGTGCATTATTACATCTAATATATATATATATCTAATAAGAAGCAAACCTGTATTTTAAAGCCTTGAGAGAATATAGAGTTCTGTGTGCAAATTCTGCAACCATTAATAATCAAGCTGTCCATCCACAGGTATTGATGTTGAACAAGTGTCAGTGGTGATCAACTTTGACCTTCCACTGGACAAAGACGGCAATCCAGACAATGAAACATACCTCCACCGGATCGGCAGAACTGGACGTTTTGGTAAGAGAGGACTTGCTGTCAACATGGTGGACAGTCAGCGCAGCATGGAGATTCTCAAGACATATGAGAGGCATTTTAGTAAGTGTTTCCATTAGTGTTTATCTTTTAAAGTAATAGTTCACCCAGAATTTATTTGATTTATTTTTAATGAATTATAAAAATAATGAATAATTTTAAATTATAAAAAATATATCAAATTAATTTCTTACTTTATTTTATGCTTTTCATCTGAATCCACTGGTAGTATATCTATATGAAAATTAATTTCTTAATTTTAGAATTATTATAAATTATTTTATAATTTAATTTTTTTAATATTTTTGTGTATTTATGTTTATAAATTAGTGAATATTTTTGAAATTATTAACTTTTTCTTTTTTTTCTAATTTAAATGTATTAATTCACTAATTTGTTTTACCCAACAGATAAGAAAATTGGGAGGCTGGATACAGATGATCTCGATGAAATCGAAAAAATCGCCAACTGATGTGATGAAGAGCGAAATGCACTCCACGTTATTTTCATAAAAATCAGTTCTGCTGTAACTCGTCAGATATGATGCCTGAATAATCTGCATTGCAGAGACAGATGTTTACATAAATTATCGACTCATATTTAGGAGAATATGCTTTAATTCAAGCTTAATGCCAAATAGTTTTGATTCTAAGCTTATAGAACTTGCAAGATTTTTTGAATCAGTTTGCTTTTGACAGAGTGTTTTGATTTTGATGTGAATTGCAGTACTAATTCCTACACATCTAAATCTTGTTTACAGGAGACAGTTATACTTTTTTCTCTGTTATCTACTTGACTACTGAAGCATATCTTGCTTAGTGTTGCACTGTGAAGTCAGTCAACTGCTTTTTTGGTCTTACGTGTGAATAGAATCATAACAGACTTCAATATTTATTCCATCACAGTATCTGAACAGATTCAGTCAGTAAGAGAATCTATGATAAATATGGGTTTACTTGCCTACAGATTGGTGCAAAATAATAAGGTGCACAAATGACACAGTCTTTTAAGACCAACTCAAAACACTAACATTCCTCAAGCACTTTAGAATAATTTTATAATGAGATTGTGAAAATCACAATAGAGTATTATTTTGATATATAGCAATGCCATTGTACTTGAACTGCAAAAAGCATTTAAGCTTTTTGAAGAAGAGTTTAGTTTTGTTCTGTTCAGAAAGACCAAATATTAGTTTTGAGTTTTAGTTGAACTGTGAATTATTTGAACATTTGCTCGCATGTTCTTTTCTGTTGCAGGAAATGCAGCACTTTTACAAAGTATAAAGAGCTACTGAAGAGTGATATTGTTGTATTGTAGCTATATTGTTAAGAATGGCTGCTCTACTGTTTGTGAAATGCAAAATTATTTTAGTTTACATTTTTGCAGCTTAATGCATCTTGTTTGACTGAAACCCATTTGCGATTGCATTTAGCTGCAGCATTTCAGTTTCCTTTTTTTGTACATTTGCTGCATTTAGGGTTTTATAGTTGTTTCCTTATATATTCTTATAATAATAAAAATACAAGTTGGATCATCAAATCATTTTTTACTTCTTTGCAAGAATTAAATGCAACAAGTGTCATACTCCTAGCATGTATTTATATATTTAAATCTGACATGCAGTCTTGAGTCTAAAGACAAAAAAAAAAAAAAAAGTCATAAACGGAAGAAACTTTTTTTGCATTCTGATATCAGTTTTAATTTGTGGAAAGCAAAATTTGTAAGAAAACTGTGTAATTATATTTAAAAAAAAAAAAAAAGATTTAATGGCCCTGGATATAAGTTTCACTTTCTTTAAGCCAAATGTAAAACATTTTTATATATAATACAGTATAATATATTTTATTTAGATGTCTGTAATGTCTAATTCTTCCTATTGTTTATGACCCAAACTGATTCTTGACAGATTTTTTTTTTTTTAGTGATCTTAATTTTTTGTTTTGTTAGGCAACATTAGTTTGACCTTATGGTAAAAGTTGACTCAAAAAGTAAAATTTGCTAAAAACTGATTCATCCTCCAAGATGTAGATGAGTTTGTTTTTTCTTCAGAACAGATTTGGATCACTTGCTTACCAATGAATCCTCTGAATCCAAACAACATCACAATAACTCACAAGTAATTCCACGAATCCATTCCATTAATTAATGTCTTGGTGGATTTTGATGTAAGAGGACGGGAGAGAGGAAGCGTTATTATGGATTATGGACCGGTATTTTGTAAAGGAGTTATGTGTTGATTACTGGATTATTGTGATGTTTTTATCAGCTGTTTAGACTCTCATTCTGACGGCACCCATTCACTGCAGAGCATTCATTGGTGATCAAGTGATGAATGCTTAATTTCTGTGTGTGTGTGTGTGTGTGTGTGTATATATATATATATATATATATATATATATATGGGATGACTAAACATTTTACCATAAAAAATAATCTTGCTGTTCCATGTTAAATCATGTATCTAATCATGAGGAATTTGAATCATAATTTGAAATGTTAATCGGACAGAAAATCTAAATGTTTATCTTTGTATTATCCAGTGTCCATAAAAAGTTGAGCTACATTAGAGTTTCAGGTTAAATCCATGTTGCTGTCATCTTGGGAAATGCATAAAACCGATTTGTTCAGGACGCCACACTGAGCCAAGGTCATTGTAAGGTTTGTAAAAGTCCTGCGTGGCACATCCATAGTCTCAATCATACACTTGTCAAAGCTCTCCCCGAATTCAGCCTCTGCGGCCGTAAGCACTGCATGGAGCTGGTCAGTTGGCCTGAAATGGCACTTTAACCTCTGACCGCATGGCGTTCTGATAGCCAGCAGCAGGCCTGATTCCTCTGGAGGAGTTCGACCCGTCTCACTTCCTGACGTCACGTCTGGACAGGCCTTTGTGTGCACATGTGAAGTGTGTTGACATATCCCAGAGCTGCTGTCACCTTGACCGAACGTCCGGTCCATACCTGTTTTTTTCTCTATGGAAGGGAGAACCCTGTATTTGTTGAGTGAGACGGGCTCATCGGGGGGTCTGTCAAAGATTTCAGTCAGTATATCTGTTCTAGGTCTCAGAATGGCTCGGGATCGAAGGCTTTGGTTTAACCTGTCGTTTGCCTTGGGGGCTGGAGGTTGGGGTGAAAGAGACGAGGACTGGGAAGGTGAATCCACACTCAAAGTGGGAGACATCATGGGTCTGCTGCGTCCCTTAGACGACTTGGGCCTGGTCACATGCATCCTTCCTCCAGCAGACATTGAATTCTGATCAGATAGATAGACAGATGATCACTTGATAGATAGATAGATAGATAGATGATCACTTGATAGATAGATAGATAGATAGATAGATAGATAGATAGATAGATAAATAGATAGATAGATGATCACTCGATAGATAGATAGACAGATGATCACTTGATAGATACTGTAGATAGATAGATAGATGATCACTTGATAGATAGATAGATAGATAGATAGATAGATAGATAGATAGATAGATAGATAGATAGATAGATAGATAGATAGATAGATAGATAGATAGATAGATAGATAGATAGACAGACAGACAGATAGATAGATAGATAGACAGACAGACAGACAGACAGACAGACAGATAGATAGATAGATAGATAGATAGATAGATAGATAGATAGATAGATAGATAGCCTTCAGTATAACGTTAGTTACATTAGACTTGCATGCATCCGTCTTAATTTACCAAATAAATAAGCTTATACGTTACAAAAACTTCAAATTTACGGTTCTATTTATAAGTTTACGTTGATAAAATATTCAGTAATTAATCGTAATACGGTAAAAGTGTCGTACCTTTTAGCCTGTTTTGCTTCTTTCAGTCGTTTTACAAGAGACAAAGTAAGCAGACATTTTTCACTCGAGAGTTTTGCCGACGCGCTGGCGTCTCCTTAGCAACGCTTCAGAAGCGGAAGTGCTATAATGAGCGTCATAAACGCGACAACGTCCGGTATCAGTGATGCCGAATTATATTCACACATTATTATGAAATGTAAAAAAAAAAACCGTAGATGAATATAAAATGTGGGTCAAACTACTAAACAGTGCTTACAAAAATCCATAATTTATTGGGTTATTTTTCTTATTTGTGGTAAAATATAATGATATAATTTATAACGGTCAGAATTAATGTTAATTTATATCATCACTCATGCATTCATGTGAGACATTTACTATTATGATATATTTACATTTCCTAAACGCCTTAAAAGAAATTTAAGGCTCAGAAAAGTCACTTTGGATGAAGTCATCGAGAATAATAACTAACAATATACACTGAATATAACTAATTACTGTTATATTGCTTTCTAAGAAGTGTGCTGTTTGTCAAACTGTAAATGAAATTGATAAATATTGAAAGAAGTAAATGTCATCATCCTAAGACAAAGCTTGAAAATCAATGTGCAGTATTCTTTTAATTTTAGATATAATATGAGAATAACCATGACGAACATAGAATTCTCAACATTATTTTTAATTATTGCATTACATATTCTTCATTTATACATTTACGACTAAATTTCCCCCTTTGTAGTTTCAGCAAAGCTGCAGATGTGTGACACACATCCGACAGGAATTCAAGTAAAAGGATTTCCAATAAAATAATTAACACTCAAGGACAAAAAGACCTATATATTCAAACACACAATATATTTCATGCTCATCCTGTGCTTTTACATGGCTTTATATCGTTCCCTAAGCTTAAATATATTAAAATACATCCAGCATTTAATGCCCACTTGTAGTTGATAGCTTAAATGAGCAGAACCATGCATTAAAATGTGCATTAAATCTGCATATTGCATGTCCCTTTGGTTTTTAAACAGGCAGACATTCAAACAAGTCGATGTTTGTAGTAAATAAGTGAGTATGTGCCACAAGGACTATGTATTAATTAGTGTAAGAGTGAAATACATATCAGTCCTCCCTCTAAGGTAACTCCAGGAGGTTGTTCTTCGCATACAAGTCTTCTGTGATCTGGTACACTTCAGCGATGAGAGGCAGAGACTCTCCCAACAGAGCAACCACCTGCGTGTGATCACCCGCATGCATCACATCAAAGAATGTGTCACGCCCCGGAATGGCACAGAACGCCACGCCGACGGCTTTCCGGATGAGCCAGGGGTGGTGCTGAGCCAGAGACTCGTTATAGGCGTCCGAACACATGACGGAGGTCTTGCTGTCCTCGGTGCTGGTTCTCAGTCTCTCCAGGAACAGCTCCAGCCAGCGCAGAGCCCGATGGAGCCTCAGAAGAGTGCGGCAGCCGGATTCCGGGTGGCTGCCTCTTTTGGTGAGGTCCACCAGCTCATTCTCCAGCTCATACTTCACCATGGACTGGATGGTGACATAATGGGATCCGTTTTCTCCTGAAAGGAAGTTCTCTAGGATCTGGATTTTACTGACCACGTCCTTGGAGATGAAGGAAAACACGTTCCCCAAACTGTTCATGAAGCTGATAGTAAAAAAAGAGGGATTTTGATTATTACATTTATTTAAATTGCTTGTTGTCTTTATATTTAAACAGTATTCCTATATATATATATTATATATTGTCCAGTGATATCTTATATATATATTTTACAATATAGAATATATATATATAGATATATATATATTTTTAGGGCGCTCAAATATTAGAAACTTTCACATGAAAATAAAAGTTTTCCATACATAATGTCCAGGTACTGTGTATATTTATTATGTATATATAAATATACACACAACATGTATATATTTAAGAAGAGTTGTTATGTTTATATTTTTAATATATTTATATATAATATAAAAATATAAGAATATAAATATATAAATGTATATACATGTACCAGCTTTTCTAAATATATAATTTTGTTTTTTTTGTTTTTTTTTTTTTTTGTCCAGTGAATTCTTTCATTAATTTTACAGATACTTGTAATTTACAAGATGCAGATACTTTTACAGCTGAGCATTAGAAACTTTTAAATGAACAATATAAATTTCCATTAATTGTCCAGGTCCTGTAATTATTATAAAATTAAATATAAAATAAAAAACTTAATATTTCACGAGTTGTGGCAACACTTTTAAAAATATCCCCAGATCTTAATGTGAAACTGTAATAAAACGTACTCACGCGACCAGCTCTTGCCATCCTGTTGCTATATAGTATTTAATGTAAACCTCCTTTTTCTCACTCAGACTTGATCTGAATGTTTCCAAAACCCTTTGAAGACTGAATGTATCTGCCATGTCTGTTCTCTTCAATTTAACTAAACACGAAATTGAATTTGTTGAGGAATTCTTATATACAAAACAATGTTGTTGATTTTTTTTTTTTTTGTTTATTTTTTCTTGGATTTTTTTGTTGCTCAAGTAACGTAAGCAACATTAGACCAATTAAATCATGTTGTTCATGTCACATGACACACAAAATGCGTCATTACAAATGCGTCATTACAAAGTACTCTTCCAGGCGGGGGCGCTCGAGGGCTCAGAAAAAGCTGTTTGCTTTTTTTGAGACATTTATAAACTGACAAGACATAATCTTTTTAATACATTAACTCCACACATTTGTACCTGACAAGGGAATCTAAACAATTTGAGTTAAAACGATTTTTAAAAATTATTGTCCAGAAATCACAAACGAGTATGATTGGTCCACATTAACAGCGCTGTGAAAAGTAACAGAGACCACGTGACATGGATTTATTAGTCTGCTTCAGTAGCGGACTTGATTGTAATTTACTCCTGTATAAAAGTAATAAATGGCTTTAATATCCATAAAATTAAAACGCACAGTGACGATTTTAAATAAGAAAATTATAATTTAGAAACGATAGACAACGTATCGGCCACTAAGCCACGCCCACATCGATTTGCTACTCTCTTCTTCTGTGCGTTGTTTAGCTCACGTGCTAACCTGTTTCTGAATGATCTACTATTTAATCACGTTTACATTCTTTACAGTTGGTCTACATCCCTGGCTAGTGCGCAAGCCGACCGACATGCACTCATCAAGTGTTCATATCCAGCTAATCTATAGTTAGAGTTTGGCCGCCAGCCTCCTGTAAACATAAAACGTTCATTTCTGAGTTTTTCAAAGCTGTCAAGATGCCTGATATCAAAGTTACGCCTTTAGGTAAGAGGTTTGCCTAATTTTATAGATAACACGTATTTAAAAAGTTTACAAATGAGCCATTAGCAAATATATGATGCATAACAAATCCGACAGTATTGTGCAAGAATCAACGATATTAGCAGATGAGTTAATTTTTTAATTTAAAAATGTAAACAAAAAATAAAAGTTAATTTTAATTTGTGTATGCCTATATGTCTCCTAAAGTCTGTAATTCTTATAATATTATTTGACATATAATAAAATTAATGTAATTTCTATATATATGTATATATATATATATGTATATGTTTATGATATCATAAAAGGTTAATGTTCTTCTAAATGTGTGAATCTGTTGTTTTGCAGGGGCTGGGCAGGATGTTGGCCGCAGCTGTATTTTGGTCTCCATCGGAGGCAAAAACATTATGCTTGACTGCGGGATGCATATGGGCTACAACGATGATGTGGGTTACAACAGTTCATGCTGTGTCCACTTGTGTGTGTTTGGAGTATTATTCTGTAATCTACAATTTCACTTGTGTGCTTAACTGTCTGCTTGATTTCAGAGACGTTTTCCAGATTTTAGTTACGTTACACAAAACGGTCGCCTCACTGAGTTCCTGGACTGTGTCATTATAAGGTTAGTTTATGTTTGATGTGTGACTGTCATGTACGTTTTTCCGTTCTCCATTATGAGGTTTCCCCTCTTTCTGTTCCTCTCAGTCATTTCCATCTGGATCACTGCGGTGCTCTTCCCTACATGAGCGAGATGGTGGGTTACGACGGGCCCATCTACATGACCCACCCCACCAAAGCCATCTGCCCCATCCTGCTGGAGGACTTCAGAAAGATCACAGTAGACAAAAAGGGAGAGACCAACTTCTTCACTTCACAGATGATCAAAGACTGCATGAAGAAAGTCGTGCCACTCAACCTCCACCAAACAGTTCAGGTCAAAAGTGAATTTGAAATCAATTCATGTTATTTATTGTTATAAATCAAATAAAAAAATAGTAAATTCATTCATTTAATTAATTTTAGTAATCATTAAGTTCTTAATGACTTTTAAGAATTTTGTTATTGTACATTTTCATTATTGAAAAGGTTTACATTAAAACAATATGTAAGCATCAAATGAATGTTTTTGCTGCTACTGTATTTTTTTTTTTTTTTTGACAATTGTCTCTACTTTTAGTTTTTTTTTAACTACCTATGTCTATATGCAGTTATTCATGAAATTTTTGTTAAATTCTTCTTATTATCTTTTGTTATTTATTATTAAATTCCACAAGTAGAAACCTTTTAGAATATTAATTAATATTCAAAATAAATATTACAAAATCTTATTTCTTTAAATCTGATAATTGAAATACTATTCAAGGATTTTGTATTGTTCAATTATTATTATTATTAAATTACTCATGTAGGAACCTTTTAGCATTAAACACGAAATTTTGAAATCTTATTTCTTTAAATCCTATTTTTCTTTATTGTGATAAAATAATTACTTTTTAAATGTAATCATTTTTTGTTTAAATGTAGAATATTTTTAAATATTTTAATTAATTTTTTTATGTTGTAAATTTTCCTCTTCACTTTAAACTAAACAAAACTTCAAAAGCATCAAATGAATGTGTTAATATTGCTAATGATTTTTTTTTTTATTTTATTTTTTTTTACATTTTATCTGACTTGTTTATTTTATTTTTATTTTTTTAATTAGGTAGACGAAGAGCTGGAGATCAAAGCGTACTATGCAGGTCATGTGCTGGGAGCCGCCATGTTTCAAATCAAAGTCGGCTCGGAGTCTGTCGTCTATACAGTGAGTGTCACATGGCTCATTACATACTCCGATTTTACGTTGTTCCGGTTGTTGACATAATTTACATCTAAATCTATTTGTGTAGGGTGATTACAACATGACACCAGACAGACATTTGGGGTGAGTAAATCCTCCTGTTTTGGTCACACATTTTATGTACGTTTCAGGTTTTTATATTTAGGTTAAATTGAGTCAGGTTTAATTTCTCTGACTTTATTTACTCAGAGCTGCTTGGATTGACAAATGCCGGCCAGATATTCTGATATCAGAGTCCACGTACGCCACCACGATCAGAGACTCCAAACGCTGCAGGGAAAGAGATTTCCTGAAGAAGGTTCATGAAACAGTAGAAAGAGGAGGGAAGGTAATTAAGGCGCATTAATATATCAGCTCATCCATCAGATGTTAAAACCGTAACTATTCTTTTTTTAAATGTCCGTTCAGTAGTATGCTCTCAGATGTGCATGTTCTGCTCATCTTGGTGTCTCTGTCGTAGGTCTTGATTCCAGTCTTTGCTCTGGGAAGAGCACAGGAGCTCTGTATTCTGTTGGAAACATTCTGGTGAGCTTGTACAGTTGTTCACTGGCCTAGGATTGCAGCTGCTCACCTGTTCATTTTTACCTTCGTTAATATGTTTAATATTACAAATTCTGTTACGACACTCCCAAACTCTATATTGGCACAGAATGGTGTGTAATTGCTGGCTCTTCATTTTAACAGGGAGAGAATGAATCTGAAAGCCCCCATTTACTTCTCCACCGGACTGACTGAGAAAGCCAATCACTACTACAAGCTCTTCATCACCTGGACCAATCAGAAGATCCGCAAGACCTTCGTACAAAGAAACATGTTTGAGTTCAAGCACATCAAAGCTTTTGATCGCTCATATGCTGATAACCCCGGACCAATGGTAAGACCACTATGAAGAAATGCGTATAATTCATAATTGATATACTCTGTTAGTCCACAGAGATATTTCAGTATTTTTATATATTTTTATTATTAAATAATATGTAGAAACATTCTGGAATATTAAGTTGTATTCAAAAAATTATATTAATGAAAATGTAAATCTTATTTCTGATTATAATCGGCAAGATTATTCATGGATTTTTTATTGTTAAATTATTTATATTATTATGCAAAATATTTAATAATTATGTTTTACATTATTATTAGATGATACTTGTAAAAAAAACAGATTATTAATTAATGTTTTAAAATGAATATTAATGAAACTGTTAAACTGGATAAATGATGTACTATTCATGGATTTTTTGACTGTAAAATGATCATTGTTATTGTAATTATTGCTATTATTTTATGCACAATGATTACGGTGATGATGATGATTATTTAATACAAGTTGAAGCCTTTTAGAATATCAAACATGGCATTTTTGAATCGTGTTTCTTTAAATCCTTTTTTTTCTCATTTTCATAAAACAAATTAAATTTATTTTTTATTTTATTATTAATTTATTATTATTATTAATTTATGTTAGTTTAAAATTTGTATATTTAAAATGATCCTCCACTAATAGGATGTTACTTCTATCACAGAATAAGTAGTGAATCTTTTTGGTGATCAGAATCAAAAGGTTTACAGTGTGGTTTGACTCTTGATTCTCAAGAACTGATTCTTTTTGCGAATGACTCTGATTCCTAGTTAGAACTAACTGAAGTTTGGAGCCATTTCTGCTGTTAAAGCATTCAACAAGAATTGATGGACTGTTGAGAAGTGAATCAAACAAGTGCATGATATTATGTAAAAGCAGAGGCTTTGCCATCTGTTCCATCAGGTTGTGTTTGCCACCCCTGGAATGTTGCACGCTGGCCAGTCTTTACAGATATTCAAGAAATGGGCCGGCAATGAAAAGAACATGGTAAGACTCTTTATGAAATAGCAGATTATTAAGTTACCACTTCAACTCATTCAAAGCTCATACTGACTCATAGTTGTTAATCGAAATAGAGGACATATTTATTGAGTTTAATATATTTATTTCTTAGTTGATCATGCCTGGGTACTGTGTGCAAGGCACTGTGGGACACAAGATCTTGAATGGACAGAAAAAACTGGAGATGGAGGGAAGAGCAACGGTAATTACTGGCACTGCAAACAACGGTTTTAATTAAGCTTCACTAGAGGGCATGCATTAGAGAACCTTCTTTAACCACACCTGAGATTGATTCTTATGTCAAACCTCTAGAATTCATGTCTGAATTTTTATCATACAATAACAGTAAAAAATTTAAATATTCACTTTTAATTAATTTAATTAAATGGAATATATATATATATGTATATAAATATTCACTTTTAATTAATTTAATTAAATGGAATATATATATATATGTATATGTTTTAAAAGAAGTCCAAAAATGCTAACCAAGGACTTTTTTTACATTAAATATACAATAAAAAGAGTATTGTGAAATATTTCTTTAAATTAAAAGAACTGTTTTCTATTTTAATATATTTTAATAATAATTTAAAATAATGATCGCATTATTAGAATCACATTTAAAAATATATTCAAGTAGAACAAGTTTTTTTAAATTGTAGTAATATTTCACATAGTAATTCCACACTTGGCCAGCACACTTGTATATGGTGTGTGTGTGTGTGTGTGTGTGTTTAGTTGGATGTGAAGCTACAGGTGGAGTACATGTCCTTCAGCGCTCACGCTGACGCCAAGGGCATCATGCAGTTGATCCGCATGGCAGAACCCAGGAACATGCTGCTGGTGCACGGAGAGGCCAAGAAAATGGAGTTCCTCAAAGACAAGATCGAGCAAGAGTTTAGTAAGTCTACAACTTCTCAAAATACAATAAAACTTTAGACTGTACAGCGTGCATTGCTGTTGCTAAATTCCAGTTCTGTGATTTACTCTTGGGAACTTTAGAGGGTAAAAAATACAATACAGGATACTTTAATAGTGTACTTCAGAGTGTTTGTTAGATGTTCTCTCTGTGCTGATGTTTCACCTCATGCAGGTATCAGCTGCTATATGCCGGCCAACGGAGAGACGACGACCGTCGTGACGAACCCCAGCGTCCCTGTGGACATCTCGCTCAACCTGCTGAAGAGAGAGATGGCTCTCGGAGGTGTTGATTGACACATACACCACTGACTGCTTTATTTGACCTCTTTACAGAAATGACATCATGAATTTTTGTCACGTGGTTATATTGGTCTTGCAACTTTTGCTTTTCATTTTGTAGACTGAGTTTATTCTTTTCTAACCCTAACCCTATAACTGAACTAAGTATAACAAGTGTTAACTGAAGCATTAATGTAAGCGCTTTTATTAAATTAGAAGTGTCACATTACTACTACTACTATTATAATGTCCATTTTTTGTATTTTTAAAGAAAACGTAGTGCAAAATCTTTTTTTTTTTTTTTAATTCATTGTTTATCATCAGTGTTATGCCATATTTGAATAAATAACAGGATTTGTTCTGAAACTTTCTCGCAGGTCCATTGCCTGATGCTAAAAGACCTCGCACCATGCATGGGACGTTAATTATGAAGGACAATGTAAGTCATCATGGCTCTTTAGGTTCGATTTCATCATCTGTTTGACTAATATAAGGTTTCAGACGTTGTTTTCTGAATATGTGTGTCTGTGTAGAGTCTGCGGCTGGTTTCTCCAGAACAGGCTCTCAAAGAGCTGGGCCTCAGTGAACACCAGCTGCGCTTCACCTGCCGTGTGCAGCTCCACGACCCCCACAGCGACACCGACACACTCGGCCGCATCTACACACACCTCAAGAGGTCAGCCAGCTATACCACACACACACACACACACACTGTTCTATTACTGAATTAACACAGTTAATCATTCCCCCCTCACCTTCATGTAACAGGTTCAACTAAACTATTCAAAACCTTTTGTTACTTGAAATAAAGTAAAATATAAATATTGGATTAGGTATGAAATATTAGAAAAAAATAAGTTAAACCTAATTAAGGCTGAAACACCAAACTGTATGAGTATTATATAAATAATTCTAAAATAACACTGGAATGTACACTACAGAACCTAATGAGAAATTTTCAAACCTTCAGATTAATTGAAGCTTGAAGGTCATGTTTTTCCAAGTCCACAGCGCATGTGGGATGTGTTACTCTCTGATTTAACACTTAACAGTTAGGTGAGATATCTTAAGCAGTTTTTACTTCAGAGGGTATCACTGATCAGTCATTTGTGATGTGACTTGAAAATGAAAGAGCAAAGATTCAAGGAGACGGGGCTCAAAACACCACAGCAAATGATAGCTTTAAGGAAAGTCAGGGTAAACTTAAAAAACAAACTTTGTGTGCATGCATCCATCAGATTTTATGTTGACAGATTGAAGTGAACTATGAACATGTCTGATTTGATGAACAAATGACTCGTATGAACCAGTTTTTTTAAATGAAAAAGACTGACAAAACAGCCTCAGACTTGTAGTTTGAATGCAAATCACTTAGTCAGTGAATCGTTTTCATTACTGGCTTATGAGTCATTTTATCAGGAAAATCAGATGCAAATCAAACTGGGAATTATTTTAGGTTTTTGGAGACTTGCATCGATCTGTTTACTGACTGGTTGTTCATATGACAAAGTGTAATTAAATACTCATGATAAAATTTTGCCGTAATAAATTTAAATGAATTCTTATATATACATTTTTTTTTTAATTTTTTTAAGCTAAAGAATCCACTCAAACTGTTCTGTAATTTGTCAGCTTAAAAGCCATTTGGCTTCTAAATGTTTCATGGATAATGGTTCTTTAGTCATTTTGGTACATTGCATGCAGCTGAGTCATTTCACCCAAACGTTCGCCCCTCGGTAAACACTTCTACCTCTCAAGCCACAGTGTAAATGGCAGTCCTTATGGGCAAATATGAGGTTCTGTATGTGGTTCGTGCATTCATAAAGGTCTCATGAGAGATCAAGTCTGTTTTTCGTTCTCTCTTACAGTGTGTTGAAAAGTTACAGCATCCAGCACGTCCCAGACGGCACCGTCATCGTGGAATCCATCGTTATTAAAGTGACGTCCTCAGCCGAGGAGCCCAACCTCAAAGTCATTCTGCTCTCATGGAGCTATCAGGTGAACAAACATGTGATGAACTAATTCTTCATCATTTAATGTGGATTATATTGTGTTCACTCTTTTTAGTTTCTTTTTTGGGTTTGTGTATGTGGAAAACTTCACTTGTTTTTTTTGCCTCGTAGTTGGTCTAGTGGAATTCACAGTATATCACAGCCCACAAGGGAAACTTTTTGCACTTATGTTTCCAAACAAACTGGTATCAACAACTGACAAAATAGACATATTACCATTAAATCACATTCTTCAGTATTTGTGACCCTGGACCACAAAACCAGTCTTAAGTCACTGGGATATATTTGTAGCAATAGCCAAAAATACATTGTTGTTTATTAAATAAATGCAACCTTGGTGATCATAAGAAAAAAACTTTTATATATATATATAGATATATTCAGATTTTACATTTTAGGTTTTGAAATGTACTATTTTAATCTGATTCTCATTGTGTTTTAAAATGATTTCTGTCCCTCTCAGGATGAAGAATTGGGCAGTTTCTTGTCTACGTTACTGAAGAAAGGTCTGCCTTCGTGACTGTGGTGACACTGATTGTTTGTCTTTGGTTAAAAAAAATAAAGATTTTTTTTTTTTTAGTAAAATTGATCGAGAAGGCTGTCATTTGTGAAAATATATTTATTGCTTGGCTTTAGATAAAAATTCAACATAAAGTGGTCAGTGTTCAGAATTTGAAACAAAATGCAGGGATGATACTGACATCGGTATATGCAATAATTCATTGATAAGAAATGAGAAACAAAATTAAAACAAAAAAAATTACATGAACATTCAGAACCAAGATCATTACAAAAAAGCCAAATACTGGCCAGTTTATCAGTCTATGAATAGGTTTGCTCTTATGTAATAAAAATTACAGTCATTCTCATTTGATTTTGCTCTAGTTATACAATCATATGAGGAAAAAAACCTAACTCATCAAGCCACACTGGAGTCCATTTTTCTGTATTGCAGGTTTTTTTTGGCATTAAAGATGAATTTTATGTGCCGTCTTGCCTTTCTTTTACGCCTTTTAACTAAAATAGTTCAGCTGAAACAAAGTCATCAAAAGCCATTGGAAATGGAATAAACACCCTTTTTCTTCTTCAGCCTCAGTCTTTTGAGTCTCCATTTGTAGTGACCCGTAGCAAAGTAGTACAACAGCGGGTCCAGGAGGCTGTTTAGACTGACCAGAGCCATGGTCACCCTACGGAGGAAGTAAATCCCGTCATCCTCTTTGATGTCTCTCAAGCGAGACAAGAGGTAGGCTAGATGCACGACATGATAAGGGAGAAAACACAGAATTGTGATGACCAGGATGGCGTAGATGATGCGCCGTGCCCCGCGGGCGGTGGAGTTGTTGATCCGGGCGATGCGACGGGCCACAATGGGGTAGCACACCAGGATGACCACAGAGGGCACAAGGGATCCAAAAATGAGACTGCATATGCTGTACGGGGCCAAGTCGCTCCACTCCTCTTTAGTGAAGCCTTCAAAGCACATGTTCCCTTTGCTTGATAGTGGGCATGTTAGCATGAAGGCCAACACGGCCGACCCGGAGACCAGCCACACGGCGGTGCTCACCAGAGCTGTGAGATTGGTGTTGCGAAGCTGCAGGTAGGTGTGAGGGTGGAGGGTGGCGATGTAGCGGTCCACGCAGATGCAGGTCATGAAGCTGATGCTGATGTAGATGTTGGCGAAGAAGATCGTGCCGGTGATGCGACACATGGCATCGCCGAATATCCATATGCTGTCATTGAGGTGGTAGTGGATACGAAATGGCAAGGCGAACAAGAAAAGCGTGTCGGCCACCGCTAGGTTGATGATGTATATGTTGGAAGGAGACTTCTGTTTGATTTTAAAGATGAAGTAATACAAAGCTCCGAGATTTCCAATCAATCCAAAAAACAGGACCAGACTGTAGATGGGTGTGAAGAGATAGCGCTGGAAATCTGTGTGCAATAGGGTTGTGTTCTCCATGATGTTTGTTAGGTAAATATGCTCTTAAAGATTTTAGAGATTTGCTCACATCAGCTCCCGAGATGTTATGCTAGAATTGTAATAAATGCATTGTTCATTATTTTGGTTATTACTGTGCTTTTCGGTTCCCCATCAGGGTAGAGGTGAAAGTCAGTGAGTTTCCACTGTGAAAAGAAAATATTAGAGACATTTATCTTTTAAATCATGTCAACAAGTGAAGAAGTTCATATAGACAGGTTTAGTCTATGACTGTTCCAGTGCTGCCAGTTTCTATACAAGTTCAGCTGACAGCATTTGTTGCTTAAAATAAATCAATAAAATAAATATCGAAGCAATGTTTTGGAAAAGGGGTAAAAATTCGCGTTAAGGGGCCAGTTGCATAAACACAGCCACTATGTTAACCAGTTTGACCAACTAGTAGTAAACCAAGAGGTAGCTAACCAGTCTGTCTTACTTTTCTATTCAAATTAGACCAGTATACCATTCTGTAACTTATTTAAAAACGTTAAAATAAAAAATTACATTAAGCAGTTTATGCAACCGGAATATCGTGAATTGGGTCTATTTTTTTAATAATACAAAATAAAAAAATGTGAAGCGTATAATACAAAAGCACTTACATTATTTCCTTTTTAAAACGTATGTATTTTTTACTCGGCGTTATTTCTACCCTAGTTTTTGACGTTGCGTTGTCGTGGCAACAAAGTCGTAAAGTTAGCTGTAACTTTTACAGGTAACAGGTATCCGAAGTGGGTTTGTAAAACCATGCTAACCCGCATATCGTTTACCTTTTGTGGATACTAAAACAGTGAGTATTTAATCGTTTATGGGTTTATCAATTCATTGTAAGTGCTGCACTTTTTTAAAAAAAGAAATTAACATTTTGAGGTAACGTTAATCAGCGAGTGCTGTCCATTGAGTTTAACTTGTAGCCTACTAGACGCGAAATATTCATTTAAACCAAAAATGAGGAAAAATACGTTCTTAAATGCATGTTTATCTCTCAATTTAACGTTTTATGCGGATTTTTAATTTAAGAAAAGTATTAAATTAGACAAAAATGCGAAATAGAAGAATTCCACACACACGTAATTATTTAAATAACGTTGAGATGTAACGTTACTTACAGTATTTGAAGAAGAAGTTGAATTAATGTAATGTTCATATCAAGTCTTGTGAAAGCTAGATGTTGCTCTGTCAGTGGTGGAAACTTATTCTGAGAAATGTGGTTTTACGCAGAGTTATGAAAAGACAGAACAGGAAATCCAGAAAGTGCAGCCTCCCCCGGTGTTTTGAGGGGGCATGCAGACGTTTTAGCACGTGGAAACGATGCATTACATGTTCCACTGAGTGTACTGTAGTGTCTAGGTTTTAGGGGGGCTGTGTTGAAATGAGTCACCCCTGGAACTGAAGGGTGGTCGTACAGTGCATCGATTGGGAGTAAAAGTGCACTTGTATGAACGGAGTACAGTAGTCGTTACTCATTTTAAACTGGCCGCGTTGCTTCGGCTTTGGTTTTGTTCCTCATGTGTAGAATCAGATTTGCTGATCTTAATCTGTGTCTAAAACCTCGAAAAGGTTTCGGTGTCCTACTGTACATGGTCAGCATCTCACATCATTTTACACTTGATGGATTTGGCATTTGGACACTAGGTGGCGCACAGCGGGTTATAACCTATTTTTATACAGTCTATGGTTATAACCACTGATCTATGCTTTTACACAAAGTTGTATTGCATTCATGTACACGATCTTCTATATAAGCCTTTATATAGAATACATTATAAAAGTATATTAATGCATTAATTATACCTTATAATGCGCCTCATAATGCACTGGTGTATAAATATAATAATGTATAATAATTGTAACCACAGTTACAGTATAATACATTACAATACTATTTATTTATATATTTAGATTTAAAGACGTTACAAGGAATCTGCAATCTATTATAATGCATTTTAACTTGATTACAATTACTTATGAAAAGATAAATACAACACTTACTTTCCAATAAAAATATATACTTAGATCTTAAACCAAGCATAATTTTCTTGAGATTTGTAAGTCTTGATCGACGTTGTTTAGGGAAAAACAGCTTTACAAAGTCATGCTACAAGCACAGAATGTTTAGACAGGATGTTTGCACTGAACTACACGACATCAAGTAACACGCTGATGATCTTTGATACATTCATCTGTAATGTCCTGTACGGAGAATCTGTGATTTGACCTTGCTCTTTGTCCTCTGGGCAAATCCACTGGCCTTTTTCAGCAAATGAAACATTTTAAGGCCACATAAAATGTGTGAGGATGGTAAAACTGTTGAATCACAGGAAATTCAAATGAAACTGAAAGTGATCAGTCACCTTCCATAACATCCTGCCCTACATGTGATCTCTCATCTAACTGCTTGATGAATGAGAGTAGTATGTTTGATAGGAGAGTTGATTGAATCTAAGGTTGTAAATCTGACCTATAAATAGGAGCAGACGGTGTTTCCCGCCTTCACCAACTGCCCAAGAGAAGCGTAGGAGTTTCTGGAAACCATGTGAGATCAGATGCTGTTTGTTTGGCATGTAGAGAGTCAACATGCTTGTAAGATTCCATTCAAACACTAAAGCTATAACAAAATTGCTTGTCTTATATTGAGTTTACAGAAATACGTGAACGCTGCTGCTGTGACTGTTGACGTACGACGCTGCTGACGTGTTTTCTGGTGCGCCCAATAACAAAGAAAACACGTCAACAGCGTCGTACGTCAGCGGCGTCACTGCAGTGTTGTGAACGCGCTCACAACAGACCCGGAAGAGAAGAAAATGATGAATAAAGTCGTAATTTTTGTTATTTTTGGTGCAAAATGTATTTTCGATGCTTCAATAAATTCTAACGGACCCTCTGATGTCACATGGACTACTTTTGATGATGTTTTTATTACCTTTCTGGACATGGACAGTATACCGTACATACATTCTCAATGGAGGGACAGAAAGCTCTCTTACTAAATCTAAAATATCTTAAACTGTGTTCCGAAGATGAACGGAGGTCTTACGGGTTTGGAACGACATGAGGGTGAGTCATTAATGACATAATTTTCATTTTTGGCTGAACTAACCCTTTAAAGGCCTAGTCTCTATTTTAATCTGAAATACTGCATTAATTGAAAAATAATTTTAAATTATTATTGCTGCAGGTTGGAGTAATGAACATGCCTAAAGGTTTCTCATTGGTTAAAGCAGTTTCTTCCTGGCAACTGTGTTGGCCAACCAGCTGGAAACATACATTTACGTAATTTCCTTTAGACGAGAGAAGATGGTGGCGACAATACCTCATTCATGGGTCTACGACAGGGGTGTCAAACTCAATTCCTGGAGGGCCGGGGCCCTGCAGAGTTTTGTTCCAACCCTGCTTCAACACACATACCATGTAGTTTCTGAATAAGCCTGAAGGATTTGATTAGTTGCATCAGGTGTGTTAAATTAACATTGGATCTAAACTCTGCAGGGCTTTGACCCTCCAGAAATTGAGTTTGATTTGATTTGATTGAGTCATAAAAGCCCACACACATATATATATATACAATATGTCTCATGTTTTATTCAAATTTGTAACATGTTTCTCATTGCTACTTCAATTTTTCAGACCCATTAAATGTTTAATTGCTCCCAATGGTCTAAAAACCAGCTTTATGGGTTCATTTGTAGAATTTAGTAGCCTGTGTTGCAAGACTGAGTTATTTCCCAGTAATCAGTTTTGAATGCTTGTCTCTGTATCTGTTGATTCACTGAGATGATGAATTGTTTGCAGTTTGTGTTTCTGGTGGGAAGAATTTGAATCTCACGGAACAGAAAACTAGAATCAGACTGCAGAGACTAAAACACTTCCCACAAGAAAAGGCCAGAGTATGTACTGAAAAAATGCAAACACACTGAGGATGAATAATGGATCAGAGACAGACAGAGTTAGAGAGAGAGCATGCATAATATACTTTTGGCTGGAAAGTGGCTGAATCACTCCAGTGGCTCTCGGTTGTAGCACCTGCAGTCAGAAATGATACGGTTACACACAGTGTGCATGTGTTCAATGGAGGGTTTGCTTCTTCCATCTGGAGAAAGAGAGAGCATTGGGAAGTGCTGGGATCAGAAGTAGGTCAACCTCCCCAAAACTCACTTCTCTATCTATCTATCATGCCCAGGTGTAAGACATGAGCAATTATGATAATTTCCTTTATTCTGAATGATATTGCAGATGATCAAGTTCCATTAAAGAGATTTTAAGATCTGGTTCTTAATAGAATTCTTTATGGAATGCCTGCAAAAATAATGGAACAACTTCAATTGAAAAGATGGAATTCTTCCTGTAAATCTCCATCTCTCTTTTTTTCTCTGCCTGCTTTCATTTCTAATTTAGATTGCTGACTCAACAGCCACCAAAAAAGAAAAAAAATCCAGCTTTGATCTGTGAAAGTCGGAGAGAAAGCTCTGGGGAAGAGAGACAGGAGAATGGGAAGTCTCGCTGGATTTGAAAACGCTCTAATTTTAACCACCGTAACAGAACAGAGGAGGTTTTGCATGCGAGACACAGCTGGAGGCTGAGAGCAGATACAGACACATGTGCTCTGGTGTCCTCACAATCTCAAAGCCGCTGATTCCATCACTGCTGGTGTCCTGAGGCCCGAAATCAGTGTTTCATTTGTGCTGAAATGGAGAAACTATGTGCTGTTTAGTGACAGGAAGGTTTTGATTGAAGCCGGCCTGAGTCACTCAAATGATAACCGTGTTGGAGCTGCAGCGTTTCGAGTCTCGGCTTGAGGTGCTCCCTTCTCTCCTTTACTGACGCTTCTCATCTCTTCTCAAACTATCCTCACAAAATAAAGGGAAAGGGTCCAAAAATGTAGTTAAAAAAGGCAACACAATGGGCTCACTGCAATTTATGTAAGCTTTAATAATGAGAAATGTTTTTGAGAATATAGGACTATACATTTTAATCAGAATTAGTAAATGATCTAATCTTCTTTATTGTTGCATTGGATGAATCTCTGGATAAGTGCTTATGGATTGGGCTATGCAATCAAATTTACCCTTTAACAGATTTATTTATGTATACGTGCATTTCCCTTAAAAATATGTTAGATTTATGCTTAAATCAAGAAAACACTTAATTCTGGTACTTTTTGCAGTTTTGCTTTTAAAGTAAATTTGATTTGATTTTAAGGATATTTAGATAATGTATCCGGACATTTATACATTTTAAGTGTGCCAAAAAAATGAAATGAAATACAATTAATTAAATTCATTATATATATATTTATATATATATATATATATATATATATATATATATAATATATATATATATATATATATATATATTATATATATATATTTGTTTAAATAAAAGTGAAATAAATAGCTTGAAAAAATTAATCAGTTTTGTAATCTGTTATCATAATCTGTTTTGTAATAAACCTAGATCTGTACTTTTTTTACATTATAAGCAAATGCACTATAAAAAAAGTTGTAAATTACAAAAGTTGTAAAGATTACTGAGTTTTACAAGAATTTGTTTGTCTTAAAAAATGTGTTACTTTATGTTTTGTAATTATTTGTGAAAGTTTACAAGTAATTTCTAAGTAAAAATGGTTTTAAAGCCATTTTTTCAGTGTGGTGTTTTGTGCAACACTCAGTGTAATGTTAGCATATTGCTGTGCAGTTGCTAGCATGTTCTTGTTCATTGCTAGGGCATTTCTAGGTGGTTTCTAACTGCTTATGTCTGTTCCCTCCTTCAGTGTAAGTCTGTCCAAATTTTTTATCATCCACTGAACACAAAAAACGAGTCCAATCACTAAGGAAAGTACAAGTACAAGTACACCTCTTTTCAACATACAGTACTGCATCATTTGAAGTGCAGTTTCTGCACAAACGTTCAGTGATGAATTATGCTCTGATGATTAAGACTTTGAGCTAGGCATTTGTTCTAACTCTCACTATGAGCAATTACATGTGACTTAACTTCCTAACCCACCCCAATCAAACTGTCATAGACAATACAAGGGCTATTCTGACATCTCAAGTGCAGAAAAAAGGGAATGACATCATTCCAATTTATGGGCATGGCTTTCCCTGCATGGGACCAGACTGAACAATAGCATTCTATAAAGGCCTGGAGTAAAATCCGCGCCTGTCCCTCCCCCAGGCTGCCCCATTTCCTGTGAATTAATAATGCCCTCTATTTTTGGCTTCAAAAAGGAAATGCGGGCTGTTGAAATGTTCTAATTAGGTTCTTGTCATAAAAATGCACTTAGGACAATTGGCATGTTCATTTATCTAAATGCTGGCCATCTTCTCGTGAACGACATTGTGGATTACAAAGAACAATAGAGATGATTATAAAGAACCCATGCCAAATGTGCCAATTAAAATATGAAGAAGCTGAAGAGTTTTCTTCACATACTAAATACAACATTCTCTGTAGGTTTAAAAAAAGGTTGTCCTAAGATTCCCAGGATGTTCTTATTTGGTTTTCATAATAATAACTAAATGAGAACGCCAGGGGAACATTATGTGATTGCCAGGAAGAACCAAGAGAACCGAACTAGAGTACAAGTGTAAATGTACCTTAAAATTCCCTTAGTGAACAATCACCTCAGATTTAAATACATACTGTGCATTAAAGGTCATGGGTTCGAATCCCAGGGAATGCATGAACTGATAAAATAATGTATACCTTGAATGCAATTTATGCATTTAGATTTGCCCTGGAGAAAAGCATCTGTCAAATGCATAAAAGTAAATCTGATTTAATATTAATGATGCTCATCCGGTCCTAAAATGCTGTGCTTTTTTGACCAATAAAACCAACATAACTGCCTTGCCTTTATTTATACCAGCTTGTCTAGTGATAAAATATGGGTGTCTAATGTTTATAGTTCCATTGAGACTCATATATTGGCTCTTGGGAAATATTATTAGACCTCTAGAAATGTATTTGTGACTGATTCAGCAGTTTTTACCCATGAGGAACAATAGCAACTCAGTTTTGTTACATTAAACCTAAGGTTTGAGCTAAAGATGGCAATGAGCATTGCAGGTTATCCAAGGTCAGCTGATCAGAATTCATGTCCTCAGTTAATGTGTTGCTGGTGGTCGGCAAGATGCTAATATTCCCAGCTGTTGTCCAGGCATTATATGTGAATTGGTGCTGCTTTCCAGAGCTGAATATGAGCTAAACATTTTAAACAAGACAAGAAATAGAGAAGCTGTCAGCAAAGTTAAAACATATGTTGAAAAATGTCTTCCGTGCTGCAGTAAGATTTCCTGAAAGAGGAGAATTCATAATCTAAACATTCTTGTAGGATGAAAAAATTACATACTGTATGTGTATAGATACACGTTCAAAAAGCATAACATGAAACCATTCTTCAATGCAGGTTCATTCTTACATTCTGCATCTATTTTCACACCATTACTTACATTGTCAGATCAGTTTGCACATTTCCACACTTCAAATACATTAATAACATATAATCTATGAAAATAAAATCATTATATAACATGTAAAATAAAACATGACCTTTTACAAATGACTACCCTTTTCTTTCATGCAAATATAAGATTGACAAGTGGGTGTGTTGAATCTGAATAGATTTAGGGAGCATCTCAAAAGATTGATGATTTCTTTATGTTTGTATATTTGTATATTGTAAATGTATTTTTTTTTTTGTTACTTTCATTTATTTCTCTCAGAAACACACATGCACATACACAATCACAGGCTATGTTCAGAATAGCATACATTTTTTAAATGTATTATTAACCAGAAGCAGTGTTGATCTTTAACATCTTGACTGAGTTTTCATTAGACTTTGATAAGATTAAAAAGTATTCAGATGAACAGAATTAGGCCTAGATTAAAAATTCAAAATATATGCAATGCAAAATGCAGTTATAAAAGATGCATACACAATTTATTAATAAATGTTGAAATGTTACATTATTTATATGGGATAACTTGATCTAAGAAACTCTTGAACTAAAAATTTATAACCAACTTTAGTATCAGCCTCCGACTTCAGAGGTTGCATGAAATTAACACTGCATGAACACTAAAATATGCTGTAGTAGTTTGCGTTTAGTCTGTTAAAAGTGCTTATGAGAAAACGTCAACATATTTATTATTTTATTTTTATTGATTTTTTTTTTCTATAGTAGCAAAATTACCAAGCATAACAAAGACAACACCCATGATCTGAAATGTGACGGTAGCGTTCACGCTTTTACGCGTTTTAGTCAAGAGTAGAGAAACTGTTGACAGTCCCTTACTGCAGCATTAGGAGCGAGTCTTTGCGCTCCGTGGATTGATTCACTCTCTGCCTGTGAAGGGAAGAGGTTATACTGCGCGGGATCTCCTACATTTACGCTCTTGTTTACTGAAGGCGATGAAATTTCAGTTTTAATCGTTGGAAATAATTCGCCAGGATGACGGTGGAGTTTGAAGACTGCATCAAAGATTCACCCCGCTTTCGGTAAGCTGAAATATCTGTTTTCCACTGAAACGTTTGCGTTGAGAGGTTTACATTGAGTTAGTTGCGTGACATTAAGCGTTGTGAATAATGTCATGTTGAGAATGACATATTATATAGTTTTCTTATATTTCCAGTTGCAAGTCTTTCAGTTATTTGCTATTCTGTTGTTCACTTCATTTAATTTTCGGGAATGATTCAGATGACCAGTGAGTCAGAATGAATGAATTATGTGCCAGTCCTAGTGAAGCTGAATAATGTAATTTGAATAGAATTTTTCCTTTATTATTATTATTGTTACTATTTACCAGTGCATTTTGAAAACCTGTTTGTAAGGCTCACTTAGTGTACATGTAGTGCTTAAAAATCTGGTCTGAGAAGTGAAGGTCGCAGGTTTGAATCTTAGGAGTGATTCTTCATTGTTCACCATTGTGGTCTTAATCAAAATCATGCCATAATCTACTATTCTGTTGCTAGAAAAGAGGTATGATGTTTTTTTCCTCCTGTTAACACAAAATAAGATAGTGAGCAGACTGTCTAGAGTGCTCTTTTCCATGCATTGAAAGTGAATGGTGACCGCAGTGTTCAAGCTGCAAAATGGAAAAAGCACCAACAAAAGTTGTACACTGTTAAGTATGCTGAAGTGTAAGTGAAATTAAGTAATTATTCACTTGATTCACTGCTATTGTGCTCAAATCTTGTTTACGTGGTACTTGATCAATGTGAGGGTGAGTAGACTATGACAGATTTTTAATTTTTAAAGTGGGACCTTAAGTAACTTGGGATAAAACCTGTACTAAATGAGTATTTAGTCTGCAATTTGTTGCTTGGGTCATTGATTTTACTGTAATTACCTGTGAAAATCAGAGGTTGGTACCCTGGTGGTGCTGAACACTTACTGGCTTAATGACTGTCTTAATGGTCAGGATTTACACTAGTACAACACCAAATCTGTTTATCGAAAGACCTTCTATTGATGTGGTGTTGATTGTAGTTTCCACCATGTGTAAGAGGGAAGTTTGGTCAGTGCCCAGCAGTCATTGATTTTCCATGATTCACTTAGCATGGCTCATATGCACTAATGTCCTGGTGTTCCTCTCAGAGTATTTTTTTTTTTGGCTGCGATTACATGGGCACTTAAGGTTGAATCATGCACAGCATTTCTTCATAGTTGTTTCCCTGCGTTTCATTGAGTTAATGCTCAAAATAATGCCTCTTTGTACTGGCTTTAAAGATGAAGTGAAATTTCTGTGCCATCTTTAGCTCATCAAGGCTGCATTTTTTTGATCAAAAGTACAGTAAAAATAGTAGTATTGTGAAATTATATTGTTTTCTATTTTAAATATATTTTAAAACGTAACTTATTCCTGTGATCAAAGCTGAATTTTCAGCATCATTACTCCAGTCTTCAGAGTCACATGATCCTTCAGAAATCATTCTAATATGCTGATTTGTTTTAAATTATTTTTTTTGGGTAACACTTTAAAAATGAAAAAGAAAAATATATGAAAACCAAAATAAAAAAAGAACATATATAACTAATAACTAATAAATATAAAAATATTTTTCAAAAGTGCTGATAATGGTAGTTATTTTTAAATTATACATTTTCATTGCAGTTATTTCTCAGATCATGTTATCATTTAAAGCAGAGCAGCTTGGTGAAGTGTAAATGTAAATGGGTGAGAAAATTCCTTCCCATCCGATGCCTCTCTTGACAATATATTCAGAGAGGAAGGAGGTACGCTGGTCCAGCATTATACTGAAACATGGGATCTAAAAAATTCTGAATGTCCCACGCACTGACTCCAGCTGGTAAGCACCGAGATCCAGAGGTTAGACTAATAAACCAGCATTCCTTTACACCCACTCCCCACGTGAGCGTGTGTTTGAGTAAATGCGTCGGAGTGAGAGTGTGTGTTTGAGCGGGCGGCATACATAATCCCTGCTCCAAATCAAAGACTTCCAGACAAGCAGCACCTTAATGGATGCCATCTGGCTGTGTGAGTCAGGTCTCCTCAATCTCTTCAGGGATTTCCAGAAACCTTCGGTTTATGAGAAACTAGATTATTAAATCTTCTCAAGAAGCCATGTGTCATTCATGTCTGTAGTACAAACGTATGTTAATACTTTGGGTGAAAGGAATTTCGCTGTCCAGATATATATATATATATTTTATATATATATATATACAGTACAGGTCAAAAGTTTTGAAACATTACTATTTTTAATGTTTTTGAAAGAAGTTTCTTCTGCTCATCAAGCCTGCATTTATTTGATCAAAAATACAGAAAAAAAATGTAATATTGTGATATATTATTTCAATTTAAAATAATTGTTTTTAAATTTATTATACTTTAAATTATCATTTATTTCTGTGATGCAAAGCTGAATTTTACGGATCATTATCACATGATCCTTTAGAAATCATTCTAATATGATGATTCATTATCACATTGGAAACAGTTCTGCTGCTTAATATTTTTTCAGAACATGTGATACTTTTTTAGGATACATTGATGAATAATAATAATAAAAAAAAGAAGCTATGTTTTTTTAAAATATAAATATTTTGTAATAACAATATACACTACTGGTCAGTAATTGGGGGGTCAGTAATTTTTTTTTCTTTTCTTTTTTTTAAATAAAATCACATGTGTTTTATTCAGCAAGGATGTGTTAAATTGATAAAAAGTGATAGTAAAGAAAATATATTATTAGAATATATATTATTAGAATTTTTTTTATTTATTTTGAATAAATGCAGTTCTTTTTAACCTTTTATTCATCAAATATATTAGACAGCAGAACTGTTTCCAACACTCATAATAAATCAGAATATTAGAATGATTTCTAAATGATCATGTGATAGACTGGATGTTACATGTGACACTGAAGGCTGGAGTAATGATGCTGAAAATTCAGCTTTGCATCACAGGAATAAATTTTTTTTTTTTTAAGTATATTCA
This sequence comes from Cyprinus carpio, assembly GCF_018340385.1. Taxonomy (NCBI): domain Eukaryota; kingdom Metazoa; phylum Chordata; class Actinopteri; order Cypriniformes; family Cyprinidae; genus Cyprinus; species Cyprinus carpio. The sequence goes on along the minus strand of NW_024879399.1, from coordinate 554,465 downwards.
AATAGAAACTATTATTTTAGGTTGTAATAATATTTCACAATTTACTGTTTTTTCTGTATTTTTGATCAAATAAATGCAGGCTTGATGAGCAGAAGAGACTTCTTTTCAAAAACATTAAAAATAGTAATGTTTTCCAAACTTTTGACCTGTACTGTGTATATATATATATATATATATATATATATATATATATATATATATATATATATATATAGATATATATATATATATCTATATATATATGTAGAATGGCAAAACAGAAAACACTCTGTTCAAAAGTTTGTGGTTGGTAAGATATTTTTATATTTTTTAATTTCTCTAATGCTCACAAAAGACTACATTTATTTGATCAAAAATACAGGAAAAACAGAAATATTGTGAAATATTAATACAGTTTAAAAGAACACTTTTCTATTGTTTTATACGTTTTAAAATGTCATTTATTCATGTGGGCAAAGATGAATTTTCAGCATCAGCCTTCAGCATCACATGATCCTTCAGAAATTATTTAATATGCTGATTTGCTGCTCAAGAAATATTTATTATTATTTATTATTATTATTATTATTATAAAGGTTCAAAAGAATATTTATTTTAAATATTTTGTAACACGATAAATGTCCTTAGTGTTGCCTTTGATCAATTTAATGCATCTTTGCTAAATAAATTATTATTTAAAATATTACTAAATAAAAAAAAAAAATCTGGCCCCAAAATTTGAGAGTGGTTTAAGCCTTGATTAGCATCCTGGACACAACCACTGTATTAATGGCCTTTGTATGGAGGTAAAAGCTGTTATGTAAGATCCCAGGATGTTTCTGGGTTTTTTCTCATCTAAAACATTTAATACCATCTATTTCCTTTAGCCTACAGCGCATTACCTCTGCATGGCTAGTTTCACACACTGACCCTTCACATGGATCCACACACCCCTTTACAATTATCCATCCCTGTCATCTGGAGTATCTGGCAACCCTCAAAGAGCTTGTGCTTTGGACGCAGAGCCGTCCAGTCACTCTGTGAATGGTAGTTTGAAAGGTCAAGGAACAAGGAAAAGCGCCAGTAGGTTTTGCATTAAAAAAAAAGTCTAGAATGTGGTATTTTCTTTGTATTCAATCAAAAATGTAGTTCATAATGGAGGTTATCTTGATCATTAATATGAAGTTACACTGCTTATAAATACGGAGCGTTGAGCAGATTGTAGCCACCTGACTAAATATTATTCATCATTCCTGACTCAAGTCTGCTGTGTCACCTTCCTTTCCAACCCCCGCTGAGAGCGAACCAATGCATTCCAGCGCCTGGACAGAAGTTACTAATTTCATTACATCTCCAGAACTTTCACTTCCAATCTCCAATTTCATTTAAGGCCTTTTACTGTCAGGGGAAGCACACAGCACTTTTGAGCCAGTGTTGTTTGGGTGCAAAGCTTATTGTTTCAGTCAATAAAGAGTCTTACGTAATGACTTGCTGGAGGACGAACAGCTGTTTTCTTTTAGAGAAGCTCCATCCTGTGATGTTTTTTAACTTACTTTACTGTTTCGTTTAGTACACTGCAGGCTTTTGCTTACTTCAAATCGTTATGAGAGGTCACTGTGGCTATATTTGTCCATGACCACTGAAACCGTCTCTAGACCTTTCATCATATATTATTATCATATTAGCATTTATTATCATTCTTATAAAACATTCATGGACACTGTGCAGATTATATTTATTTGTGAGCGTTAAATTTGTAAGTCGTTTTAAAATCAAGAACTTGGGATGCACAATATATCGGTACCATATTTAGTTTAAATGATTTGATTTGTTTTGTTTTGGCTTTGCGTGTGACTTTGAGTGTCATTGCCTGAGTCTTGAATGGAGCTGCTGTTTCTGTGTTTGGGCCATACTGTGGGAAGGGGGACATCCTCGTCCTGTTTGCTGTGACCCGCTTCAAAGTACAGTTTATGATTCACATGTGTCGTCTCCTGCTTGCTTCAGAATGTTCTCATTGTTCACGATGCCTCTCTGGCACACTGGCTCCTTTCACTGAGGACCGATCAATGGGCTCAACATGATTGGAGACCAACAGCTGGTTGAAGTATGGAGGCTTCTCATGATCATGTGAGGACTGTAAGTTTCCCCCCAGTCACACCACTTGTGTACAGATTTAATTAAGCTACTAGATCAGTTTTGTTTGATTTGAAATTACAAAGACCAAAAACATATTCTACTCAAACATGAATACATTACACCAAGTTGTTGTACATATTTAATGTTGATTCTTCAAAGGCTATCATCAAAGTTAAAATGTTTGTTTATAACTAGCTAACTTGAACTAACCCTGTAAGCAAGTTTTTTTTATGTTAATGGACGCTTAACTGCTTTTAAATGGCACTGATTATTTTCATAACCTATTAATTATATTAAAAATCTACATTATTTTGTCAGTAATAGATAATACTATATAAATACAGTAAAATCAGTAATATTGTGAAATGTTATTACAATGTAAAATAATGGTTTTCTATATGAATATATTTTAAATGTAATTTATCCCTGTGATGCAAAGCTGAATTTTCAGCATCATTACTCCAGTCTTCAGTGTCACATGATCCTTCAGAAATCATTGCTGCAGGATTCCTTATTATCAGTGTTGAAAGTGTTTGCTGTTTAACATCTATTGTGGGGTTTTATTTTATTTTATTTTATTATTTTATCTGCTTTATGGGTCATTTATTCACTGTCCTTACCCATGACAATTTACAGTCTGAACTTGTAATTGTTGACTTGTTTAGATCCAGTTGACCAGTTGTCAAGATACTGACCTAATTAATCTGTGATTACAGATCATTTTAACCCTGCTTTAGAGTTATTTTAAGCAGATTAAATGTGTTGTCTACAGGTTTCTTAGATAACTGTTGCATATCCTTAGACTAAATACAGACTGTAATTTGTGTCAGGAGAGTATACCTGCCAAAGAAAGCTGACCAAAGATGGGGACTGGATTGGCTTTGTACAAGCTACTCTGAAAGTATGCTAGACCATTAAACAGGGTTATTATAGTTAACTAAATTAAAACCATAAAAAAGAGTTACCAGAAATAAAATAAACTCAATGAAATAAAAACTAATAAAAATGACAAACTTTAACTAAAATTAAAATAAATGAACTAAAAAATAATATTAATAAAAAAAACTATAATAATTCTAAGATAATACTGACATTAACCAATCAGTTGAATGCATATCGCACATAAAAAACATCGAATTGTTTGGCTGAATTTGAAAAGAAATCGTGCAGCACGTCCTCAGAGAGGCGGTTGTTCTGTACGGTTTGCTTTGAGGCTGGAAGGGATTTCTGCATATTGACCTCCTTCTGTTCTGAATGTGTGTCAGCAGGGCCGACGTCTTCCTTACCTCCACAGACCCACAACATCACAAGCCAGATGGGCTCAGACACCCCTCCTGTAATTGGGTTTATGAGCCTCTGTGCTGCAAACAACAGCGGCCGTCAAGCAATGTGGTCATAACATGATGCATACGGAGACCTTATAGCATGATGCTAATATAGATAAGAGTAGCTGGGCTAATTAAACTAATAAGCACACATAAGTGAGTGCACAGTTTTGATTTTGAATCAATGTGCATTGCCCCGTTAGCTTTATGTAATTAGGACGCCCTGCAAGTGTAGTTTTCTGGTTTGCCCTGACGGCCCGCACCCCGTTTAATTTAATCGTCCTATTTTACATGATTGTTACATAAGGGTCACGTGTGGGGCGTGTCACTGAGACTGATGGAGACGTTCTCCTTTTCTCTCTTTGAAAGTGTCACTGATTTAATCCTGCCTGTTGTGGGTGAGGGGCTCAATGTGAAAACCAACAGGGTTAGGGTCAGCAGTTTGAATTGTTTCTGCTAATCATGGATTAGCCCACATTCCCCCACGACGACCACGTCAAGGGACGTCAGGTGTGCAGACAGCGGTTTGATCACCTCTGCTTGATCCAACTGCTCCAGAATTGTAAAAAACAAAAATGGAGATGACTTCCCCTTACTATCAGTGTAATGTTGCATATATATAGGCTGCATACAGGTTGCATTTATTTGATTGGAAAAATACAGTGATATGTTAAAAATTACTGTGCAATTTAAGGTGCAGTAAGCGAATGCAGACTTGTCGCTGGGGCTGTTTTTTGGTTTGACCAGTAAGCAACCCACCCAAGAGCAAACATCTAAAAAATCATTTATAACACCTTAGTAACCATTATGGCAGCTCTAGATTGGTTTGCTGCTGTGGATAAAACCGCTTGAGTGCCGACCGCATTCCGTCCTCTTCAGGAAATGGGATGAGCCTTGTAGATCTTTGACAGTCAGGGGGTTTCTTAAGCTAGGCAGGCTCAGGACAGCTTCGGAGGATTCGTTCCACGTGATGATAGGGCTGTGTGAAACAAACCAGTCCCAGGACGTGCAGTTGACTTCAGAGGAAGAGCTATCTGCAGAGGGTTGTGGAGGAGTTCTCCCTTAGTTTTTTATGGCTCAGGATCTGAGAAAGAGACCATGAGATTGCGGCATTCCAGTTTCTTATCCTTGATGGTGAGGAAGAATTGAGATTTTTTTAAGCGTTACGAATTTGTGGGGGTTTTTTTTATGCATAGTTTTGGGTCCCACCACTGTAAGTTATTTCCATCACACATCCAAATCTTCTGTTGTGAACAGCATAGTATGATCAGTATGATTTTAGAATTATTTTATATACTATTATTGTATTTATTACTATTTTGAATTCTTTTATTTTTTGTATTTTTAGTTTTCATTTTAATTTTAGTTTAGGTTTTAATAGACAGTTTTTGTTTAAAAATATATATATATGATATATATTATATCCCTATTATATTTATATTGCTAATATTTCAATTTTAGTTGAATTTATTTCAGTAGCTTATCAGTACTTGTATACTTTAAGTTAGTTACCAAGCCAAACTTAAGTTTTATCTAATATGTTGTATTTTATTCTGTTTCAAGCTTTATTCTATTTTAGCTTTCACAAAGAACAATTTTAAACAGTTTTAGTTAACAGTAACAACACTGATTGTAATGGAAATTACTTGCTAAATTTGACAAAATTGCATCTTGATGGGAAATATATGCAGAATACAATATATTTTACTTAATGATTTTTCTATATTCTGTTTCATTTTTTCATCTCACTCTTCACGTTTGACTTTTTGGTAAAAGTACAGTGTAATAATTTTGAAAAAACTTATTAGAAAATATGTTCAGTGAGGTGGAACAACATATTTATTTACAAGTGTCTTTTACATTTATTTATAACAATTCATTTTCATGCAATCCAATATTGAAATTGTTTATTTCACCAGTGGATTTAGATTATTATCGTTTTTAAAGGTAATACTTCATATACTTGTATGGTGGATTTTAGACTTTTAAGATGGGAAACAATAAAAACATACGGCTATTATATAAAAGACATTTTGTGGTTGCATAATAATCGTAAAAAAATAAAATAAAATAATAATAATAATAAAAATCCCAAGACCCATTCTGGCTAGGATATAACAAAAATGATGACAGTTGAAATCTCTTTATTATAATAAAAATCAACTCTAGGACATAAAGTTAGAAGAAACAACCCCATATAAATCACTTTTTTGTGTGCAAACTGTACTTTAAATATTGGATTGTGATATTGAAATAGTTTAAATAAATCATCAACAGAAGAGCATGAAAGGTGAATGAGAGCACTACGACCCTCTAAGTCATGTGTTCTAAACGGACTTAACTTATGAGGCTGAGTCTGATGTCATTAACAGGCTTTTGTGCGCAGCGGCCTCTGTGTGAAGCCTGGCAGTCCTTTCCCATCTACACAGCTCAATAGCCGCTCCATTCACACCACCACACAAAAGCAGTTCATTTGTGAGCGGTTTGCAGATCTACTTTTATTGCAACATCCTGGAAGAGACGCCACCAATGGATGAGCCCTAAGAGAGGCGAACGGTTTATTAAGTGTAAAGGAATCTTAACCGAACACGGTCGTATGACTCAGTTTGCTTCCTCTGAGCCATTCTACTCTGGTTTGTGGCAGTATTGATGTTAGGGTTTTGTGTTTCTTTTGAATCACTACGACAGTCCTTTGTTGATGTTGCACAGTGCACAGGAAAGGGAAAAATGGGGTGACATAGATGTAAAGGCTGGGAACCTGAAACCAAAGTTGGAATTAGCAAACATGTGATCATTCTTAGAAAACTCGAAAGAATGTATGTAATTCACATTCGATCTCAATTTCTGTCTATTAAGGGTAAATCTCGCACTTCCACAATTTTTTACACTGTAAAAGTTTACTGTAAAAAAAATTACTTTGAAAAATAATTTTTACTATGTACTTCAAAATTTCACATTTAAAGGGATACTCCACCCCAAAATGAAAATGTTGTCATTAATCATTTACCCCCATGTCGTTCCAAACCCGTAAAAGCTTTGTTCATCTTCAAAAAACACAATTAAGATACCTTTTGGATGAAAACCGGAGGTTGTGACTGTCCCATAGACTGCCAAGTAAAATACACTGTCAAGGACAGTCACAGCCTCCCGTTTTTTCATCCAAAATATCTTAAATTGTGATCCGAAGACGAATAAAGCTTTTACAGGTGACTTAATGACAAAATGCAGTTTTGTGGGGTTTGTAGTTTATTGTAAAATATCTGAGTTGAACGTGAAAACTAGTTTTTTTTTACTCACGACAAATTTGTTTAGTACATTTAAAAAAAAGAAATTGTTCGAAGGTGGTAAACGATAAAACGAGATTATTAGAGTACATTTTAAGCAAGAAAAAAATTCCCATCTACTTTCAATCAACTGTGTTACTTTTGTCGAGCAGTCCTCCACCGAAAAGGAACAACATGAAGCCCTTTATTCAATTGCAGCGAGTTAATAGTAGACAACAACTCTAATCCCATCAAAAACACGGCTAAAGCAGGTTAAAAAGCCCATCTAGCATGACCAACAGGTGGATGTAATGGCCCTTAGTTAGGATTATTGTCATCCACCACTCCATCTTCCCTTTCTGCTTGACCTGCTCAGAAAGTTCCACAGCAGTGCATCATGAGTTTGTAAATCTCTATAATTTAGCATTTTAATCAAAAAAATTCTTACCGTGTCTAATGCTCTCTCTGGATTAGGTCATTCTGTAACTGGCATGACATTTAACAGCCAATCTGGCATGAGGGAGTGCTTGTGGGAAATGTTATGCGCCGACACTCTTATCTGTGTACTTAAAGTGATGAAGTGAACTTAACTTTTTGCAGTGTGTGAGATGTGCAGTTCTTATTGATGACCATTCTTTTTGATGAATCAAGTTGGTGAATCATTGGGGATTTTGCTACTGGGAGTCAGAGGTCTGAATCTCATGGTGACTGAATCAACTCACTATAATCCAAGCAGAGATATGGTCTTCTGACGGAGCTTTGAAAGCAAATCTAAAGCAAAAAAAAAAATTAAAAAATGATTGCAAGTAAATAAATACAGAATTAAATGTCTTTTTGTGGTTCCAATAAAAAATGAGAGTCAAGAAAGAGACATTACAAGATCTCAAGATCCTCGCATCCAAATCCATATTCACTCTACAAATAGTTCAGTTCAAGTTCAGCGCGCATTGCATTGTGGAGTAACAGTAAACTAGGCATGGTGGCGTTGCCGAGCATTTACAAATGAAGTAGGTCATGCATTTAGAAAAAAGCACGGCTGTGTGATTTTACTCTGATTATATACACGTTACGAATTTATTTCATTTTTTAAGTGACATTTTTTATATTTTCAATTTTCATTTAAAAAAAAATTTCTTTCTGTGCTTGTTATATCTATTAGTATAAATTCGAATTTATAATATGTATTTGTTATAAATTAGTATAATATCTAATCTATAATATTCTACACTTTTTTTATTCCTCAGTTTTAATTTTAGTAATCCCTAGCTTCCACTACTGTCGTACATGAGGATATTTGGCGTTCCCGCGGATGACGCAGCCTGTTAGCGTAAGCTCCGCTGAGAATATTGCTATTCTTGCGAGAACCAAGTTTTGGAGGTCCTCCCTCTTCTCCTCTTGACCTTGTATCAAAATTCTCTGACAATTTCTCTTACAAATCCTAGTTTTATCTGTAATGTGTGACCGGTGTTCTGTTCGTGCTCTCGTTCTTTGCGCTTCTGTGTTTGTCACTTCTTTACTGGATTGCTTTGCTACGCCTACGTTCTACCATCTTCCGCTGGAACTGTCTTGAGAACAAAATGTCAAAGTGATACAACGTAGATTAACAGTTCATTTTAAACTGAAATTTGTTTGGGACTGGGGTGTTTGGGGGCCTGTGGATTAGAACCAGCTTTACACTGACTGTACTTTCCTCGGATGAACTTGAAAAGTACCGTAGCAGTTAAAGAGGAACCACTTTGGAGGAAGTCCAGAGAGGGAACCTGGGCATTAAACCTGACTTCCTTTATTTAATTTATTTCTTCCGTCTGAGTCTTTGTCCTGTGTCTAACGGTTGCCTCTTCTTGCTAATAGGAGTGGTGTTCGTGAATCACGGCGCTCCATCTGGGTTCTCTTTCTGGGATGTTGCTGGATTTCACATCTTGGAGCTCTAACAGGCATCTGGTTCTGACAGGCCAAACCCACGTCGCTTTCTCTAACACACTCGGGGTCTTTCCCTCTGCGATGCTCCGTCCGGGTCCCTTTTTCAGCACAGGAATCAATGTGGATTGAGGTTGTGGCTTACTGGAATATTAAAATGCACCCATTATGCCATTTCCGATATTTGCCGTTTCATGGCAGTGTTGTAATGTTAGCTGATGTGACAGGCTTTAATACGATCAGACAAAGTTGTAAAGCTGCAAAGTGCATAATAACATATTGTGCCTAAGACAACAGCCTAAACGATGTCGTTAGTAATTCGAATTCCACTTCCATGACGGCTACACGGTCACGGTGGGTAAAACACATTTGCATAATGCGTGCCGATGGGTTGCCCCCCCCTGACGTTGGCGGCAGCAAACAAGTTGACCCCGCCCGGTCCCACAAACACGTTCATTCTACTTAGACAACTGCTTTCTCTAATCGCATGGAGTTCAGCACGGAATCCTGTTTATTTTCGACCTTAGCTAGCTCCCTGTT